>NC_057711.1:35640441-35747544 GCF_004010195.1 Chiloscyllium plagiosum | reverse complement strand
TTTCAGACTGGAGGCCTGTGACCAGTGGAGTGCCACAAGGATCGGTGCTGGGTCCTCTACTTTTTGTCATTTACATAAATGATTTGGATAAGAGCATAAGAGGTATAGTTAGTAAGTTTGCAGATGACCACCAAAATTGGAGGTGTAGTGGACAGTGAAGAGGGTTACCTCAGATTACAACAAGATCTTGACCAGATGGGCCAATGAGCTGAGAAGTGGCAGATAGCGTTTAATTCAGATAAATGCGAGGTGCTGTATTTTGGGAAAGCAAATCTTAGCATGATTTATACACATGGATAAAAACAGGTGTAAGGGTATGGGGGAAAAGCAGGAGTTTTGCACCAGGTTATGAGCTGGTGCAGGCACAATAGACTGAGTGGCCTTCTTATGTGATTTCTGATTCATCATTCCAGTCATTAGTATATATAATCAAGAATCATGACCCCAATATTGACCTTTGTGGCACACCATTGGTTGCAGGTTTCCTGTAGTGGTTCAGTGGTTTCTCACTGTGCAGGTAGAGTCTGCACTCTCCACAAGTGGTAAGGAAAATTGCAAAATGTGATTCTGTAACTGGCATGGCACCCTAACCGCGGAATCAAATAAAGTACACCCTGTTTCAGGGCAGGGTTCTGCCTGTCCATCTGTACACCTGAAAATCAGACCAGTTGGCCTCAGGCAACGTTTAGCTAGACGGTTAACTCAACACAATTCTAATGGCCATCTGCCCTGTAATCCAGCATAGGTGGGGGGGTTGTTATAATTCTGAGAGAAGTCAGTAATTTTCTCTTTTAAATTTCTAAAATCCAGGCATTCACCAAAATAAGGAAAAACACGAGATTTATGGTTTAATCCAAAAGAATTTTACTATACAGAAATCTCAGAATATTAATATTAAAACTGCACTCTATTTTAAATAGATAGTGCACTCAAGATATGAATAGTACAATTAACATAGCTACTTGTGGTCACATGCCATCACTCAAATCTTATTCCTCACACCCATGAACTCAAGTCACTTATTAGAAATTGGACAATTAACCATCCAGCCTAAGATTTTTTCAAAGATCTATATGAAGGTTGAGAGTGTTTGTACTTTTTGCTTCCTTCAAACATCCTCCACCTGTCCCACTGTTGTAGACTCCCAGTTCAACATATGCTTTGCCAGCAGCTTATGCATGGCCACCACAGATTAGAACTCTCCTGACTCTAAACTTCTTTCACTCTGGAATCTTGCATGCTTCTCTCTCTCTCTCCTCAGTTTAACTATTCCACATGTCGGTTCTACAGTTAGTACAGTCCTTCAGTTGACAGTTTTTAAAAAATCCTTTTAACTAGCACAAAGACTTTCAATTGAACTCTGCTCAAAGCAGATACGACTCGCAAGCAGTTTATTCAAAAACTGCTTGAAACAGAATCACACCCAGGCACCTACTCACCCCCCGATAATTAACTTAGTAACTGACCCTTTCTTTTCCTATTCTTTATATCACAGGAAGGTTAGGGTCACATGATCAATTGTTGGCAAAGTGACTATTTACAAGAAATCGTCTGACAGAAGATTTCTTAAAGGAATCAACACTGTAACATTAAATATATTTTTTCTCCAAAAGCACTTTTTAATATTGTCCTTATTATTTAAAAGTAACAATCACTTTGAAATTGAATGATGTTGTCAGGTGTAACAATGCTGGTTTACAAATTCAAACTCAGTTAAATGAAAGTCAAATACAAGTAACCTTTATATTTACACTCATTCTCTTTTGAATGTGATTGACTATTGAATAGTAAGTTCCACAACATTAACAGTCCTTCAGGAACTCATTAAAATAGCCTGCCTCATAAACATACAAAGTAAGTGCCAACATACTCAGTGGTCAGCACAGCTGCCTCACAGTGCCAGGGACCCGGGTTTAAGTCCCGCCTCGGGCAACTGTCTGTGTGGAGTTTGCACATTCTCCCGTGTCTGCGTGGGTTTCCTCCGGGTGCTCCGGTTTCCTCCCACAGTCCAAAAGATGTGCAGGTTAGGTGAATTGGCCATGCTAAATTGCCCGTAGTGTTAGGTGCATTAGTCAGGGATAAATCTAGGGGAATGGGTCTGGGTGGGTTGCTCTTCGGAAAGTCGGTGTGGACTTGTTGGGCCGAAGAGCCTGTTTCCACACTGTAGGGAATCTAAGCATACCATTTAGCTATGTATAGCCTCACATTATGTTCAAAGCTGGCTCTACCTGGATAGCATTCATAATTAGGTACCTTGGCTATATTTCCCTCCAGATATCATGCTATTAATCAAAAATCCAGCAAACCTACTCTCACCTTAGCTGCAATTATTAGAATCAGCACAAACACCTCTGGTCTCCAGAAGTCCTAGACTGCACAGTTGATTGAGCTTGCTTGATACTTCTAATGACTTTTCACCAAATATAGAGAGTGGCTGCTTAAGAAAGATTGATCTCCCCACTGAGAACCTCACCACTGCCTCTCCCCTCAACCACAATCACAGCCTTGACAAATTTCCCATGTATATTTCCATTTTGGCCATCAGGGGAGGTCTAGCTCTTGTACAGTGCAAGCTGCACTGTCACTCACTGGTGAACATGAAATAATGTAGCTCAGTAAATAATTTAAATCTCTCTTTGGATCATTACCAATAGCTTCCTGTCAGCAAATAGGAACATTGTTGGGACTCATCTTATGACAGAAAATAATTATATTGAATTTGTAGCTGCTGAATAACTGGTCACACCTGAGTATGTCAGATGCAGCTTTGAAGAAGTTGAGCAATGAATAGGGTTGAATGCTTTGTATTCTATGTCTAAATAGATTAGGATTACCTGAATTATGCGCACATTTTATAGCAAGACTCCATCTGCAGTTACTCCCTGCAGGCATACTGCAAACACTCATCCAGTAACAATGCAATTTTCCGCAAACATGTACTTACCACAAGATTTAGTTTTGGATTTGGCATTTCTGAAGTATTTTTCTGTTAATGATTAAGTGATCCCATTTTCTCTAGCACTGCCAGAGCTCCGCCCTCACTGAAAGATTATTTTCCATTGAAACAAATTCAATCCAATTTGATGGAGAATGAAAATTCTGAGGAAAGATCTGATTTTTCATTGACA
The DNA here is from genome assembly GCF_004010195.1 of Chiloscyllium plagiosum. NCBI lineage: Eukaryota > Metazoa > Chordata > Chondrichthyes > Orectolobiformes > Hemiscylliidae > Chiloscyllium > Chiloscyllium plagiosum. The sequence continues at coordinate 35,744,416 of NC_057711.1, read as the reverse complement.
TAAAACTGATCATCAAGGAAATCCTTCCACATTAGTAACAGTTTATGAACAAAGATGAAGCCTATCATAAATTAATAAAAATAAACGATCAAGTTATAGTCAAATAGAAAGCTTTGTATACCAAAGTGTTGATCACTGAGAATTGTAATTTTTAAAACTTGTAAGATATGTTCAGTATCATGTGAATATAAGACCCCTCCCCCTTGATTTTTCAAATAACTGTTAGTTAATGTAAATTATAACAATTGTTACCGAAGAAACTAAAGATTTCTATCAGCAACAAGAATGAGTACATATTTTTCAGTTTGCAGTTGCTCCCATTTTTCCAGCCAGCACAACTGTGTTTCTTATACCAAATTACACTTATAACAATCTATGAAAGTTCTTGCTCATTCACAGTTCCTGCAGAAAAATATCTCATTCTAGAAACACGTTCAAATATTTAAATGCCTTCATGAAGAGAATGCTAGGAAAACAAATTTCAATTCAGCAAACACATCAAATCATTCCATAGCTTCTTAAAATTGGCTATCAGAAAATGAACTCTATCGCTCAGCTTTTAGACCACTTGAAACTCAGCCAAGTATTCACAACTTTCTCAGCTGAACAACAAAAAGAAAACTGTTAAAATGCAGACCTATCAATCAATGTACTCCTACAATCTATTTGTTTATTATTTTGTCTGACAGCTGCATCCTCAATTTTGCTTAGTTTGTAAAGGGTGGGGTATTTAAATAACTTGAACTCATGACACTTAAATAGATCTTATCCATTCTTCAAGAGCATTTATGTCTCCTCTATATTTTTGACTCATAAGTTAAAGCACATAGCACAATGAAAATGGGGCTTGTTTGAATTTCAATTGGTTCTGCTGTGTTCTGGTTTTCTACCTATTCCACATTCCCTTCCCCTACCATCAAAATCAGATCTGCCAGGAAAGAGGGTGAGATGTTCTTAGAACATAAGAATGTAAGAATTAGGAGCAGAAGTTGGCAATTCAGCTCCTCAAGCCTGCTCCACCATTAGATATGATCTCATCTGGGCCTCAACTCCACATTCCTGCCCATTCCCAGTAACCCTTCAATCCATTACTAATAAAAAAAATTATCTCTCTCCTAAATTTACCTAAAGTCCCAGCAGCCACTGTACTGTGGGATAGTGACTGCCACCAGTTTACATTCATTCAAGAGAAGTAAGTTCACCTCATCTCTGCTTTAAATCTGCTACCCCCTTATCCTAAAACTGTCACCTCTCTTTCTAGATTGACCCATGAGGAAACATCCTTTCTACATATACTTTGTGAATCCCTTTTAGCATTGTATATACTTTAATTAGATCTCCTTCATTCATCCAAATTTCAGAGTGTTTCGATCTAAACTGCTGAATCACTCTTCATAAGCCAAATCCCTCATCTCTTGAATCAATCTAGTGAACATCCTCTGAGCTACCTCCAATACAACTATATCCCTCCTCAAGTATGACAACCAAAACTGTCTGCATATTCCAGGTGCAGTCTCACTAATGCCTTGTACATTTGCAGCAACAGTTCCCTACTTTTATGCCCTGTTCCTTTAGCAATAAGTGATAAAATTCCATTCGCTTTCCTTATTACCTGATGTACTTGCATACTTTTCTATAATTCACACATGAGGACACCCAGATCCCTCTGCATCAAAGTACTCTGAAATTTCTTTCCATTGAGGCAATTAGAAAGGCAAATGTCTACTTGCTGCACATGCAGTGTGTCTGCAGTGTTAAGTTGCTGGCACATGAACCAAGTGATGACCTGATGTAGATACTGCCATTCAACAAGACGTGCGCCCCCTAGACTGAGGACTGCTGAGAAGCAAGTTTGTCCGACTGTATAACTTGGCATGGGGAGGCAGAGCAGGGCTGCTGCGAGAATGCAGAAGGGCACTGGGTGAGTCAGCGCTAAGTGAACAGCCTTGAGTTGCGTGCTGGTATAGCTTATGAGCTGGATGTCTGTCCCATTGTAGTTATATTGGAGTCTTTCAATGCTAGTTGCAAATGCACCAATGCAAGTCTGGGATTGCAGAGTGCACTGACAGTGCAAAATATAGGCATCAGGATAGTCATGATGGGTTTGCAGATGCAAATGCCCATGGGGATGGTCTGCATTTGGCTGGTGTTGGCTGAGTTTTCTCTGAGGCATTGTTGTCCAGTGTCTAGACTAGCAATATGGAGCAAGTGATGAGCTATGTCCACCAGCCGCTTGCTATGGTTTTGTAACATTGACCTTATTTTTCGAGTTTGGTAAGATGGGAGGCTGAATATTAATGAAGTGAGTTGTGGTGTTAGACAAGTGTTTAACAATCAATAATGATGGTCAACTGGCATCTTGCTGCTGCCTAACGAGAATCTCGCCATGCGTTGGTGAAAAGCATACAACATATAAAGAAATTATTTCAACATTGAGATAGGCTTGGTCACACTTGTCATGTGATTCTGCCACATAGCTCTCAATAGCCGACATCAGTCAGACGTCTCAACGATTCTGGCCAGGAGTTAACACATTGCTGTCTTTCAAAAAGCCAATGCAGATGCTGGACATTTGAGATAAAAACAGGTAGGTTTTTTCAAGATAATAGTCTATCCTTGGAACTCATCAATAAACCCACTCCAATGAAAAGTTCTCAAGTTAATACAATAACTCTGTCTTTCTCTCTCCACAAATTTTGTCTGACCTAGTGAATATTTACAGCATTTTCTGTTTTATCTCAAAGTAAATCTGTTGGATTGACTCAAGACGTCGCAGAGGTTATGCATTTCTACTTCTGTAACATCAGGCAACTCCTTCCCTTTTTCAGAGCATCTGCTGCTGAAACTTGCTTTCACGTCTTTTGTTTTCTCGAGATTTGACCATTCCCCCGAATAGTCTCCCACAAACTTGAGATCATTCTGCAGCTCCTGCCTTAACTCATTTTAAGTAATGTCCCCCTATCATCCCTATCTGCACTGACTTAATGTTGGCTCCTTGTTAAGCAAACTACTCTTGCGTTTTTGATGTTTCACTTCCCTATCAATGTTATCCAACCCTACAGTCGGCTGAGATATATATTCTTCTTCAAAATTATTTTCAACATGTAGTGGTTGGACTAAAGGATCTGTTTCTGTGCTGTATGACTGTATGTCCTATTTTAATCATTTCATCATGTAAACGTTATGAACTCAGGATGGCCATATGGCCTAATGGATCTCCCTTTGTTTGTCTTTGGTGTGGTCCATAGCCCATGCTAATGCACTCAGGGCACAAGTTCAAATCCCACCATGGCAGATGGTGAAATTTTAATTCAATATTTTGGGATAGGCTGGAAGGAACTTTTCCCCTTGGTGGAGAGATCATTAACCGGGGGCATAGATTCAAGGGAAGGGGGGAAAAGCTTTAGAAGGAAAGCGAGGAAATATTTTATCTCCCAGAGGGTGGTTGGAATCTGCAAATCACTACCTACAAGGGTGGTACAGGCAGAAACCCTCAGAACATTTCAGAAGTATTTAGATGTACACTTGTAGAAATAAATTTTTCTCTATAATAAATTGGTTATTTTTGAGTTCATGGAAGAAATCGGTTGGAAAGTCTATTATATTCTGATTAGCACCACAAAAGGAGAACAATTGGCTACTTTGCTGATTGAATCAAAACTCGTGGGGTAAAGAGGCTTCATTAGCTCCTGTCCCAGTCATAACATTTCATGATGTAAAATCACCCTTGTCTGCGAAATTTGATTTTTCATTGCTTTTTTTTAATTGCAGCAGCCTCCTTTATGTAGTTTTTGTGGTTTGGAAACGGAAGGCCACTCCCATAAGTGTTGGCAAAAGACTTGCTCCCAGGCCCTTCTTCAGCTATGCCAAGGGAAAATCCTCTCTCAAGGCAGCTGTAATTCTGACAGTGCGTAGGTGCAAAGATGCAGTTCAGCATCAGCAATATTGCTGTGCTACTGACCTCAGAATCTGTGACATTATCAAGTTTTCTGTCTCTAGATTTGTCCTTAACTTTGTCTCAAATTTGTCCTTATAATGTTCCTGTGAAGTCCCTTGCAACATTTCATTACATTAAGAGGCTACATGAAAACAAGTTTCTTTTATTGTTAGCTGGGCAGATTACTTTTTAAAAGACTCATAAGCAGTAACAACCCTACGTAAAGAAAATGCAGCCTTGTAATTTGAATTGTTGCCTCTGCCTCAGATTCTCTAATTTAAAAGCTAGATACTGTGGATGCTGAAAATCTTAAATAAACATGGAAAATGCATGAGAAACTCAGCAGATCTGTGAAGCGAGAAATAGTTAACGTTTCAAATGAATATGACTCTTCTTCAGAATTCTTCTTTCTGTCATTATTTTTCTCACTCTGTACCTTGATTTTTTAAAAACTTTAAATATTTACAGGCATAACATTATTAGACAATGAGAACAGATGTCCAACAAATTGATACATCGGAGCTCATTTGTGAATAAAGTGCAAAAAGACTTTGAAGAAGTTGCATAGAACTAGGTTTCTGCACATTTATGTACTTGCCTCTTTTGCTCTAATCGTAGATCTCTGTTCATTTACATTGCACTCTCTCAATCTGCAACTACATTTAAACCCACCTGACGGAAATGGAGCAATTCAGGTCACTATAATAGAAAGTAAAGCAGACAAGAGTGTAAAATGCAGTCTGATTCAAGCTCACTCCATCCTGCCAGGCAAGAAAGGCTATACAAAGGAGCTTGTGAAGCTCTTTCATGTTAATTCATTAAAACACTATTTGCCTCTCTTATTTTCAGGTGCATATAATTACAGTTATGTATCTTCACCTTTGTCTTGCCAAATGACAAAAATTAACCATCTGTCTGATATAGAATCCAATCCCCTGGCAGATGCGCAGAGGTTAAAGTCAACCAGTGACCCTGCGACATTGCAGCAGATGGTGCATGCCACTAGCTATCAATTTTCTGTAGAAGATATATTAATATATTTTTAAAAACACATGAAAGTGATTTTAATTTTAAGCTTCAATTTTGTTGAAAGAAGATGTGGCACATAACAGATCTTGTCATTGTTCGATGTGCAACTACAGAATGATGTAGTGGTATAACTCAGTTGGTGCAACATAGATCAGAACCTGTATTTGCTCAACATCAGGCTGTGGATTCTCCCTCATCTTAAGAGAATCAACCAACCTACAACATTATTCCAAAGTGCACGGTAGAGTTTGTAGTGTGCCTGGAGGATTTTGCTGCTGGGTGAGGTAGATGATTTTTTGGGGGGATAAAGGCAGGGTGAAAAAATAATCCTCACATGAAAGGTATGATATTTTGCCTCTGGGTCGAAGATAATCAATTCCCACTGGAATTGACTATCTTTGTTGGTTTAAGGTTCGGAGTCTTTTCAGCTGTTGATAGTTCTATTAGGGCCTTATTAAGATTAATTTCTAAGCTAGCATGTCAATGTCTTCAGAAAACCTCCCTGAATTGACAAACTGGTACAGCATCTACATTTTGTCTTGCCCCACTGGAAAATGGTGATGTGCAAGAAATGAGACAGGTATATCTGGACCTCTTCAGCTAATAATGCATATTTTATTTTTAACTGTAGTAACTGATCAACAGCCTCACCTCAATGGAAAGAATGAGTTGGATGTAAATTTCCCAATTGCCAACTTACAGAATTTCTGAGGATGAGTTTCACTTGCAATGGTTCATGCGTTAGGGAGAAAAAACAAGTTGTGAAGATGGCATAACAAGGCTACAAAGGGATTCAGACAGGGAAGAGATGATCTAATGGTATTGTTGCTAGAATAGTGAAATGTGGAATTTGTATGCAATTAAAAATTCTGGAATTTAGAGTCTAATGATGACTGTCGATTGTTATAAAAATCCATTTGTTTGACTAATGTCTATAAGGAAGGAAATAGCTATTTGTATCTGTTCTGGCCTATAAAGTCCAAAGAAAGGAAAGAAATTGGATGGATCACCTACGAACCAGAAACTGCAACTGCAAGTACAGCCCTGTCAACCTCATTACTAATTCTGGGGTGACACTGTGATTAGCACTCCTGCCTCACAGCCCCAGTGACCCAGGTTTGCTTCCAGCCTTGGCCAACTCCCTATGTAGAGTTGCACATTCTTCCCTTATCTGTGTTCGTTTTCATGCAGGGGCTCCAGTTTCCTCGCACAGTCCAAAGATGGCCATGCTAAATTGTCCATAGTGTGCGGGCTAGGTGGATTAGCCATAGGTAATGCAGGGATTGTGGGGATAGGTGGGGGAGGGGGAGAATATGTTGGGTTTGGGTCTGGAAGGCCTGCTTCCACACTGTAAAGATTCTATAATTCCATAAAATATCTGGGTTCTTGTACCAAAATAAGGAGAGCTGTCTCACAGACTAATCCAGTCTGATATAATCATTCTCACGGAAGCATACTTACCGACAAAGCTGATTGAGTGCTTAAGGTGCTGCTGCTGGACTAGGTCTGTGGTTGGCGATGACAGAGCCAGCAAGAGGAAAAACATATTTGGCCTCATCCTCATCGCTCTGCCTGTCACAGATGTATCTGTCAATGACAGTATTGATAGGAGTGACCATCGCACAGTTCTTGTGGAGACGAAGTCTCACCTTCACTTTGAGAATAACCTCCCTCCTGTTGTGTGACGTTATCACTACATTCATTGGGATAAACCTTTGAACACATCTAGCAAATCTAGTCTGGGCATCATGCGGTGCTCTGGGCCTTCAGCAGCTGCAAAGTCATACTCAACCATTTTGCAAGCTCATGTCCTGGCTTATCTCACACTCTACCATTACCATCAAACCAGGCATTCAACCTTGGTTCAGTGAAAAATATAGGATGGAAAGTCAGGAGGAGCACCAGGCATACTTAAAAATAAAGTGTCAATCTGGAGAAGCCACAAAACAGGACTACTTGCGTGCCAAACATCAGAAGCAGCAAGTAATAGGCAGAGTTTAACAATTCCACAACCAACAGATCAGATCTAAGTTCTACAGCCCTGCTACATCCAATTGTGAATGGTGGTGGATTATTAAACAATTCACTAAAGGAGGATGCTGCACAAATGTTCCCATCTCAATATTGGGGGAGCCCAGCATATCAGTGCAAAAGACAAGACTGAAGCATTTGCAACAGTCTTCAGCTGGAAGTGCTGAGTGGATGTCCATCTTGGCCTTCTTCATTGTCCCCAGCATCACCGATACCAGCTATCAACCAATTCAATTCATTCCATACGATATCTCAAAACAGCTGGAGACACTAGATATCACCATGGGCCGTGACAACATTTCAACAATTGTACTGAAAATTGAAAAATTATAATGCTCAGGGTTTTCCACTGCATGATCCATGAGTGCTATCAAAATTCACAGAGATGTGGCTACAGGTCATGTTGCAATACTAATGTTCAAAGTAAATAAGTTAAAACCTGCATTAGAGTGGCAATTGTAGAATATAGTATGAAATATTATATGGAAAATATTTGTAAGTTAATCTTTCCAACAGTAAATTCAACTCTCTGAAACCTGATGACATCTAATGAACATGTTGATTGATGTTTAGCTAATTTTGTAAATGATCCGCCAGCCCAATGTAGCCAGTATTAAAGGAATCTGTGTTCAGGATTTCTGATGAATTCTGTTTTTTACCCTGAGGATTTGTTTTATGAACCTGCAGTCCCAGCAGAAAGGTTTACATTGCTGATCACAAATTGGAAATTCAGACACTTTGTGGCCCTGTGATATTACATCCACTTAATTCATGGATTCAAAGCACTTGAAGCTATGGAGACATGGAAGGATGTGACTGAAATCCTGATATTTATATCTGGCAAACAAAGCTCCACACTTGGAGCACAAACCTGTTAAATTATTCCCCTGATTCCAAGAACTCAGCGTTCTCATGGCAATTGAAAGAATCATCACTTCAGGCTGTCACTGAACAGTAGGAGATTAACACCTCAGCATCTCATTGTAAGAAAGTGTGACTCTTGCTTTCACACAAAAATTTCAACCTATATTGGAGAAGCTCCATGCAATCTGTGTTCAGGATTTTGGATACTTTGGCAATGACCACGGATGACAGCTGGGGTAATAGATTAGCAGACTTCTGTGTTCCACTTTAAGCTGATTTTAATTTGATTGTTGAAGAAGAGTGACAAACAGCAGGTGCAACCTCAGAACTGTCTTATCAGAGGGTGATAAAGGCGAATGGGAAATATCTCAACTGGTTATGGCCATGCATTTGAGAGTCCAAGTTCATGCCCAGTCACTAATCATTTCAATTGTGGGAATTTCATTCCCATGTTCATTTTCCAATTAGTTTATGAATCTCCCATTTTCAAACCTTTCATTCCCACTCCTCATGCACAGATGAAGGTCTACATAGCTTTCTACATAGCTTTCTAAAGTCTATATCTGAATGAATTAGTTTGAACTATCTAAGTAAATGGTGAAGCTGAGTGGAACTTGGAACTGTAGTTGGTGGTGACAGAGCCAACAAGAGGGAAAGACAAATATAAATACTTTGAATGCATAATTATTAATAAATTTTATTTAATTTTCTGTTAGGCTTGTGATTGTTTACCTCAACTATTTTCCTTGTATTTAATACGAAAGGCCATTTCCAAATGTGATTGCTCACTCCCTAAGAACTGGTTTGAGTAGCACTGACTGATAAATACACCCCGTCTGGTTAATGGAGGTTCATTGAATTTAAGTACTATTCCTTAAATTAAAGAGGTGTTTCCAGTCAGAAATAACCAGATGAAGCACACAGGATACTTTTGAGTGATTTGGTACTTCAGTCAGTTAGATCGATTGGACATAACGGGGTCATTTTCAATAAAATTACATTCCGTTTCACTAGGACACGACTTCCATCTGTGGTTGAAATTGTTTTTTAAACTTCTTTTCCCATGTATTGGTTTTCATTTTGAGGTGCCAATGCAATCTGCTTGAGTGCACACTAAGTGATGTTCTCAGTCCCCTGCTGTGATGCTTAGAATCCAGTTGTTGTACACAATATCCCATTATCATGCTCCGTGCTCCCATCTACACTCAATATCTTACTTCACAAGCTACAGTTAGTCTCAGAAGCCTGCTGTTCCACTTTGTGTGATATTTATACACAGCTATATATTCAGTAACACCAATGATTTTACAGCAACACAAGGGAAGGAAGTAGAATTAGTGACAGAAATCTGAAGTGAGAAGACATAGAAGCCACAGCAGGGCTGAAATCAGCCAGATGTGTTCCACACACCAGTGAGACAGAGAAAAACCTCATGGTCACTTGATCATGACTGAATTCAATTGTCTGATCAGCAGCAGCTCTCACAATCAATTTTGCAGCAATGCTGGAACAAAAGGAAAAGTAGCAGACAAATACAAATGAAATGGAATCTAATTAGGATATTCAATAATAAATCTAATACAATTAGTCTGAAACTAGAAGGCATAGTGGGTAAGATCTAGGTGCAAAGATCTAGGTGCAAAGATCTGAGTCATACAGAGTGAACTTGCATTTATACAGCATCTTTCACAACATCAGGATCTACCAAAGCACTTTATCACCAATGAAGCATTTTTTGAAATGTGATCACTGCTGCATTGTAGGAAATGTGATTGCTGATTTGTAGATAGTAAAGTCAAGTCTCACACAACAACCTAATAATGAACTGTCTTTCTGATGTTGATTGAGGGATAGACTGTCCAGTTCTTCTTTGAATAGTGCCTTGGGATCTTTTACATCTATCTCAGAGGGAAGAAAGAGTTTAACAGCTCATCAGAAAGATAGCACCCCGAAGGTGAAATCCTCCCTCAGTACTGCACTGAATTGAAAACAAAAAGTACTGAAGATCACAGCTGGCCAGGCAGCATCCATGGAGAGAAAGTGAACTAACGTTTCAAGCCTAAATGCCAGCAGCTGCAGTAATATGCACTGAATTGACTGTGCTGTCACTGAGCTAAGGGTGATAACTAAAGAGAAAAACAGAGCGTGTCAGAGAAACTCAGTAGGTCTTGTAGCCTGTGTGGAAAAAGAAACAAAGTTCACATTTTAAGTCTGATATGACTCCTCTTTCTAAACTTGAGTCTGAATTTTCCCAACTTATTGTCAAAGTGTTTCCTTGAGTGAGAATTACAGCAGGCAGTCTGACATGGCCTGTGTCAGATTTCTCATGCAAACTCCCACTCTTCAGTTCCCTAACTGCACTACTGGCCTCTCCGACAACTAGCTAGTGTTGAGGAAAGATGGAAGGGTCCACTGCTGCCGGAACTGTGTGATCTTCGCACCATCGGTACATCATTTAAACTGCAGCCCCACCGTACATCAAATACCGCAAGCCAGAAATTACCCTTCACATTATGTCCTGCATTGTTATCTCTAAGGAACTGGCTTAGAAAGGAAGGGTAGCTCCGCAGTTCACCATCCCTAAGGACCTGGAGGTGGTGTTGGATGACATAGTGAAGAAGAGGGCAATGTATTTTTTGGCTGATTGGCAAAGGAGGCCATGCTGCCAGAGTCAGCCAGCCTGGTCCAGGATAGGTGCCTGGGCAGTACGGTGTCCTAGATGACATGAAATAGCCAGTAGTACAGAAAGAAGGCTCCGAAGTGCTCCAAAGGGTAAGTGCCACCATTTTCTCTACGTCACATCATACTCGCTTTAACTCTGCCAATATACATTCATCTCACTAAGGACAACAGCTCTCTTTATTCTATGCATCATGTCCACTCAATGACTCCCAAGCACTTCATCCTCCTAAACAATTGATGCATCCTGCCATCCGCACTTTCTGCTCACTGACTAGGGACACCTTATCTTCAGTGCTCCCATGTCATTACTTACTGCTCACCTAGCCATTGTTAACATACTCAATCCCTTGTTTTGTCTCATTGCAAGTAAATTGACTAGCTGACCATAGACCTCCTGAGCTCACTAGGTATTTCCTCTGACTGTCAGATATGGCTTGTTTTGTAGAACGGGGAGTCTGTTTATCACAACAGCTGCTGGAACATGAGCAATCTTGCAAGGATGCCTACCCTGAAGAAGGTTTCCTCCTTTCTCTACAAGAATCTCAGTGAGTCTCTCTCTCACTGCAACCCCCAGATCATCTCCTCTGCCCTGAAGCTCTTCAATGTGGATTTCACTAGTTTCCTCATTTCCCCTCCCCCCACCTCACCCCAGCTTCAACCTTCCAGCTCAGCACCGCCCTCATGACCTGTCCTACCTGCCTATCTTCCTTTCCACCTATCCACTCCACCCTCCTCTCTGACCTATCACTTCCATTCCCACCCCCATTCACCTATTGTACTCTATGCTACTTTCTCTCCACCCCCACACTCTCCTCTCATTTATCTCTCCACTCTGCAGGCACCCTGCCTCTATTCCTGATGAAGAGTTTTTGCCCAAAACGTCGATTTTCCTGCTCCTCGGATGCTGCCTGACCTGCTGTGCTTTTCCAGCACCATTCTAATCTAGAATCTGGTGTCTTGACAATGGCCACTTCTGTAGATGAAATGTGGAAGACAACCTATATTAACGACTTGGATGCAGGATATGGGTACTCCAGCTAATTTTGCTACATTGGAACATAAGCTACATTGAAGAAATAAGATATTTGCAAACGTGTATGGATAGATTAGATGAATGAGCTAAAATTTGACATGTGAAGTATAATATGAATAAGTGTGCAGTTATCCATTTTGGTCAGTCGAATAGAAAGGCAACTATTATCTAAATGGAGATAAATCTCAGAGTACTTCAGTATAGAGGGATCTGGGTTTCCAAAGTCCAAATTTGAGCAGGTTAGGTAGAGCTTGCATGAATGGCAGAAAACTAACATGCAAGCAAAACAGGTAGTAAGTAAGGCAAATGGAATTTTGGCATTATTGTTAAGGGAATAGAGTATAAAAGTAGGGAAGCATTGCTGCAACTGTGCAAGGTATTTGTGAGACTGCATCTGGAATATTGCACACAGTTTTGGTCTCCACATTTTAGAAGGATATAATTGTATTGGAGGCAGTTCAGAGGATGTTCACGAGATTGTTTCCAGAGGTGATGGGTTTGTCTTGTGAAGAGAGATTGAGTAGTTTCGACTGATACACTCTGAAGTTTAGAAGTTTGAGAGGAGATCAAATTAAGGTATATAAGATGCTCGAGGGAATTGACAAAGTAGATGTAGAGAGGATGTTTCCGCATGTTTGGGCAGCCTTGAATGGGAGGTCATATTTCAGGATGAGGGGGAGCAGATTTAAAACAAAGATGAGGAGAAATTATTTTTCTCAAAGAGTCATGAATCTGTGGCATTCATTAGCTCATAATAAGGTGAGGTTTGGGTCTGGATGGGATGCTTTTTGAAGGGTCAGTGCAGACTTGATGGATTGAATGGCTTCTTCCTGCAATGTAAGAATTCTACAATTCAAATTTCTTGGTCTCAAATAGATATTTTTCTCCTTCAGTATACCATTCTGATCTCACTGATAAAAATAAAGATTCTTCCACACAATCAATTGGCTTTTCCGTCAGCAGGGAATCATATTAGGATGATGGAAAACTCTGTGGTAGGGCAACACAGAATTGGTTATAAAGGTCACAATAAATATTTTTACTTGGAAAACGGAATTACATTTTCAACAGAAATGACATGATTAATGGCAGTGTGTGGTTGAATGATTTTTTTATATATGGGTGTATGTGATTTTAGTTACTGCTGTCCTCTGTGTTGTGGCAGGATGGCTTCTTCAGGACATTTCAATCACCCCCATCTCACATAATTACCTTCAATACTTGAATCCAGACAGACCCCTTGCATAGTTTCAATTCCACAGCTGCATTCCTGAAGCCCAGTGTGAATTTTACCATTTATTAGCTGGGAAATGAATCGCTAATATGTTTGTTTATGGTTTATCGGTTTGGAGCTTGTTTGTTCTGGAACTGCCATGATACTAGTTCGTCTTTTTTACTGTTTACGTAGTTTTCCACAGGCTGCTGATGGCAAATAAAAAGTGTCACTTGAATGTTCTTACTTCAGAAGTCTGCAATTGAAAGGGAATTTCTTGATTTTTACATATCTGCCGAAAGAACAAATACCTATGATTAAGATTATGACAATTTAATGTATAAACCCATGTAAGTATACAGACATGTCAGCAAAATAAAACCCAGGAGACTAGAGAGATATTGGCAATGCAAAATTGGCTGAGACTCAGAAATCAGAGAGTAGTAGTGAACAATTGTACAACTTCGGGCAGCACATTGGCTCAGTGGTTAGCCCTGCTACCTCACAGCACCAGGGACCTGGGTTTAATTCCACCCTCAGGCAACTGCTTGTGTGGAGTTTGCATATTCTCCCTGTGTCTGCGCGGGTTTCTCTGGTTTGCCACCACAGTCCTCATTCCTGAAGAAGGGCTCATGCCCGAAACGTCGATTCTCCTGCTCCTTGGATGCTGCCTGACCTGCTGCGCTTTTCCACCATCACATTTTCAGCTCTGATCTCCAGCATCTGCAGTCCTCACTTTCTCCTTTGCCACCACAGTCCAAAGATGTGTAGTTAGGTAGACAATCCAGGCTCAAGTGACAATGTGTCCATGGATGTGTGGATTTACCATGGGAAATGCAGGGATAGGGTTGAGGGTGAGCCTAGGTGGGATGCTCTGCAGAGGGCCAATGTGGACTCAATGGGGTGAATGGCCTGCTTCCAAGAATCATAATGTTCCCCAGGGGTCAGTTGTATGGCCAGTGCTCTTTCCCTCATTTATATTACTAGTCTGGACTTAGGTATGCCAGGAATAATTTTAAAGTTTGTATATGAGACAAAACTTAGAAATGTAATAAACAATGAGAATAATCGTAACAAACTTTAAGAAGATTTGGATAGACTGGATAGAAACTTAACACAGAGAAGTATGAAGTGCAGCATTTGGATGGCAATGAGGAGAGATCCTACAAAAATTAAATGAGACAATTTTAAAAGAAGTGCAGTAAAAGAGAGACAGGAAACTGTGCATACCCAAATCTTTGAAGGTGACAGGACTAATTGAGTCAGCAACTGAAATACGGGGGCTTGCTTTTAGTAATGGAGATATAGAGTACAAAACAACAAGGCTAGACTAAACCTTTACAAAACACTGGTCAGATCCTAACCTGAAGGTTGTGTTCAAGCAGTTGTATTTTACAAATTAAACAATAGATGATCCTCAGAAATGAGCTTTAAATACTTTTCTTGCCACTGGTAAGAAGGGCTTGACAGAATTAACACATCAAGCCTTTCCACGGACAATCAAAAAGATCCAAAAGAGATGTGGAAGATTCTCAAAGCTCAGCTCAAGATAAGCACTAACTCCAGAATCAACAAACTCCAGCTGATGTCATACAGTGAGCTTATTGACCAGTTTGATGGAAAATGCTACAGCAAAGAGATTGAATGTGACTTTTCAAAGAGTAACTGCTAGAGCTGCTGACTGAGTTAGTACTCACCTCCATATTAATTAAACTGTACAGGAAAAACCTTTTAGACAAGAAAAAGGACCATACCATTGATGCATTACTTGAGTTTGGAAGCAAGTATGAAGCCATAATGGCAGGCCAACAATTACATGGTTTACGTGCAGCTAACACTATTTCTACAGTGAGAAAAGTACATCAAAGCAACAAAGTCTGTAATAGATGCTCATTCGTCACAGCTATGCAAAAGTTGTCCAGCTTTTCTTGATTTCTATAGAACATGTGGCAAAAGGAATATTGGACATTCATGTGCAGGAAGTCTGGTTTCGAAGACCAGGCCAGACTCCAGAATAAAACATAAGTGACCACGCACAACACACTAGCAGTAAGGAAAGTGTTAAAAAGGTGCTGAAATACAAATACGTCTGAGATTCAAGTCAACCAGGTGAAAGGTGAATTTCTGAAGATGATCATGCTTTCCATTTTGTTAAACTGTCACATCACGTCAACGGTATAAAGCAATATGAAACTTTACAAGCATTCACGCCTGAAAAGGCAGGATAACACTCACTAAAAAGCTAAACTCAACACAGGATGTAATACCAATATATTACCGCCACACATCCTGAAAGACAGGTACCTCAAATAGCACGCCATGGTACAGTCTACGAGAGAATATCTCACAGTGTTTAACAATGTTGAATGCTCAAGATGGCTAGCACATGAATCTGGGTACTAGTCAGGGATAAATCAGGATATTCAACAATTTGTATATATATTTGTGGCATGCTGAACATATCAACAGTGGAGAGGGCCTCTATATCCACACAATGTTCCATTTAATCCATGTAGCAGCAGACCTATTCATGGTGTATGAAGAAGTTTGCATCCTTGTGATGGATTACTTCTCTAAATTGCCTGTAATGTGATGACTTAGAAACACAATGACGACAACACTTGTTGCAAGATGAATGCTATTTTCAGTTCTTTGTCGTCCTCGATTATATGGTGTCTAATAGAGTGCAATACGCTGGCAAACCGTTTCCAACAGAGTAATAAGTGGGGAGTGACACGTAACACATCACCACCTCAATATCCATGCTCAGGTATTCTTGCAGAATGTGTGGTAAGTACAACCAAATCAATGCTCATTGAGCTTTTTAAGATTAGCATTGTCATTCTCACATTGCATTGCTGCAATTTCATGCAACACCAATTGGAGAAGAGATCACCATCTCCAACACAAGTTATCCTCATAAGGCAAGTGCAAATGACTTTGCTCAGCAACCAAGTATCTAACCATTCAATGGTACATTATTTTTCAAAGACAGAGGAGAATGAATGAGGTACATGACAAGCAAGCAGCTAGAGAACTACCAAAAATGCTCACTGGGCAGGGAGTGCGGGTTGGAAATACAAATACAAATACTGAATACCAACAAAGATTTCTAGAATAGCTACAATAGAGTCATAGTTATACTGTTCATGATGCTACATTTTAAAGGAGAAGAAGCCAGCTCATATCAGTCTATAACACACTAATCATGCATGAAAAGAATCAGGAAGGATACTCTGACAATGATGATTATGCAAGAGTGGGACTGCAGATGCTGGAAATCAGAGTCCAGATTAGAGTGGTGCTGGAAAAGCACAGCAGGTCAGGCAGCATCTGAGGAGCAGGAAAATCAATGTTTCAGGCAAAAGGCCTTCATCAGGAATAGAGGCAGCGAGCCTCTGGGGTGGACAGGTATCGCTCCATTTATCTCTCCACCCCGGAGGCTCCCTACCTCTATTCCTGATGAAGGGCTTTTGCCCGAAACGTTGATTTTCCTGCTCCTCGGATGCTGCCTGACCTGCTGTGCTTTTCTAGCGTCACTCTAATCTTGACAATAATGATTACAGAGGGATGTTAAGTGACAGCAAACAGCAGCAAGACAACAAAGTTGTCAGACAAGTGCAACAGAAAGCAATTTATAATTCTTTGGAAAAGTGTACAATCGCAAGGCCAGGATGAGTTGTCAAATCTCCAAAGCATCACATGGAAGTTTGAAATGTTAGCCTTATAAACTCTGCTTTCCCTGTTTGCTTAATTATGAAATTAACAATATGTGCCTTTTTGTGCCATTTTTATCTTTGAAAACAGGCAATGTTGTTATGTCTTATGGTCAATATGTCAGTATGCCTTTAAGAGACATGCTCATTACATCATCACTGGACGTACCCAAGGGTAGAAAGACCAGAAGGGTAGAAAAGATCCTTCCTTGGATCAGTTGAAACATGAAATGCTACTGGAAGCATGTTATAGTATTAGTAGCTTAATATTAGCCCAGATACTTATCTGTCACAGCAATGCAATGCTTGTGCATAAAAATTATTTGCAACAAATGCTTTTGGATTATTCAATACCATAATATCCATGCCCAGTTCCTTACATTGCAGAAGAAAATATAAACATTCCCCTTGGACTCCCCCAGACTATGAGCCCACCATTTAACATCAGGCCATTGTGTCCACAACGGTCACTAATCTCCTCGTATCTGAGCATCTCCTTGCCACAGGCTCCAAGCACATAGTCCCCCAACCCTGTACAGCCTGCTAGTACTTTCTTCACACAATCCACAAACATGACTGCCCAAGTAAACCCATTGTTTCTGCCTGTTCCTACTTACCTCTTACCTCTTCCTACAGTGATTAGCTTTGTTACCCCCTTCTCTAGTCCTTTCCCATTTACATTTGCAATTCTTCTGACACTTTATGTCAGTTTCAGAATTTCCAGTTTGCCTGCTCCAGCCACTTCTTCTTTATTGTGGATGTCCAATCCCTTTACACATCCCCCCCGCACCCCCCCCCCCCACCCCCCCATCAGAATGCTCTCAGGGCTGTCTGCTTCTTCCTGGAGCAAAGACCTGAACCATCCCCATCTACCACCACTCTCCGCTGCCTGGTCAAGCTCATCCTTACTCTGAATCACTTCTGTTTTAACTCCTCCTACTTTCCACAAGTCATAGGTGTGGCTATGGGTACCCATGTGGGCCCTATTTACGCCTGTCTCTTTGTGTGGTACATGAAGTATTCCTATAACTCTTTCTCCAGTTATAGTTCATTGGTGCTGCTTCCCTTTCTTATTTGGAATTAGAAAAACTTATTAATTTTTCTTCTTGTTTCTACCCCGCTCTTAACTTCATCTGGTCCATCTCTTATTCCTCCCTTCCCTTCCTCGACATCTCTGTTACCATTTCTGGGACAGGCAGGCCACCAGTATCCATTATAAACCCACCGACTCTCACAGTTACCTCGACCATACATCCTCACACCCAGCTTCCTGTAAAGTGTCTATTCCGATCTCCAATTCCTCCGACTCTGTCCCACCTGTACCAATAATGCCACTTTCTGCAGGGAGCATCAGAAATGTCCACCTTCTTCCAAAACTGAGGAATTCCTGCTACTGTGGTTGACAGAACCCTTAGCCATTTCAGATCCATCTCCCGCATTTCTGCCCCCACCCCTCTTCCTCTCTCCACTACACCAATTGGGTTTAAAAAAGGTTGCATTCTCGGGTTAGCTGTTAACAATGGTGATAGCTAGACAATATGTTGAAGGTGTTGGCCCCCTGTATTCTCTGTCTATGCTATGATGTTTAGATTGATTCACCATTGTTAACAGCTAACCCGAGAATGCAACCTTTTTTAAAAAAAGGTTTTGTGATTTACACATGAAAGAAGTGAAACTATCACTGTATTCTAACAGATGAAAGGCTTAACAGACAATCAATTTTTCAATGTATAATTTCAGTTACATCACACTGTAAATTTTTGCTATAAATTCTGTCTTACGATCGAGCCCTCCACGACCACCTGATGAAAGAGGGTTGCTCCGAAAGCTAGTGTGCTTCCAATTAAACCTGTTGGACTATAACCTGGTGTTATGTGATTTTTAACTTTATGAACAAGGTATGTTTTGAAATTTTAAAAGTCATCTTAGATAAAACACTTGATGCATATAATCCAGACATTTTATTTATTTAAAAACATTATATACATGCAAGTTGTTATTGAATTTTTCTGAAGTTCTCAGCCTGTCATCTAATTTATCAGCCAAATGATCAAGATTTAATTGTGGTTTAAGACAAGTAGACAATACCTAGTGTTGTGAAACAGCATATCTTTCTGAGTAGCTAATGATTGGCACTAGCCCAGAGGGCACATGTCCAAATGCTTGGTTAAAGTAGTAGGTTCAAAGTCATGTCTTAAAGGAGGAAAGAGAGGAAGAAATGTTTAGTGAGAAAATTCTCCAGTTTATAGCCGTGTCAGCTGAAGGCATGGCCACAGCAATTAAAATTGGAGATATTCAAGTGGCCAGAACTAAAGAAGTGCAGATATCTCAGAGAGCTGTGGGGCTGAGGGAGATTACGGCAATACGGAGAAGCGAGATCATGAAGGGATTTGGAAATGAGATTTTAAAATCGAGCTGTTGTTTGACCAGGACCATTATAGGTCAGTGAACACAGGGTTGATGGCTGAACAGAATTCAGTGTAAGTCTGAACAAAGGGAATAGTATTTTGGATAGTTTCAAGATTATTGAAGGTGGATTGTGAGAGGCAAGCCAAGTATGTGTTGTAATAATCTGTGAGCTCTAACTTTATAGCAAGGCTCAATTTGAAACTATGAGGGTGAATTTCCAGAGGGATTCTCACACTTCATTGCCTCATTTCCTGAACAAATTCATCCACACTCAACAGAGCAGCTCAACAGAGAAAACAATTCAAGATCAATAAACTTTGATACGATTATGTCCATCTGATCAGCTTTCCCTCAGCTGCTTTGCATCTTATCAGCAACTGATCATGAATATTTATTAATATCATTTATTGTTTATAAATGTTTAGCTTAAACAGGTTAGCTTAAGACAGGCTTCTTAGCAGTGTGGAGGAACAGCAGGATCTTGGGGTCCATGTCCATCGATCCCTCAAAGTTGCCACCCAAGTTAATAAGGCATATGGTGTGTTGGCTTTCATTAGCAGTGAGATTAATCTTTAGAGCTGTAAGGTTTTGCTGCAGCTCTATGGAGTCCTGGTTAGACCATACTTAGAATACTGTGTGCAGTTCTAGTCACCTCATTATAGAAAAGATGTGAAAGCTTTAGAGAGGGTGCAGAGGAGATTTACCAGGATGCTGCCTGGACTGGAAGACATGTCTTATGAAGAAAGATTGAGGGAGATAGGGCATTCCTCATTGGAGTGAAGAAGAATGAGAGGTGACTTAATAGAAGTATACAAGGTAATGAGAGACATGGATAGAGTTGATAGCTAGAGACTTTTTCCCATGATGGAAATGTCTATCACGAGGGGGCATAATTTTAAGGTGATTGGCGGAAGGTTTAGGAGAGATTTCAGAGATAGGTTCATTACACAGAGTGGTGGGTGTGTGGAATGTGGTGGTTTTCAAGTCAGATACAGTAGGGACATTTAAGCAACTCTTGAATAGGCATATGGAAGATAGTACAATGAAGGGTATGTAGGTTAGTCTGATCTTAGAGTAGGATAAAAAGTCATCACAACATCAAGGGCTGAAGGTCCTGTACTGTGCTGTACTGGTCTATATTCTAATATTTATCATAGGAAAAATGTTAGAAGCTTCATTGAAAATGATATAACAGAGCACTTGGATAAGTTCAATTTAATCAGGCAGAGTCAACATGATTTTGTCAAAAATAAATCATATTTAAGTGATTTTTTTGGAGTTCTTTGAAAAAGCAACTAATGCTTTAAATTCGGCAGCGCGGTGGCACAGTGGTTAGCACTGCTGCCTCACAGCGCCAGAGACCTGGGTTCAATTCCCGCTTCAGGCGACTGACTGCGTGGAGTTTGCACATTCTCTTTGTGTCTGCGTGGGTTTCCTCCGGGTGCTCCGGTTTCTTCCCATAGTCCAAAAATGTGCAGGTTAGGTGAATTGGCCATGCTAAATTGCCCGTAGTGTTGGTTTGGGGGAATGGGTCTGGGTGGGTTGCAGGTCGGTGTGGACTTGTTGGGCTGAAGGGCCTGTTTCCACACTGTAAGTAATCTAATTAAGTGTATCTGTGAACGCATTGTAATTAGATTTCCAGAATGTGTTTGATAAGGTTCCACATCAAAGATCATTGTGAAAAATAAAAGCTCATGGTGAAGGAGATAACATATTGGGATGGATAAAAGATTGACTGGCAAACAGGAAGCAGAGAGTGGGAACAAATGAGTCTTTTTTGGGTTGGCAGGAAAAAGCAGCTTGGCAAATGTTTTGAATAATGGGACTGAAGATATGGTAGCGAAAGTTGCTGATGACACAAAGAAAGATAGGCAAGTGTATCGTAAATAGGATATAAGGAGTTTATAAAATGGATATAGATCGGTTAAGTGAGTGGGCAAAGATCTGGTAAATGGAGCATAATGTGGGAAAATGTAAAATTGTCCACTTGGCAAAAAAAAAGAAAAGAAGCATATTATCCAAATGGTCAGAGGTTGTACAGATCCGAGCTGCAGGGAGATTTGGATGTCTTCCTGAATGAATTATAAAAGCTTAGTATCCAGGTATATCAAGTTATCAGAAAAACTGATAGCTTTTTTTTATTGTGAGGGGAATTCAATTCAAGAGTAAGAAGATTAAGCCTCAGTTATACAGGGCATTGGTGAGACTGTATCTCGAGTCCTGTGTATAGTACTGGTCAACAAACTTGTGGAAAGATATTCATGTTAGAAGTAGTTCACAGAAGGTTTACCTGGAATTATTGCCTTATGAGGTAAGGCTAGATGGGGTAGGCCTGTATCCTGTGGACTTTAGAAGAGTCAGAGGTGACTTAACTGATACATAACATCCTGAGGTGACCTGACCAGGTGGATGTGGAAGGGATGTTTCCTCTTGTGGAGGAATCTAGAACTAGGGCTCAAAGTTTAAAAATAAGAGGTCGCCCATTTAAGACCGTGTTAAGAAGAATTTTCTCTCAGTGGTTTGTGAGTCTTTATAATTCCCTTCCTCAAAGACAGTGGGTGAGAATCTTGAAATATTTTTAATGCAGAGTTATATAGATTCCTGAGTACAAAGGGGATGAAAGATTATTAGGGGTATGCAGGATTGTAGAGTTGAGGTTAAAGTCAGATCAGCCATGATCTGATTGAATTGTGGAATGGATTGAAAGGGCTCAAAGAGCTAAGTGACCTAAAATATTTTCTAGAGCTGAAAATGTGTTGCTGGAAAAGCGCAGCAGGTCAGGCAGCATCCAAGGAACAGGAGAATCGATGTTTCAGGCATAAGCCCTTCTTCGGGCTTATGCCCGAAACGTCGATTCTCCTGTTCCTTGAATGCTGCCTGACCTGCTGTGCTTTTCCAGCAACACATTTTCAGCTCTGATCTCCAGCATCTGCAGTCCTCACTTTCTCCTAAACTATTTTCTAACCAACTTGTTCAAAGATGTTATTAAACACCTCAGGAGCCATTGGGAATTGTATCTGGACTTCTGGCTCATTCTTGTTCCTTTTTCATACATTTATATATTTGCATGTTTGTAGACACAGATTTCCTCATTGAGCCAAGTAAAACAAAGTCACTATCCATACAATTCAATACCCTTTCTCAAAGAAGTTGCAAAGACACCTCCTTTCACTAACCACCTTCAAAATTTATCGCAGCTGAATCTACACTTGGCATCACAAATTGTCTAAGTATGTCTGGTAATAAACTCTTGGTACTACTGTTACCTTCACCAAATGAAATCTGCTGAGTGCTATCCTTTTTAATCTGAATTGAGCCCTGAAATATAAACAAGGGGAAACACACTGCCTGCTGCTTTAGTTTGCTTCTGAAAGACACCAACAACCCTCATATGAACGTACGTACTTGTGAATGAAGAATGTGATGATATTAAATATGACATGGCAATGCATTTCATATGACTCTATTTCTTCATTGTCTGAATGCTGTAATGCTGCATACAGATGAACTATGCCCGTACATATTTAAGCATGTCCTCCCTGCTTTCAGGAGACTCACTCCTAAAATCCAATAACATCAAATAGGCTGCATTCCAAAATAGCTGCGTTTCTTCCCAATGCCAGTTCATTCCCTATTGCTAATGCTGGCTTTAATGTGGTAAACGAGCTTCATCTTGTGAAAACAAAATATTTTGTTTGAACAAATGATGTTAAGAACGAAAGGTGGAGCTGTTTGATTTGCAGTGGTGAATCAAGGGTAACACTTCGGAATCCAAGGTCAACATCTGCCATTTATGCCCTGCAGTTCAAACTTGTGCAGAGGGCAAACAAATTCATTCACAGCATCCCAAGCACAGTTTGTGACTAACAGTGCTCTGTATAGTTCATTGGTTGTACTGTTTAGCAGAGAACATTTTGGGACCTTAAAACATCAGAACAGAAGTAGGCCATTCAGCCCATCGAGTCCGATCCGCATTCAATGAGATCATGCCAGATCTGATGATCCTCAACTCTTCTTTCTTGTGTGTCCCCTGTAACCCTTGATTCCATTATTGATTAAACTTCTGTCTATCTCAGCCTTGAATGTTTTGTTGAATTTTTATTGGTGTCAAAAGATGTAGTAGATAGTTGAATAGATAACCAACTGATATAAACCCCATCACTTCTGACAGCATGAAAGTGAGTAAAGCCAGTTCAAAATATGTCTCATGAAACTTCATACAGTTCAGTAAATTCACTTCTTTCAGCTGAGGGATTCAATTTAGTCATCATAAATGCAAAAAATGAGTGACAGAGCCTGAGCAGGTTAAGGGAATGAGAGGAAACACAACATTTACATCATTCTGTTTTCAACAAACTTGAACCAAAAACAAATCAAACAGAACATTGAGTATGTTGTAAACATTAAGTATTCAGCCATCACATGGCAGCTGCTGTATATTCTAGGTATTATTATTGCATTTAGTTCTGGTTACATCCAGGGTCTAGGAGTGATGGAGTAGCAGATGACAAGATCAATACCTAGTAGATTGAGCAATATTGATATAATTGAATGTTAAGAGAAGTTATTTAAAAGTACTACTAGGTACAGAAATGATTAACCTGGAGCATCATTTCAAGACTCATTTCAAGTTTGTTATGCCTCAACACTGGCATCATTGTCATTAGGTGTTTGATTCTAGTGAAAGCTGCTTCTTGTTATATGCCTATTTACCAGTGCACATTTTACCAGGATACAATAACTACAAGATAAACAGGCAAAAGATGAAATTCAGGACTGATGTCAGGAAGTGCTTGCTCACAAAGAAAACAATAAGCATGAGGAATCTTTCTTGCATGATGTTGGATGCTAAAGTTGTCGTATCACCCGAGAAACAGGCTGTTGCTTGAGGCTGAATGGCTCATTACCTCTGTATCTTAAGAGGAATTGGGTGAATCAAAATGGCTGCTTGTTTTCTATTCCTTGCTGCTGTGGTCGTGCAACAGAATAGTGAGAGAATTTACTTTGAACGCCTGAGCAAAGCAGAGTACAATCGCAGATGGTTGTACGTGCTCTTTGGAATTGCCATTCCCTAAAAGGGGATCACAAAATAGTGGATTTCTCATCCCCGATGATGATTGTGGATGATCCATCAATCTGTAGCCATGAGAGAAACCATCATGGGCAGTGATGAGAATCTAGTTTGACTGCTACAGAGAGCTCACCAGAATAAACACATAATTGCAGATGTGTGAAGTCAATAACATAGTTATGCACTAGGCAACAGGACTGTGCCTGGATCCTAACAGGTTGAATGCTTCAGAGATCCAGTGACCAACAGATGTGAAAGCAGTGCAATGATTTGTGGTAGTCATGAATTCTCTAACAAAAATTTAAGGTTCAATTTGTCACCAGAGTGTGAGCCTCTGAACACTTCCCCTATCAAAGAGTTATAGGGTCACAGAGGAGGAAGCAGCTTTCACCAGAATCAAACACCGAGTCACAATAATGCTCGTGCTGAGGTGCTGCACATCAACGATGAAGTCACCTTGCAATGTAATGCCAGTGAGAAAGACTTAGAACAAGCCCTATGCATCAAAGAAATCCAGTTGAATTTGTATTATGACTTGCGCTGGGCAAGCTTCTTCAACTTATGATAGTTACACGTCAATGCTGTACATCATTAAGCTCTTGGGAAAGAAGGGATGGAGTGGCACCCTTCTTGATTCATCATTCCAATTGATTAGTCATGATAAGACTCATTTAAAAGCAATCCTTCCCTTGTGGATTCCTTCTCCAGACCAAATGTTTTTTCTTGTTTCAAGGGATTTCTTGAGTTAACAAAGGTGTGAGTTATTAGTTACTAACTACAAAAAGAAATAATAATATAACACATATACTTACAGATTAGGAATAGAATTTAACAATTTCTAGTCCATTAATTTATCCAATGCAATCTTTCTTATAATACTAATTTCATTAATTTCTCATTCTCCCTAAACACTTGGATCTCTATTTCTGGAAAATTTCTTTTTTTTTTCCTCAATGAAAACAGACACAAAGTAAACATTTAGCTTCTCTAACCTTTCTCCATTATAAATTTTCCTGACTCTGCTTGTAATGGAATCCATTTGTTTTTGACAAACCTTTCTTTTTTCTGGATTAATAGAAGCTTTTACAACTCATTTTTATGTTTATCACTAGATTTCACACATATTATTTTCTCCCTTTCCTCACATCAGATTCCTGCTCCCACTTTGCTGTACTCTAAAAACTTCCCAATCCTCAAATTTATTGTTATTCCTGGCAACTTTATAGGCCTTTTGTTTACTCTAATTCAATCCTGAACTTCCTTTGTCAGGCATGGTTGACTGACCTGTTTTGACCTTTTATATCTGAAGGAATGTACAATTGTTGTAAGTCATGTAATACCTTTAAAGACTATCCAATGCCTTTGTACAGTCATGCAATTTAATATATTTTTCCAATTCACTACAGTCAACTTATGCCTCATGCCTTTATAATTTCCCTAATTCAAATTTAACCATCTTAGTTTCAGACTTAATTGTTGTGGGCACTCATCCCTAAAGGTTTGTTTAAACAAGATTTTTAATGAGTCCTTTTTCTTTACATAATACTAAATCTAAACTATCACATCTTCTAGTAGGCCCCTCAATGTACTGATCTGAAAAACCATCCCTTACACACCCCAGGTACTCATCCTCCACAGCTTTAATGCTCAATTGGTTTACCCAGTTTATATGCAAATTGAAGTCACCCATGGTAACTGTATTTCCCATTCTCCTTACTTCTCTTCTCTCTCCTGATTAATACTATTCCCTATACGACACTAATATTTTCTAGCCTCTAAGTAACTCCAACCAATGCCTGCTGTCCCTTGCTGTCTCTTAACTTGACCCAAATAGATTCCACACCTTGATCTTGCAAACTAAGATTCTAGATCAGATTGGGTTGTCTGGTCGGTTCAGACAAGTTGGACCGAAGGATCTGTTTCTGTACTGTATGATTCGATGTATTATTAGACTCGTCCTTTGTTATCAGCACAATCCTTCATTTTTCTTCTTGTCTGTATTTACTTGAATATTGAATAACCTTGAAAATTCAATCATCCATCCTGGTGGTCATGCAACTAAAAGTTCTGTAATGGCAATGAGATCATATCCTTGTATGTCTATTTGTGCCTTTTGATTATCTACCTTGCTGCAAATGCTTTGTCTCCTGTCTTCTAGCTGGCGGAGCATTTTGCTGACCTTCTGTTACCGATTTTAATTCCATCAAATCTGGATTACCTCTCAAGGGTTTCTCACCACCCCGATAAGCTGGGTTAAAGTCACCCCAACAGCACTGGCAAATCTCCCTGTCAGTCCCAATCCTGTTTAAATGTAACCTGTCCACTTTGTAGAGGTCACACCTGCCATATTCCTTCAAAATCTGATGCCCTCCCTCCATTCCCTTCCCAACAGGAATGCTGTTGGAGGAACAGAGAGTGACTGGGTCAGGGCAGGTATCTATATTGTCTGGTAATTATAAGCAGATCCACAAATGCCTATTCCAGAAGAAAGCCTCACTTAGTCACATCTATCTAAATGGAAAGGACTGAGGTGGTGAGAATGATAGGAAACCGTGTACCCTTGGGAAAGAGGGAAATGCTGGGAGACCTCATCAAGATACAAGGAGTGATGCTGAGATGAAAGGCGAGGCTAAGAGGCCTATCCATTTAACTGTCTAAAGTTAGGGCATACCTGGGTCAACTGTCATGACATGGGGAAAAACGGTGGGATTTATCAGAACACATACACTCCCTGCAGAAAACGCAAGTTAGTCAGAGACCATAGAAGACCAGGCTAACTGCAAATCCCCATAAAGTTACTGTTCAGAATGCAGATGAGGTTAAACAATCACAGAGAGTATGTTTAGTACCAAGATGCTGGTAAAAGGGATTGATGGAGGATACATGCTCATTTCCCATTACCGGTACATCTGGAGTGTGAGCTGCTTTTTGGATTTGTTACTAGGGGAGACATTCTCACTTTGCCTGTGAACAGGATTGACTGCCTCCTTGGGAATGACATGGCAGCATTAAAGTCAACAGCAATCCCATTGGCCTCTAAGAAGCCCTTTGAGGTCAGAAAGACCAAAAGGTCCATGGGAAAATGTTGGGCCCATGGCCAGACAAGGTCAGCCAGACAACTTCCAAACATTGTTCTTCTGGTCAAGATTCTCCTTTACTAATGCCATCCTTATTATGACTTAGAACATAGAACAGTACAGCACAGTACAGGCGCCTCAACCCTCAATGCTGTGCCAACCTTTTATCCTAATCTAAGATACAAACCCTTCACGTACCTATCCAAGAGTTGCTTAAATGTCCCAAATGTATCTGACTGTATTACCACTGCTGGCACTCCAAGCACCCACCACTCTCAATGTAAACAGCCTACCTCTGACATCTCCCCAAACCTTCCTCCAATCACCTTAAAATTATGCCCCCTCATGATAGACATTTCCGCCCTGGGAAAAAGTCTCTGGCTATCCACTCTATGCCTCTCAATATCTTGTACATCTCTAACAAGTCACCTCTCATGCTTCTTTGCTCCAATGAGAAATGTCCTAGCTCCCTCAAACTTTCTTCATAAGACATGCCCTCCAGTCCAGGCAGCATCCCAGCAAATCACCTCTGCACACCCTCTGCAGCTTCCACATCCTCCTATAATGAGGTGACTGGAACTGAACACAATATTCCAAGTGTGGTCTAACCAGGGCTCTAAAAAGCTGCAGCGTAACCTCACAGCTCTTAAACTCAATCCCCCTGCTAATGAAAGCCAACACACCATATGCCTTCTTGAAAACTCTATCAACTTGGATGACAGTTTTGAGAGATCTATGGACATGGACCTCAAGATCCCTCTGTTCTGCCACACTGCCAAAAGTCCTGCCTTTAACCTTTCATTGTGCATTCAGATTTGACCTTCCAAAGTGAGTCACTTCACACCTTTCCAGGTTGAACTCCATCTGCCACTTATCAGCTCAGTACTGCATCCTGTCAATGTCCCGTTGCAACTTGGAACAGCCCTCCACACTAAGCCACTAGTCCACCAACCTTTGTGTCATCGGCAAATGCATTAATCCGCCCTTCCACTTCTTCATCCAAGTCATTTATAAAAATCACAAAGATCAGAAATCCCAGAACCAATCCCTACTGAACACCACTTGTCACCAAGCTGCAAGCTGAATACTTTCCATTTACCACCACCCTCTGTCTTCTATGGGCCAGCTCAGCTCCACCTCTGATTCCATCTTGTCTATTGTCCTAAACATTGAACATGCTTGAATATTCAATTTCCAATCCTGGTCACCATTCAGCCCTGGCAAATAAATCTTATGGCACGGTGGCTCAGTGCTGCTTCATAGCACCAGGGTCCCAGGTCAATTCCAGCCTTGGGTGACTGTCTGTCTGGAGTTTGCACATTCTCCTTGTGTCTGCGTGGGTGTGCTCTGGTTTCCTCCCGCAGTCCAAAGATGTGCAGGCCAGGTGAATTGGCCATGTTAAATTGCCCATAGTGTTAATTGCATTAGTCAGAGGGAAATGGGTCTGGGTGGGTTACTCTTCAGAGGGTCGGTGTGAACTTGTTGGGCCAAAGGGCCTGTTTCCACGCTGTAGGGAATCTAATCTCTTACTTGTGCTATAGATTATCTATGTGATTAAGAATGCTGCGTGCATGATTTGTTATGTTTTGTAGTGTTTCTCGGTTAATAAACTCAAGAAAGCCTCGTTAATTTGGTTCCTCTTTAAAATGCAATTAGCTTTGGATTGGGAAACTGGATCCACAAGGAAAGGGTTTGTTTAAAAATTAATCATATTTGAACTGACCAAGAGAGGGATTGAAATAAGATGGGGAGCCAGTTCACCCTTTCTCTACTAGGAGCAGAATCGTTTGAGGATTTTTCATCCGTAATCATAACCAACTGGAAATCCTCACCCAGGGACAATGATTTGTAACAAACCTGAGAAGCTCTGTGATACAGAGCTCTGCTTTACTGGCTGTTCTCAGAGTTACACACTAAGACAAACGTTAACTACTGCTGGAGCAACACCAACTCGTTGAAAGATGTTCTTTGCTGTGCATGAAACTTGCTGATCTTCCAATTCAAAGAACCTTAAATGACTGAACTTTGACTGGTATATTCCAGGATCCAGGTCCATATGCTGACAGAACGCTTTAAGCTTGGGGCAGCTGTTGCAAAATCTCAATAGGGAATTGTTGCTATTTAAGGCCCTTAGCCAAGTAGACTGAGGATCTGGAACCCATATAAGATCTCGCAGGCTGTAAGCACCAGAGAATGCTTGACCTGAAATGGAAATGTACATTGTAAATATGGCAAATACAGTAAGGCATTTCATATAGTACATTGAAAGAAACGGTAGCTGAGAATTTGAACTACATGTAAGTTTTTAAAAAGTTATGAGTAAGTAGATATTTTGGGAAAGAAAGTGATATTATTTTTTAGTTTATTTTATGGAGCCCTTAACCATTGATGTTATAAAAAGAACTGCAGATGCTGGAAATCTAACATAAAAATGGGAAGTGCTAGAGAAACTCAGCAGGTCTGACAGCACCAGTGGAGAGAAGAACAGAGTTAATGTTTCAGGCCCAGGAGTTTGGAGGCCTGAGTGTGTACAAACATAGGAGCAGGATCAAGCCATTCAGCCCCTCTAGCCCACTCTGCCATTCTGGACTTTGGCTGATTATCTACATCAACAGTACATCCCAGCACTACTTCGTAAACCTTGGTGTAATTAATAGCTAGAAATCCATCACTCTCTCTCTTGAAATTATGACTTGAATAATGGTTGAATTTAGACCACCCTCTGGAGCAACCAGCTCTAAAGATTCACCACCCTCTGAATGCAGAAGTTTTTCCTCATCTCAGTCCTAAATGGCTTGTTTTCTGTCCAAGACTGTGACCCATACCCGGGGAAACAGCCTTTCTGTGTTTACTCTATGTATCTTTCTAAGATTGGAGTAAGCTTTGATGAGATCACCTCTCATTCTAATAAATTCCAGAGAATATTGGCTCAGTCTCCTCAAGTTCTCCCCACAGTGCAGTCCTACTATCCCCAGTATCCCCAGTCTGGTGAACATCACTATACACCCGCTAAAAGAAATAAATCCTTCCTTAGACAAGAGGACCAGAACTTCACAAAATACTTGAAATGGGACTCACAGATGTTCTAAAAATTGAACCAAGACATTTTTAATTCGGCACTCAAATTCTCATCAGACAACGGCTAACATTAGGGCAAAACTGTGGATGCTGGAATCTGAAACACAGAGAATGCTAGAAAAACTCAGCAGGTCTGGCAGCATATACAGACACAGAAACAGAATCAACATATTGAGTCCAATAATT
This sequence comes from Chiloscyllium plagiosum, assembly GCF_004010195.1. Classification (NCBI taxonomy): domain Eukaryota; kingdom Metazoa; phylum Chordata; class Chondrichthyes; order Orectolobiformes; family Hemiscylliidae; genus Chiloscyllium; species Chiloscyllium plagiosum. The sequence goes on along the minus strand of NC_057711.1, from coordinate 35,714,090 downwards.
CAGTTCTTCAGAACAGAAGTAGAGGGGGCTGGTTGAAGTGTCCTTTTGTGACAGGAAGCCTGTATCCAGTGCTGTCATTCAGGGTTCAGTTCTGGTTCTTTTGCTGTTTACTTTAATGATCCAGACTGAACGTAGAAAGTGTAATCAGCAAGTTTTCAATTGAAACGAAACTTGGTGGTGTGGTAAGCAGTGAGGATGTAAGCCTTAGACTATGGGATGATGTAGACGGGCTGGTCAGACGGACTGAACAGTGGCAAGCAAATTTAATCTTGTAAAGTGTAAAGTGATACATGTTTTGAGTGCTAACAAGGCAAGGGAGTTACACTTTGAATGGCAGAACCCTAGGAAGTATCAAGAGTCAAAAGGACTTTGGTGTGTGTGTGTCCACAATCCTTGAAGCTAGCAGGACAGATAGATAAGATGGTTAAGAAGGCATATGACATACTTGCCTTTATTAATCAAGGTGTTGAATAGAAAAGCAAGACATTATGATGAAGGTGAATGTGACATTGGTTATGCCACAAACGGAGTTCTGATTGCCACACTATAAGAAGGATGCTCACTTAGGGATGAATGGTGCCACCTTTGTCCAGTTTGGCCTGTATGTGATTCTAGCCCAGCACTGATTTAGTTACATTTTAATTGTGAGAACTAGCAGGTATATAAACCTGCCACAAAAAGTGCTTCATGAAGCTTACTACATGCTTCTTGGGACCACTGGGTGGATTTTAAATGTTAAATTTTCCAGAGACGCTTACATACTGAGACTAAATAAAAATAATTTGGTACTTTGAGTTATGTCAATTGAGTACCAAAGGAGAATGACTTATGAATACATTTCTATATTATAGTATAATTGAGGAACAGGCGGACTCTTGATGATATTAGACCTGATAGGTCATTTGTTATTCATCACAATGTTATTGGCTTTTCAACAGCTTGAGAGCAAAATAATGGAGCATACAAATGATATACTCAGAAAAAGTAATCAAAGATCATTTTTCAATATCAATGTTTTAAGTGGGCAAAATCTCAGAGATTTATATCAAGAACAATAGGCAATCAAGCAACATAATCTGGCAATACTCAAGAGAAAGACATAAATCACCCACTCACAGTGAAGTTCTTGTGAGTTATATGGTATTACTCATTCATGAATATACATGAATTAAAAGGCATACTCCATTGCCAAACATACACATTATCTTCAGTACATAATTGATACATCTATTTCAGGCCTCAGGGTTTGGGTTTCCAATCTGCTGCTCTTACTGCCAGAAGAAAATACAAAATGCTCCAAACATTTATTTTCTCATCTCAAAGATTAGTTGAAGAGGAAATAAAAACCTATGTTTGTTTTTGGAAGGGTATTGAAAATATTGGTGGATCTGTGAGAATGGAACAACTTTCAAAACAAGGATTTTTCAATCAATTTTGAAGATCGGACCTTATCTCTGAAACAAGATGTAAACTCATTCTCAGCATTTAGCAACCTGCTCTCTTACTTACAAACTGTCAATAAAAAAACTATAATCATCATAATTAATGACATTCCAGCTAGTGATTATGAAATAGTAACATAAAATAGGCATCCAATTAGGTTTGTGGCAGGTGGGACTAGATTGGGTTGGGATATCTGGTCGGCATGGATGGGTTGGACCGAAGGGGCTGTACATCTCTATGACTCTATGACTCTCTCCATATAAGTTGATCTATCACCGTGACTGGCAATCACACTGTCAGGTTTACCTTAAACCTGAAGCATTAATACTTAGGGTAGATCTGCAAAATAAGAACTAGACATAGGTAATGTTATGTGTTGTGAGACAACCTCTGGTAGTCTGTATTGTAGTGTGCACTTGCTGAGGTATATGTCTTTCAGGATATGTGGTGGTAGTACATCTCTCCTGTGCTCATATTGTTTTTTTAATGTGTATCAATCTGCTTTTTTAAGGCATATGATGTTGATAGTTGTAAAAGCATCGCATGGCCTTGTACAATAGACATGGTTTTTATTATTTACTCATGGGATGTGGGTGTCAGTGGCTGAGCCAGTTTGTTTGCTTAACCCTAGCTGCCCTTGAAAAGGTGGTACTGAGTTGCCTTCTTGAACCACTGCTATTCATTTGGTATTGGTAGATCCTCCTGTTATGGAGGGAGTTCAAGGATTTTGACCCAGTGACAGTGAAGGAACAATGATGTATTTCCAAATTAGGATGGTGAGTGGCTTGGAGGAGAACTTGGAGGTTATTGTATTTCCATGTATTGGTTGCCTTTTTCTTTCTAGACTGCAGTGGTCATGGATGTGAAACGTGCTGTCTAAAGTGCCTTGGTGAATTTCTGCTGTGCATCGTGTGATTGTACTCATTGCTGCTACAGTGTGCCAGTGGTGGCAGGAGTGAATGTTTGTAGATGTGGTGCCAACCAAGTGGGCTGACTTGGGGTCCTCGATGGTGTAAAACTTCTCGAGTATTGTTGGAGCTGAACTTATTCAGACAACTGGGGAATATTCCAACATACTGCTGACTTGTACTGTATAGATGATGGACAGGTTCTGGGGAGTTAGGAGGTGGGAGTTGATAAAGGGTGTCACTGGAAAAAGGCAGCATCCGAGGAGCAAAAGAGTTGGCGTTTCAGGCAAGACCCTTCTTTAGGACTGGTTCTGTCTGAAACGTTGACTCTCCTGCTCCTCAGATGCTGCCTGACCTGTTGTGCTTTTTCCAGTGCCACGCTTTATCAACTCCGACTCTTCATCATCTGCAGTCCTCACTTTCTCAGAGTTAGGAGATGAGTTGCTCACCACAGTATTCCTAGCTTCTGACCTGCACTTGTAGTCACTGTGCTTATGTGGCTAGTCTAGTTCAGTTACTGGTCAACTGATAAAACCTGGGCTGTTGATCAAGGGATAGTCAGCGATGTTAGTGCCATTCAATGCCAAGGGGGCCATGCTTAAATTCTCTCTTATTCAAAATAGTCATTGCTTGACATTTGTGTGGTGCAAATGTTACTTGTCATTGTCAGTCCAAACCTGGATATTGTTTAGGTCTTGGCTGCATTTGGAAACTGACTGCTTCCATATCTAAGGAGTCACAAATTGTGCTGAACATTGTATAGCCATCAGCAAACATCCCCACATTTGATCTTATGATGAAAGGAAGGTCATTGATGAAGCAGCTGACGATGGTTAGACCTTGAACACTACCCTGAGTACAGAGATAGTCTCCAGCAATCATAACTTTCCTTTGAGTTAGGTATAATTTCAACCAACAGAGACCTTTCCCCCAATTCCCATTAAGTCCAGTTTTGCAAGGGCTCCTTAATGCCACTCTCAATCAAATGCGGCCTTGATGTCAAGGCCAGTCATTCTCATCTCACCTCTGGAATTCAACTCTTTTGTCCATGTTTATAATGAGGTCAGGAGCTGAGTGATCCTGGTAGAACCCAAACTGGGCAACAATGAGCAGTTACTACTTGATAGTATTGTTGATGAAACCCTTCATCACGTTCCTAATGATCGAGAATTGATTGACAGAGTGGTAATTGGTCAGCTTGGATTGGTCCACCTTTTGTGTACAGACATACCTGAGCAATTATCCACATTATTGAGCAGATGTCAGTGTTGTGGATTTATTTGAACAGCTTGGCTAAGGCACAGCAAGTTCCAGAACACAAGTCTTCAGGACCACTGCTGGAATATTGTCAAGGCCCACAGCGTTTGCAGTGTCATTGGCTTCAGTTGTTCATGGTATCACGTGGAGTAAGTCCAGTTGGTTGAAGAATGGCATCTACGATGGTGCAGACTCCGAGAGAAGGCTGAAGTGGAACTTGGGATTGATCCGGTTGGCACTTCTGGTTAAAGATTGTTGAAAATAAGACCATAAGACCATAAGACATAGGAGCAGAAGTAAGGCCATTCGGTTCATCGAGTCCACTCCGCCATTCAATCATGGCTGATGGGCATTTCAACTCCACTTACCCGCATTCTCGCCATAGCCCTTAATTCCTTGTGACATCAAGAATTTATCAATTTCTGCCTTGAAAATGCTACAATGTTATCTTTTGTATTGATGAACAACCTTTCCATCATTGAGCAGAGGGATATTTGTAAAAACTCCTTTCCCACTGAATTGTTTAATTGTCCATCACACTTGAATCTGATATGACTGCAGAGCTTAGATCTGATTTGTTGTCTGTGGAATCACTTAACCCTGTCTATTGCTTGCTCCTTATGCATAGATAGTCCTTTTCTGTATCTTCACCAGGTCAATACCTCAATTTTAGTGTGAGGTTCTCTATGTGGATAGGTGATTATCTTTGGAAATTTGTGTTGCGCACAGTGACTTGTGCTCTTTATTGATTTATTTTCTTTTGTACTCATTCCTAATACTTCCCTTGGCACCAGTGTTGTGATGTTGTACCAACTCCGTACACCCACTTATTTAACTTACACTGCCTTCTAATTCATCTTTCAATCCGATGAATTATTTCACAATACAAAACACTTTGTGGTTGTCTGTCTGCAAACATCATTTCTCTTCATAAAATTACCTGAAAGGAATCCAAAAAAATTAATCCTTGGATATTCCTGCAGGGGTCAATTACTATAATAATCTGCACAGTAAAGCTTCCATTTACATGTCCTATTTGGGATTTTGGTCTAGTTACTGCTATGCCTAATGACTAATGCTTTAGTCCCTCACTTCAAAGAGCTGTTTGCATTGAGGAAATTATGTTTTCTCACACGTGGATCTTGCCAGATCTGATAAAACTGACAGGAGTCAAGCTCAAATTCATAGAGGCGTTACTGGAATCCTTCAAGTTGACATGAATGTTGTAGTGAAAATAACTTCACATGAGAGATGTTGACAGAATGGTGACATAAATTTTTAACAGAAAAAAAATTTGCCTATTTAAAAGAGTGTAAGTTTTAAATGCGTGGGGCTGAATTTGTGGCTAGTTTGGTGGTGGGGCATGGAGCATTAAATTGGGTGGGACACGCATGAAGAGCCCTTCCCCCCTCCATTCTGACTGAAGCCATGACAAAAGGGCTAGTGGACAGCTTCCCAACTCCACCACCAATTCAGTCACTTTGGAGCCTGACTCGACCTGATTGATATTACCTCTTTGGCAGATAGGGTGCTCACCGTGCAGGAAGCACAACAAGCAAATTCTGGTACGTTTGCTCTCAGGTTCCACAGTTGGGAGGGAGGTGTTAAAAATCTGATCAAGGAAGAGGGCCCAGTTAAGAGTCTCCCCTGTCTTTGCCGCTGACATCTCCCTCGCTTCTATAATCTCTTTCCAACCATCCCTCTCTTGTGGACGTGGTTGTCTCCTTGATTCAAGGCCTCAGGCAAAGCAGGTAGAGTACAGACAACCCACCAATCCAACCCTGGGTGCTGCTGAGTATAGCCTCTGATTGGCCAAAAACACTCTGCAGACTGGACTGCGTCCATGGATTCCTTGATCCCAATGATCTGTTAAATGCTTGACTGGCACAAGATGTGGCAGGCTTTCACAAAAAAGGGCAGCACTAGGATTCACCAGCTCTCCAGCCTGAAGCTGAGACCTCCATTTCCTCCTTGAAGATTGGCATGTCCTTTGTCTTTAGAGTTTGCATTTGAAAAACTTTGCATACATATGCACAACTCTAACAGGAATCTCAGGAGAATAAACAATGGAAAACCAAAATAATATTGCCAATTTTGTAAATTCAGATGCGTTGGATTAACGCATGATGCTGTGTAAATTGAAATTAACTAAATGAGCACATACCAGGTATTATATCTGAATGGGTAATTTTCTTCTCAGAACTAACAATTAAACAAAGAACTGCAGATGCTGGAAGTCTAAAACAAAAACAAAAATTGCTAGAGAATCTCAGCAGGACTGGCAGCATCTGTTGAGAGAAAGCAGAATTAATGTTTTGAGCCCAGTGACCTGAAGAAGGGTTAATGGACCTGAAACGTTAGCTGTTTTCACTCCACAAGTGCAGCATTTACACAATTACAGGATTACGATCTCTAAATATTTATCCAAGACGCTTAATTTGAATTTGAGGAATATGTACTTACATTGTAGTCAATTACAACACAGGTACCCCAAATAACATTTTCTTAGCGAAATATAGAATGTAATTCATAAATAAAACGTTTATATTATACATTTAAACAAAAACAAGAACATAAGGACAGAAGAACATTAAACAACACCAGCAGAAGCAGTTCATGCAGTCCCTTGAGCCCACTCTGCAATATGGGAAGATCATGGCTGATCTACTGTGACTTTAACTCTGCATTATCTCTCCCCTTGACCCTGTTCTCCATTATCAATCAAAAATCTGTTGAGCACAGGCTTGAAGGACAAGGTCATTCCTGTTGTTTGGTGTTTTAATTGCCTCCTTGCTGCCTTTCTGAGTTTTCTGTCCGTAGTCTGCTTCAGGTTCTAGTGAAGTTTGATGCAAACTTGCAGAGGAGCTCATCTTTCCCTGAGCACTTCATAAGCTTCTGGGCTCAAAATGGAGTTCAGCAACCTTTGGAAAAAGCAGAGACAGAGGTTATGATCTAAGGTTGTTTTTCTCTTCTTTTGCTGGTTTGTTTATTTAATTAATGCTTTGTTTCTTTAATAAACCCATTAAACCTCTTTTTGAATGTTGCACTGTGAAATCTCTTGTTCATGAACCTCTTTTGCAATCCACCCTACTGCAAACTCTCTCTTTTGTTTTCCTCTGTTCCTTCCCTCCCTGTTGTTTTAAAATCTCTGATGTTTCTATCATCCTTCTGTTCTGATGAAAGATCATTGACTTGAAAGATTAACTCTGTTTCTCTCCACAGAACCAGGTAGAAGTCAAGGGCTGGGACAATTCCAACAAAGAGGAACATCTATAATGTTCTCTTATTTGTCCTCATAATATGGCCTGGATGAGCAAGGTCACATATATTGTTGCAACAACAAAATACTGTGGAAGCTGGATATTAACCAGAAAGTGCTGGAGAAACTCACCAACTCTGCCACCAGCTGTGGAGAAAGAAACAGAGTTAACATTTTGAGCCCAATATGAATCATCTTTGGAGCTATCAGTTTCAACACAGCGTTGAAACTTTAGTCTGCCTCTTTCATATATATTGCCCATTCTTTATTCAGGGAGAAGGTAGCGATGGGCCTTCTTGAAGGAAAACCATAGGTGCTGGTGTTCCTGTGGTTTTGCTGCCTTGTTCTTTAAAGCAGTACAGATTAAAGGGTGCTGCTGATGTACCAGAAACGTTGTATTGTGAATCATCTCGATGGCACACTGAGCTTGCTGATGGGGAGAGGAGGCACTGAGTGCAGACTTGCTGTTGTTAATCTTCTCTCCTACTGTTGTTGCTGCAACTGATCTCGGGGTAAGCATTCCATTATACTCTTTGAGCCACGTGGAATGATTTGCATTTCTATTGCACCTTTATCATAGGAAAATGTTTCAATGCAATTATAGGTAAGGAACCATTTGGATACCAGGAGGAGAGCTGAATACCTAACTTCCACCCTGCTATTGCAATCATTGTTGACATGCAAAACATTTTGCTCACTTAATGTTTAACAAGTATAATTATTGCTTTTTGTAAAAAAAAAACATTTGATTTAGTGCAGCGTCTGTTAATTAATGTGCAAAATTTGTGTTGTCATGCTGAGAATTCAACTTGTCTCACCTTCTGTTCAAAGTATATTTTAAGATGGAACTTCATGGACTTCTTGCACAAAAGTTTACAAAAGAATCACAGGGGTCTCGCAGGCGACTTTAACTTCATAATTGTCAAAGTGAGCACATACAGAACACTCACATGTAGATAGGATGGTGAAGAAGGTGTTTGTATGCTTACCTTTATTTGTCAGAGTATTGAGTACAGGAGTTGGAAGCACATATTGCAGCTGTACAGGACATTGGTTAGGCTATTTCTGATCTCCCTGCTTTAAGAAAGATGTTGTGAAACTTGAAAGAGTTCAGAAAAGATTTACAAGGATGTTCCAGGTTTGGAGGGTTTGAGCTGTAGGGAGAGGCTGAATAGGCTGGGTCTGTTATCTCTGAAGCGTTGGAGGCTGAGGGGAGAACTTATAAAATTATGTGCGGCATGTTTATAAAATTATGTGCGGCATGGATATGGTAAACAGACAAGGTGTTTTCCCCAGGTTGGTTGAAGTCCAAAACTAGAGGGCATAGGCTTAAGGTGAGAGGGGAAAGATTTAAAATGGACCTGAGGTGCAACTTTTTCACCCAGAGGATGGTGCATGTATGAAAATGAGCTGCCAGAGGAAGTGGTGGTGGCTGGTACAATAACAACATTTAAAAGGCATCTGGATGGGTTTATGAAGAGGAAGGGTTCAGAAGGATATGGGCCAAGTGCTGGCAAATGGGACTAGATTAGGTTAGGATATCTGGTCGGCATGGACAAGTTGGACTGAAGGGTCTGCTTCTGTGCTGTACATCTCTAACTCTAAGTACCGCAATACCCTGAACAAAGGATGATTTTTTTTATCAATGTACTTCACTTTGGAAAACACAGAATAAATATCTAGGAAGTTTACAAGAGTAAAAAAAGTTAAAAAGACCGTGGAGAGTTTTGATAATCACAAAATACATGCTCACTGACAGTAGGTGTGAACATGTAGTGATTCGATTGGATAGTATCCTCATGTGACCATGCAATAATTTGATTGGACACTATAACCATGTGATCATGCGCACCAATTTTTTAATATGATTGGACAATATAGTCACACTTACTAATTTTGGAATGTAGAATAGAATGAACACTGTTGGTTTGAGATAAGAGTGTACAAATGTGCAACTTTTATTTTAAAACTGTTATCTGTAAAAATAGTATAAAACCATAGTTTTGTAGCAAATTCAGAAGTTATGCACCGTCTTTGATGAATACATCTCCTATGCATGCATAAGAAAATGCCTTGACAAATACACCCAAAACTCTTTTTTCCTTAAGGGATCAAATTTTGAAATATTTTTATCTTCAGGTTTTTATCAGTTCTAATTTGGTTTGTATAGTTTAGGACCTGCCTTAATTTCAGGATAAATATTCCAGCATGGCATAATTAGTAATCTCCAGATGCAAGATAGGTCACACAACTGCTGGTTGAAGATTCCGTTTTGAAGAGTTGGGAACAAGTAATCACAAACAAGCATGACAACAATGGGTAATAGATGGAACCAAGTGCTGGGTGATTCCATAAGAGGTCAGTCATCAGGACAGGCAAGGTGCTATTTTAGCAGGAAGAGTTAAGCTTCCCATTTACAAACAGGTTATTGAAAACACCTCTCTGAATGTAGTAATTTTAGAACAGGGAAATGAATAGATGATTTTAACTCCTACATCCAAGATGTTGTTTGCAAACTGTCAACAGAAGTAAAAATAAGCAAGGGAATTTGATTTTTGTTAATTACACACTTAAACATTGTGGACCAGTTTTTTGCTTGAGATCAGTACCTAGAGTCAGGTAATCACCCGAATCATCAACTGTCTTAGTTTTAAGGGCTCTGTTACACCAAGGGAGGCACAGAGGGAACATACAAACAGACAAACAGACAAACTGTGGATGCTGGAAATGAGAAACAAAAATAGTTGTGCAGAAGGATCTCTGAAACTATAATAAAAACTCTGATTTCTCTCCACAGATGCTGCCAGATCTGTTGAGTTTTCCCAGCAATTTCTGTTTTTGTTGCAGATGGAATAGAGCCGGGTTTGCTTACCCTGGCTGCAGGATGTGCAAGTGTCTCTATGGGTGGATTAGAAGGCTGATTTCGATTTCCTGCAATATCATCCCAGTTATTTTCGATTCTATTAGGCCCTCTAGCCCTCAACGCTCAGCCTGATATGCCTTCCATGCCAACTTTTGGCTCTTCATAGTCCCCATGCAGTAAGGAACCAAGTGGCAATGACTCAACTGAACTATTAACAATCTAGCACAGTTTCCTGTTCTTGATTATGAAATACTCCTGTTTGTAAAACTTATACAAAGCATTTAAATCCAGCCAAGTGTTCAGTGTCTTATAAAAACTAGCACATTTCTATTTAGTAGCCACATCAATGAAACTAAATCTTTAATAGCCTCTTTAAATTGTCAGTCATACTCTCAGAACTCCCTCCTGAAATAACTATTTTAGCTTTTGAAACTCAGCCAAACATTCACTATAATCTTAGCTATAATAAAAGTGATTGGGAAAGGTTAACAACAAACTCTTATGAAACTGTGGGATGGATGATCATGTTTCTTTTATAACATATAAATGTCAATCAAAGCAGTTGAGCGGACATTCTTTTTAATACTATTTCTTTTTAAATAGTTTGAACAGCTGAAGGTTTAAAATATCTGAAATCATGACACTTGAACAGAAATTTCAAAATTACTCCATCAATTCCAGATTCCCACAATCTGGGTAAAGTGAAAATGGAGTTGGTTTGAATGGAATCTAAAATGGCTCTTCTGATTTTATGTTTTTGCCCTGTGGATTCACACTACACCCTCTTTCCCCTGTCTGCAAACGTATGTCTGAAATGTCGACAAAACTTCCTCGTTTAGTTTCCACCTGCTGATTGTATGATTTTTAGAGTCAGCCAAACTTCACAAAAATCAACCCTGAGTATTTACAAAGTTACCATAAACCTAATAAGAATAATACGCTTCCTAGTGAAGAATTTCATTTCAGGGATTGTTCTTAATTCAATTTGAAAGGATATGTTTTGCCACATCCTAGCCATCACAACTTGAAGTGAGATTTGAACATGGATATCAGATGGTCTCAGAGATAGGGAAACTCCACTATGCCATAACAGGAAAACTGCTTAACAACACAGCAACGTGTTGGCTAGTCATCTCAAGGACAACTGAGGTTGGGTACTAAATACTGGGAGAAAGTGAGGACTGCAGATGCTGGAGATCAGAGCTTAAAAATGTGTTGCTGGAAAAGCTCAGCAGGTCAGGCAGCATCAAAGGAACAGGAGAATTGACATTTTGGGCATAAGCCCTTCTTCAGGAATCAGTGGGAGGATTGGAAAGAGAAGTTGTTCAGAGTGAGGACCAGTTCAGTCAGTCGAAGGAGGGTGTCAGTGGAAGGGTACTGGTTGGTTCAGCGGGAAAGGAAGAAGCGGAAAGCTTTGAGGCCTTCGTGACGGGGAATGGAGGTGTATAGGGACTGGATGTCCATGGTGAAGATAAGGCGTTGGGGGCCAGGGAAGCAAAAATCATGGAGGGGGTGGAGGGCGTGGGTGGTGTCCCGAACGTAGGTGGGGAGTTCTTGGACTAAGGGGGACAGGACCGTGTCGAGATATGCAGAAATGAGTTCAGTTTCTTTTATAACACATAAATGTCAATCAAAGCAGTTGAGTGGACATTCTCAGGAGCAGGAGCAGGCTGAGCTGAAAATGTGTTGCTGGTAAAGCACAGCAGGTCAGACAGCATCCAAGGAACAGGAGAATCAACGTTTCGGGCTTAAGCCCTTCATCAGGATGAAGGGCTTATGCCCGAAACGTCGATTCTCCTGTTCCTTGGATGCTGCCTGACCTGCTGTGCTTTACCAGCAACACATTTTCAGCTCTGATCGCCAGCATCTGCAGACCTCACTTTCTCCCAGGAGCAGGCTGAGACTATGGGTCGGCCGGAGCAGTCAGGTTTGTGGATTTGGGCAAGAGGTAGAAACGGGCGGTGTGGGGTTGTGGGACTATGAGGTTGGAGGCGGTGGATTCCTGAAGAAGGGCTTATGCCCGAAACGTCGATTCTCCTGTTCCTTTGATGCTGCGTGACCTACTAAATACTGGCCCAATGAGCAAAACCCACATCCCATGTGCGAATGAAAAATACAGAAACAAACCAGCCTGATGATTTTAAATGTAGCAATAAACAATATATAAGAATATAAGAAATTTGCATAAGTGTAGACTCTTGCCTATTGAAACTTTTCCACAATTCAAAAACTCATGGGTGATCTACTCAATGCTACTTTCCCACTCTATTCCTTCATCCTTTAGATCCTTGGCTCATAAGATATCTATCCATATAGTCAACAACTGAGCATCTTCAGCTTTCTGTGATAGAAAAATTCCAAAAATCTTAACATTTTTTAGGAAGAAATTTCTCAGGTCAAAAAGGCAACTCATCACCACCTTCTCAACAATGGATGGGTGTTAAATGCTGGCCTGCCATGTCCCAAGAGTGAATAAGAAATATTCTATGTGAGCCTGTATGTCATTGCCCCAGAGTAAATATGTTCTTATTTAGGAAAGAAGATAAAACTGCCCATTGGTCTCAGTAAGTCATATTTCATTATAGAAAAATGTAAACATTGTAAAACCTTTTTTTTAAATTCATTCAGAGGATGTGGGCATCACTGGCTAGACCAGCATTTATTGCTCATCCATAATTGCCCTAGAGGCAGTTAAGAGTCAATCCGTTTCTGCAGGTCTGGAGTAAGATACAGGCCAGACCAGGTGAGGATAGTAGTTTCCTTCCCTAAAGAACATTAATAACTCAGGTAGACTCTTCCTGACAATTGTCTACGTATTTATATAACTCTTAATTCCAGATATTTCACCATATGCCATAGCAGGATTTGAACCTGGGTCCTCAGAACATAAGCAAAAACAGAAACTGCTGGGGAAACTCAGCAGACCTGGCAGCATCTGTGGGGAGAAGGCAGGGTTGGTGTTTTGAATTCAGTGACTCTTTGTCAAAACTTTGTTCCATTTGAAGTTCCCCAGAACATTATCTGAGTCTCTGTATTAACAATCTAACAATAGCACAACTAGACCTCACCTCCCCCTAAAGCCCCAAAAATTAAAAAGATATTCATGGAATGTCCCATTACTTTACTGGATGGGAAAAAAATTCATTTAATGAATTTGTGTGACATCCTTGAACATTGGCCATGCTAGGCATCTCTGTACAGTTGGTAGGTGCTTTAGAAACAGGGTTGAGTTTAACATTAAAAAAAATTAAAGTGTCAGAAATATGTCTGTCAACCCAAATCCCCTCTATCCTCACCCATTTCCAGCTCTAACTGAAGTCAGATGAGTGACCAACGTAGTCCAAGGAGACAGCATACAACTTCCAGTATCATAATATCACACCACCACCTTCAAATTCCCCTCCAAGCCACCCAGCATCCTGACTTGGAAATATGTTGCCATTCCTTCACTTACGCTGGGTCAAAATCCTGGCATTCCCTCCAAAGAGCATTGTGGGTCAACCCACACCATTGCAACAGTTCAAGAAGACAGCTCACTACCACCTTCTCAAGGGCAGTTAGGGATGGGCACGGGCTGGCCAGCCAGTGTCACCCACATCCCACAAATGAATTAAAAGAATTAAATAATGAGAATATTATAATAAGTATTATTTTGACTCACAAGAGTCTCATTGTCAATCCACATTTATACTTTAATTGCTGTCAGGTGGTTTCCCTGGTTTTGGAGAAGCCAACAGCTTTATGAGGGGAGGCAGTTATTATGTAAGCCAATGGCCTACTGACATTGTTGCTGGACTAGTAATTTGGAGACTCAGAAAATGGTTGGGGTCCCAGGTTTGAATCCCACTTTGGCGGATGGAGGAAATTTGAACTCAGTTTAACAGAAATAATCTGAAATTATAAATTGAATGGTACATTGGCAGTTGCAAAATCCAGTTGGCTCACCAATGTCCTAAGCAGAAGGATACAATTGAACTTACCAAGTGTGGCCTACATCACAGCAATGTGACTGACTCTTACCTGCCTTCTGAAATGGTCCAGCATTGACATACCTGTTGAGGCAACATAGTCTATCAAGTTGGCTGAAAACCTAATCACTAACATCAGAAATAAGGTATAAAGCTCTACAGTATTGGAGGAGTCCTGAGTGATGGGTTTCTCTTGTCTTTTGTACCAACCTGCTCCCTGCAGCCATGGCATGAAATATTCTGCCTCCTTATTTATTTAGAATCATATTCATCCATCCAATCACAGGACTATGCAATGCCTGCCATCACTTCAGAAGCACATGAGAGGAAACCCCAGAGGAATGGCAGTAAGGGCAGGAGGTTGCCAACAAAACTTCTCTCACAGCAAAATTGTGCAGCAATTGGTACTATACTGATTCATCAAGGCTCCTTGGAATTCTCCATGTGAGCACGCACTGTTGGCCTTATGCAGATAAAAGTCTACACGACAACAGAATTTCTAAGGTTAATGTTTTGAATAAGGAGGGGATTAAAAATGGCTTCTTGTATATTAATTTATACTTCAACACTCTTCTGATCCAATCAAATCAAAAGAATTTGGGGATTGTACTTGAAATGTAGATAAAAGCTTTGAAAAGTTCCATATGTTCTGAAAGGTTCACATTAACATTTCTATTAAGCATATTAATAAAGCCAATAACACATTCATACCACTAACATATCATCATACTTTACACTTTAAAGCAAAACGTCAGTGTGTTTGTACAATGAAAACAGCCAGATGGACTTACATCTTTTGAAGAAAATCATAAAAGAAAATGCTCCCTAAAATTTGGGTTTACATATTTTGTAATCAGTCTCTTTAAACAGTTGTTTGCATCATTTGAAACAAAAAATAATAATCATTTCTATCAAAATATCACTGTCCTAAAAACTATTCTTTGACAAACCAATGTCTGTTACTTTGTTGTTACAAACATGCTGCAATTAGATTCAGGTTCACCAATAAGATAAATGAATTATAGATTAGAAATTCTTAAATGACCACTTTGATAGCTAGACCAAAGTATGTTAAGTTATTGTGAAAAAAATGATAGTCCTGGATGTTGGGTGGAGAACAATTTTGTGGTGAACTGTCAGTATTCATGCCTCTGAATCTGACAGGAAGTTCAGGATTTAATGCAAGAACCGGTTATTTCAGATATCCTGAAATTGCAGTTTGTTACTCTCTGCTCTGCCCCAAGCTGTGCTGAGCACGACTGACTCCCACTCGACCCCCTACCCCAGAGAGCTGTCAATCAATGTCACCAGTTGATTTGATGAGAACTTGCCCTTTCCTGCTCTCTTCACTTTTATTACAGTTTTAACAGATACAAAGCGGGCAAATCAATGGAGGACGTAGTGCATATAAAGTGCAGGCAGAAAATTAAAGAAACAATTAAGAGGATATGAAAAAAACTAATGGATAAATTGATAGAAAATCCAAGATATACTATAGGTATATCAAAAGGAAGAGGATAACCCAGGAAAGAGTAGGTCCCATTAGGAAGCAAGGGGGAAATCTCTGTAAAGAAACAAAAGACACTGGCAAAAAGTGTTAAGTAAGTACTTCTTGTCTGTCTTCACTCAGGAGAAAGAGGATGTAGATACAGAGTTTGGGAAGAGGGACTGCGAGGTTCTTGTGCAGGTTGACACAGAGAGTGAAGGTGTACTTTAGATTTTGATAGGCTGAAAAGTGGACAAATCTCCAGCTCTGGATGAGTTATATTCCAGGTTGTTGCAGGAGGTGAGGGTGGAAATTACAATGACCCTGGCCCAAATTTTTAATTCCTCTTTGACCACAGGAGAGGTGCCAGAGGAGTGAAAGACAGCTAATGTGGTTCCAGTTTTCAAGAAGTGTTATTGGGATAAACCAGAGAGTTACAGACTAATGGTCTCACATCAGTGGTAGGGAAACTATTGAAGTAAATTCAGAATGGGAGAATTAATCTGCACTTGGAAAGGGAATAGTTGATCAGCGACAATCAGCATAATCAGAATAAGATCATGCGTTACAAATTTGATTGAATTTTTCAAGAAGGTGACCTAGTGTGTAGATGACAGCAATGTATTTGATGTAGTTTTTGTGGATTTCAGCAAAGCTTTTGACAAAGTGCACATCAGAGACTGGTTAAAAAAAAAGGTTAAAGTAGATGGGATCCTGGGTAATTTGGCAAGTTAGCTTCATGGCAGGAGACAGAGGGTGGAGTTTAGAAAGCTGTTTGTTTGAGTGGATGCCGGTGTCTAGTCATGTACCACAGGGATCACTGCTTAGTCCCTTATTGTTCTTGATATACCCTATATACACGAGTAACAGTCAGTCAATCTCATATAAAAGTTGACCCCCCATGTTTGGCCAATTAACCTGGAATGTTCCATATATCTTGTGTAAAAGTTGACCCTAATTCTTCACAGCTAACAGATCAATGTTTATGAGTCAGTGTGCTGGACGTCACGTCCCGTTTCAGCTTTCCAGTCTGTCAGTTGTTCCACTCCACTCCCAGTTTTGCAATCCGCTGGCTATTGTTTTCCACTCTGGGCCTTCAGAATTTTTCTTCTTTATTCGTTTAGAGATCAGTTGGGCTTCTGCTAATGATACGGTATGAATTTTGACGGGCATTAATTTCAGCCCCTCAAAAGTAGTATCCATGTAATCGTCAACCCCATAAAGTTAACCTTAAGTGGTCAAAAAATGTAACTGTTACTTGAGTATATATGGTATAGAAATGATATAGTTTAAAATATAGGGAGGCATGATAAGTAAAGTTTACAAATGCAATGAAGATGTTTGCTTGGTTAATAATCAGGAGGAAGGTTGGAGGAAGTTGTAAGTGGGTTGGTTAGATGGGATGGTGGTAGATGGAATTTGAGCCCTGAAACATGTGAGGTGATGCACTTTGGAAAAAGTAACAAGAGAATCCTCAATGAATGGCAAGACATTGGAAGTTCAGAGGAACAGAGCGATCTTGGGGTGCCTGTCCACAGATCCCTGAATGTGCCAGGCCAGGTTAATAGGGTAATTTAAAAGGCATCTGTGACACTTGCCTTTATGGGTTATGGCATAGATTATAAGAGCAGGGAGGTTATGTTGGATTGCACAAAACTTTGGTTAGGCCATAGTTTGAGTGATATGTGCAGTTCTGGTCACCACAGTGTTGGTAGGATGTGATTGCATTAGAAGGGGTGAGGAGGATATTCACCAGGATGTTGCCTGTTGTGGAGCAGTTTAACTATGAAGAGAGGCAGGATAAGCTCTGGTTGTTTTCTTTAGAGTGGAGAGGCTGAGAGGGGACCTGATTGAGGTATAAAAAGTTATGAGGGATGTGAACAGGGTGGGCAGAAAGCAGCTGTTCCCCTTAGTTAGAGGGTCAATAGCAAGGAGTTTTAGATGAGAATTGAGAAAAAGGATTTCACCCAGAAGGTATTGGGAATTTGGAAAGCACTACCTGGGGTAACAGTAGAGGCAGAAAACCTCACGTCCTTTAAAAAGCATGTTGATGAGCATTTGGAATATCATGCAATTCAAGACTATGAGCCACGTCCTGGAAATTGGGATGAGCGTAGATATGTCAGCGTAGACTTGGTGGGGAGACAGGTTGCTTCTGTGCTGCATGATGCTATGACTCTCTAACTCTCTAGAAACAACCCATGCACCCTACTTAACTCTTTCATTGTCATAAAATATTCTCCCAGGTCATCCCTCAGCCTTCCAAGGCTCATCTGACCATTCAGTTGTTTCTGACAAACTTGTCAAACTTTCTGACAAACCTCAGCTCCATCTCATCCAAAGATAAGTAACAAATTTTGACCTAGCTAGTGATGTTCACATCTAATGCAAAAAATTAAAAGCATATAAATTTATATATATATATATGAACCCTTGGCATTGCCTTAATCTCTTTTTTAGAATATGAAGATCAAAAATGTACACAGTAATCTGAGTATGATCTAACCAAAGTACACCCAAACGTAAGCTAACCTTGCTGCTTCTCAGTTGTATTCATCTAGAAATTAACTCCAATTCTCAGTTTGCTCTTTTATAAGTTTATATAGATGAGCTACCATTTTGTGTATCCATACTTTTAGATTAGATTCCCTATAGCATGGAAACAGGCCCTTCAGCTTAACAAGTCCAAACTGACATTCTGAGGAGTAACCCACCCAGACCTATTCCCCTATGCTATTTTTAACCCTGAATAATGCATCTAAAACTATGGACAATTTAGCATGACCAATTCACCTGACCTACACATCTTTGGACTGTGGGAGGAAACTCATGCAGAAACAGGGAGAATGTGCAAACTCCACACAGTCAACCAAGGCAGGAATTGAATCCAGGTCCCTAGCACTGCGAGGCAGCAGTGTTAACCACTGAGCCACCATTTTGCTCTCCTAGTCAAACCAGTTTGACTGCTGATGTCTTCCTACCAAAGTATAACAGCTTAGATTTATCTATGTTCAAATTCATCTATCAATTCCGATTTGTTCTACAAGCATTGTGGTCGGAGTTCCCGAAATGAGGGCAAGGGATGGAGCGGTAGGCATCCTTCACAGTGGTGTAGCAGTGGTCTAAAATATTCAGGCCCCTGGTGGAGCAAGTAATGTTCTGGTGGTACTTGGGCAACACCTTCCTTAGGTTGGCTTGATTGAAGTCACCAGTTACAATAAACAGGGCCTCGGGGTGTTCCATCTCTAAGGTATTAGCGGTGGAGTACAGCACATCCAGAGCTTCCTCAACCTTTGCTTGTGGCAGTAAGTACACAGCAGTTGTATAGCAGTGGTAAATTCCCATGGTAGATAGAATGGATGGCATTTGATGGTGAGGAGTTCAAGGTTTGGGGAGCAATGACTGCCAAGGGTTGCAATGTCAATGCACGACATGTTGTTGAGTAAAAAGCAAACCCCTCCACCCTTTGTCTTATCCGAGGACGCTAGATGGCCATACAATGGATAGAAAAACCATCAGTCTGAAATATACAGTCAGGAATGGATGGTTTGAGCCAGGTTTCTGTGATGCAGTCCCGCAGTTCACGCTGGAATCTGAGCCGTGATCTGAGTTCAATCCGGACAATAACAAATGCCAATCTCCCATCTATAGAATCCATCTACCAGGCCCGCTGTCAAGGAAAGGCTGCCAGCATTCTTAAAGATCTATCCCAACCTGGCAATGTTTTTCTATAACCTCTACCATCATGGAGAAGGTACAGAAGCCTGAACACACACACCAGCCGGTTTCGCGACAGTTTCTACCCTCCTATTGTTAGAATATTGAATGGACTCACAAACTCTTAACATTCACCTGTACCTGTGTTCTTGTTTCTGCCATCATTTACCTATTATTTACTATCCATGCTACTTAACTATGTGATCTGCCTGTATTGCTCGCAAGACAAAGCTTTTCACTGTGCTCGGTACATGAGACAATAAATTCAACTCAATTCAATTCAATAATGTTTCCTGTATTTCCTTGTATTTTCCATTATGTAACCTACAGCTCCCAATTTGGCATCACCCACAACCTTGACATTGTATTTCTGTTTCCTGAGCATAGACGATTAATAATAACATAGTGAACAACAGTGGCTCCAGTAGTAATCCTTATGGAACACTTCTTCCTAACTTCTGCCAGTGTGAATAGCTACCTTTAATCCGACTCTCTATTTTCTTTTTGTTTTGTAGTCGAAATTAGAGTGGTGCTGGAAAAGCACAGCAGGCCAGGCAGCATCCGAGGAGCAGGAAAAATCGACATTGCCCGAAATATTGATTTCCTTGCTTGTTGGTTGCTGCCTGGCCTGCTGTGCTTTTCCAGTACCATTCTAATCTAGACTCTGATTTCCAGCATCTTCAGTCCTCACTTTTGCCTTTTTGCTTTGCAGTCAACTTTCTCATCCACTTACTTTTTTCAATTTAATGTCACATTCTCTGACCGTATTTGTGAGTCTACTAAGTGATAGCTTATGACAGGCCGTTTGAAAATTCAAATATTGTACCTCTACTGTATAACCCTATTCATCCTTACTGTTCTGTTAGGAGGGCCATGTCGACATTTCACTTGCCTCTGGTCAGCCTAAAAACCCTGCTGTCGAGAGTGTGGTGCTTAAAAAGCGCAGCAGATTAGGCAGCATCCAAGGAGCAGGAAAATTGACATTTCGGGCAAAGCCCTTCATAGGATTTTTGCCCGAAATGTTGATTCTCCTGCTCCTCGGATGCTGCCTGACCTGCTGTGCTTTTCCAGCACCACACTGTCAACTCTAATGCAGCATCTGCAGTCCTCACTTTCACCTGAAAACCCTGCAAGTCATTACATAGTGCCTCAAAGAACAATCATTTTCTGTGCATTGTAATGTTATTGAACTGCAGCTGAATGGGGAAGAATTTCAAAGGCATTTTCCCCATTTCTCCAGCATCTTGTAATGAAAGTAAATCAAACACTTCTGACTTCATAGGTAGTAGCAAAGATGCAAAACCATATCAATGTGCTCAATCTTGATGAGTGAGCATCAACGATAGTGTTAATTATTTCAGCCTCATCTAGAACTAGAACTTGTTGAAAAGGTTATTGAGGGAAATATAAAACTTCAGTATTTGGAAATACCAGCAACATAGTTTTCACCAAGACATCCAATGGAGAGCTGACAGGTTCAGATTCACCCAGTTTACAATCCATCAAATCGTATTTTCCAATGACTTCCCTGGAAAGTAAAATTGTGCACACTGAGAGTAAGCAAGCTTGAAGAATTTTTCTTATGAAAGCGTGCAGCTCAAGGTATTTGTATTTACACTAGTTGAATTCTACAGTCAGGCACTGCTGGCAAGAGAAACCAGCTTATGCTAGCTACTGAACTAACTAACTGCCTCTGCATCTTTACCAGGAAGCTTATTTGTCCCTAAAACTAAAAGAAGAGTTACTTCAACAGAATATCATAGTTAACTGCAGAAATCAAACTCGACTAAATTTTGTAAAGGAGATTAACCCTTCAAATTCCCAAACTTCTTTTGCCTCCCATTAAGACTCAGCCATTTCCAGGATCTGCAGCTGGTGTGGAGGGAGCTTGCCATACAGCATGGTTTGTTGGTTCTGGACTTTTCAGCAGATGACCGCAGAGGTGTTTATGGCTCAAGGGCCAGACATGCTGGCCAGATGTGAGCTCCCCTTCCTCAGCTTTAAGGGTTGTGGGCCACAGTCAAGATCCGGTACCTCTGAAATGTCCTGATAAGAGACTGCTGTCGAGCCTATACGAGGTTCTTCTCCATATGACTGCCTCCTGACACCATCTTGTCTCTTGCCGAAGAAAGGACACCTGGGTTGAAATCACGGTTCCTTGCTCATCTGTTGCTTTGCCATTAGTGTTGAGCAGGAATGTGCATATAACCGACAAACACTGAGTGTTGAAAAGTGTGACCCTGGAAAAGCACAGTAGGTCAGGCAGCATCTGAGGAGCAGGATTGTCGATGTTTCAGCCTTAAACCCTTCATCAGGAATGTGAACACACTGAGGGTGCTGGACATGGGACTCCATGACTTCCATCACCATCAGCATGATAGAGATTGCTTAGAACTTTCAATCCTGAAACCAACAAGACTGCTTGCTGTTCCTCCATCTCTTCATACTTTTGAATCAAGTTTTAATGGCAGCCACTATAGAGACCTCTCCTGCCTGGAACTGAACATATGTATAACCTCTGAAGATCAGCTACAGAGATGTGACAGTGATGTTCTTACCAAGAAGTGATACCGACTTAAATCTAACAAATGTAACTTCTGAGGTGTCAGTATCTGAGCTGATGGAGGCTACATGGAGATGGTCTTGCCACTGAAGGATCTGTGATTCAGAGATGGAGGCGAAGGCAATCCCTGGAGGTGGGGGGTAGCTGGTTTCTTCTGATCAGAGACTGTGTGAGTGGCAGTACAGGAGACAAAAGAAGGAATTAAATTATGAAACTGGAATAGAAGTTTGGGAATGCGGGGGTGTACATGTACCATGTAATCGGAAAGATGCACAGCACTGAAAATGCGTCTTGGTGGTCAGGACTTGGAAGCCTTGGGCATCACCAAAAGTGGATACAGTCTTCTCCCATCAAAGTCAGGATTCTCTCATCATAGCATATGAAGAGATGAACACTTTCCCACCATTCATCTTGGCTCACTCTGGTCTAATGAGGGCAATTCCGCTCTCTGAGCCATGTCTTTTTGGACATACAATGAAAGACAGCTCCATACTTTACAAGATTTGATGTAGTGCTTGGCTGGGATTTAAATATGGCACCAACAGTGGGACCGACCAGAAGGGTCTCAGTGGTGTCTGGTACCTTCACTGCTGCGAAGCAACAAGTAGCATGAGAATGACACTATGCATAATAATGTGAAATGCATTCAGAAAGAGGTGAACAGCTGAGAATTGTGGCAGAAAACTTCTTAGGACTTACAGTGAGAAGCCCTCTATGAATCTCCCCAGCTTACACACCCAGCTAATTCCCAGTAAACTTTAGACTTTTGTGGCATCTTCAGGCCTGCTGCATCTAATGTTGTTACCTGCCCTTGGTCCCCCCCTCCGCTACTGGATCAATGAATTCAACACGTATTGCGACATGGAACACTTCTTCTGCCACCTCCGCCTCCAGGCTTACTTTTTCCACTAAGACTCCTGCCCACCCTCCAAGGACTCCTTCTCCCACCTCCAACAGAACTCCAGCCACCTGGACATCCTGTGCTGACCTATTACCCGCCCTTGTTCCCAGATCCTCCGCATCTAGCGATGTTGTCTGCTCTGCCAATCCTGAGAAGAGCTTGGCATTCCTCCACACCACCCTGTCTAGCCGGACTTCCTGTTGACAAAGGAGAGTGACAATTTCCCACAGTACAACATGCTGGGGACAATTCATATGAACCATACAGTGACTGACAACACTTAAACTGGTGCAAAGTTGGGGTTTGATGATGGAGAGAGCATCACAAATCCCAGGAGATCCCAGCAATGGCAAATTCTTTCACTTGTGGTGAAAGGAAGGATCCAGTGAGGGGGTACCACAGGTACTGAGGTGAGTTTGGAAAAATACCATGAGAGATCTTGCTCGGATTCACGGATATAAACCAATCAATTTCTGGTCAAATTCAGGCCCTTGAATTTTAAGATAGTTCTTCAGATGAGCTATAATTGGAACGTACAAGTTGGTTTGAACTACGGACAATTAGAGAGATAGTATGTACAAGCCCAAGTCCTTTGTATAGTTGAATGGCTGTGGGGACTGAATGAAACTATTGCCCCTTTGTCTCCATTGTTACAGAAGTTAGAGATTTTTCTTAAGAAAGAATTAAACTTTACATTATCATCTTCCAGAGGACAAAGCTACATCTTAAAGTGCCTCAACACTAAAATCAAGACAATGGAATTCTGTCTACACTCACCATGCACATGAGCTACAGACTGTGAATTTTCTCTATTTCTTACAGACTTTAATTTGGCTAAATTTGTCCTCCCCTACTTTGTAATTTATATTTTTGTGTGCGCAAACTGTGAGTGTACATTTGTGCACTGAAGTTACAGTGTACTTTAGTATTTTCCTTGGGTCAGTTTTAGTGTAATAAAAGAAACCTCTTTCTTGTTAACCTCAAGAAAACTGGTCGGATTAGTTCTTTCTGATCTCAGGAGGTAACAGTTAGCATGCATCAAACTGTCAAGGATATCCTTATTCAAAATAAACTAAAACCTGTTGTTATAAAATGAGGAGAGGAATAAGAGGGGAACCTTTTACCATATCCCACCTGGTCGTCGCAATCCTATTTTCAATAAAACATATAAACGTACCTGCCTCAACCAAAAGTTACATGTGGGCTTTATCTAAATTCCTGTAATTTTTTGACTTTGTTGCTATGGATGAAGGAGATGATAAGGATGGTTTCCTCTTTTCTGACCTCTCAGTGGCCCAAAGATAGTTGTTTATAAGAGCGAAAGTGCTTTCATCCCCTGAGTGCTGTAACTATCAAGTACAACAAACAGATTTTCTGGGAAGTCTTTTTGAAAAGTAAAAAAAATGTTTACTGTGCAACACCCCAATGTATTGACAACCACACCCACTCATGCAGATACGCACGCATACAGGAAAAGATTGTGATTATGAAAGGGAGCATGCACTTAGGCCTTAACATTTCAAACGTTCTCTGTCAAACCTGCTTTGCTTGGATTCAAATCTTGAAACCTGTGTTCCTCGTTGGTCCACTGAAGAATAGAGTCTGGAAGTTTAGGAAGATGAATTTGCTGCAATTTGGTGTTGGTAGGAGTAGGTTTGTCTTACTGCACTCCAGCTGAGATGTAGTAGAACCCCTCTAGCAAAACCCTGATTCAGTTCCTCAGATGAAAAGTAAAGACTAATCCGAATTCTCTGTCGATGATTGTTCTTAGGCAAGATCCTCTTCCTTTGCTAGTCTGGGGCTTTCTGAGCTGTTATTCCAAAATTGTGTCTTATTGAATGCCCTTAACTGAAATCTAGTTTTTGTCATGTGACTGGAGTATTTCTATTCATTATTGTCACAAATGTTTCTGACAGCTGAACTTGGACAAACCACGGGATCTGAGGTGCATGTATAAAAATATACATTATCCAGGCTTGAGCTGACAAGTGGCACATAACATTTTAGTCACACAAATGCCACACAGAGCATCTAACCATCACCCCTTGACATTCAGTGGCATTACTGTCACCGAATTCCACACTAGCAACATCCTGAGGGTCACTTCTGAACAGAAATTGAACTGGACTATATAAATACTGCATCTCCAAAAGCAGTTCAGAAGCTAGGAATCCTGCACAAATAACTCACCTTCCAATTCTCTAAAGCTACCATCTACAAGCACAAGTCAGGAATGTGTTGGAATACTTCTCACTTGCCTGGATGAGTTCAGCTTCGTCAACACTCAAGAAATTTGACACTATCCAGGGCTAAGCAGCCCACTTGATGGGCACCACATCCACAAATATCGAATCCCTCCACAACTGACACTCAGTAGCAGCAGAGGGTACCAACTATAGCATGCACTGCAGAAATTCATCAAGGCTCCTCAGACAACACCGGCTAAATCTATG
This sequence comes from Chiloscyllium plagiosum, assembly GCF_004010195.1. Classification (NCBI taxonomy): domain Eukaryota; kingdom Metazoa; phylum Chordata; class Chondrichthyes; order Orectolobiformes; family Hemiscylliidae; genus Chiloscyllium; species Chiloscyllium plagiosum. Next base: position 35,689,272 of record NC_057711.1, on the reverse strand, counting down.
AACTCTGCCACCAAGAAAGACAAGCTCAGTTGATACATGGATCGACTACACTTGCAAATATCCCTCCAAGCTACTCACCACCCTGACTTGAACATATACTATTGTTCCTTCCACGTTCCTAGGTCAAAATCCTGGAATTCCCTCAATCCTACATCAAGTGGACTGCCGTGATTCAAGAAGACAGCTCAATACCACTTGCGCAAAGGATGGGCAGTAAACACAGGGCCAGCCACTGAGCCTCATGAATTAATGCAAAAAAACCTTATGATCAGTCTCGAGGTCTTCTGGGCCAGTTGAAAAAAAGAAGCATTATTAGCTGAAAGGTTAAACTTACTTTACTCCACCCAAACTCGGAAGTCCACTCATGACTGTAACAATGTAGTTTCCTTTTTTCAGGCCTTGCCAAATGCTGAATTAGATATGATTTGGAGATGCCGGTGTTGGACTAGGGTGTACAAAGTTAAAATTCACACGACAACAGGTTATCGTCCAAGAGATTCAATTAGAAGCACTAGCTTTCAGAGCGCTGCTCTGAACCACCTGATGAAGGAGCGTTGCTCCGAAAGCTAGTGCTTCCAATTAAACCTGTTGGACTATAACCTGGAGTGTGTGATTTTTAACTGAGTTAGATACAGTTTTGTTTGTAAACCTCGTTCCACTGCTTTAAATTTGCCTAAATGCATGTAAAGTAGGATTCTTCCAGACAGCACAAAGAAGAAAGTAACAGTTTGAGCTGTTTTCTAATGTAAGTCCCAGGAGTGAAAACATATTTTGTAAGCACAATGCCACCTGGCTTCCTATATTATACATAGTATTGTAAATTTATGGTATCATACTTTGTGTTGGTAATGAGGTGGTTTTATCGAAAGTCTGCCTTAAGAGACAGAAATTCTGAATGTTAATGCTCCCTAAACTCAGAATATGTGCACTAGGAAATACTGATCAGAAAAGAGAGTCACATTTTACAAAGCTGTACTATAAATACAACTTAAGAATAATGGGTTTCACAGGAGTGAACTGTGGCTTTAATTAGTACTTGGGTACCATCATTTCCTGTATGTACTCATTCATTAGGTGAACAAAAGGTGGGTCACTTTGACAAAATCATGCAGACAATCAATTCTTTATGTGTGGAAAGACATGTTCAACACCCTTTAGGGCACGGTTATCCTCTAGTTTTGATTCCAAACAAAAATTGGAAGTTAGAGCGTAATTGTGGATTTGAGAGGCCAGAGTTAATTGGTATCAGGGAGTGGACAACTGAACTAAAGAAGTTGTGACTTTTTTTCCCTATAAAAGGTGCTACAAAGTCAAGCAGCTGACTATATTCTTTATTTAAAAATGTCATTGTACAGGTTTAGTGTCGTTCAAAGAAAAATGATCAAATAGGACAAACTGCTGGGAGTTTTGTTTCGTTTTTAAATCTGGAAACCACTGTATGGTAGCCTCTCCATTTTCTAAAGTAATTATGCTAAACTTCTTCAAAGGAGAATAGGTGGGCCAGTGTCTGGCTGTCGAGAGTGGGTGAAACACAGATGCATTCCAGTCTGTAACTTCACAGTCATGAAGTTGAAACTATTATTTCATGTAACGCAGTACTTTCATTTCATAAATACTGCTTGTCAGCATGATGAAGCATTTCATTAGAATAGATTAAAAACTCTTAATGATGTAACATAATACTCGTGACAGAATGCCATGAGTGATTCCCCTAATCATATATAACATCTCACAGTTACTGATTGAAGTCCCTCACCATCCCACCGGAAGATGTTTTAACTTTGATTTCTCATACAAACTGAAGATAAATGCTGGCCATACTCTGACTGCTCACCCTACACTCATAATGTTTTATTTGCACTTTAGCAGACAATCTGGGGTAACATTAATGTGCGCCTTGGCTTGGTTTTCACAATATACTTATATAGCTCTTACCCATGGTAGTCATGTGCTGAGATTGGACTGTTTCAATAAAATTGAATTTAAAATGCTTTCAATTTTGACAGACTTTGTTCAGAAATCACTGAACCATTTAGAGTATTGGTTAAATGAGCAGATGCGACCTTAGATAATGTCTAAATGAACAGCTAATTCAGATTGGAGAAGGGAACCTGAATAAAGCAGGTAAGAAGTGATTTAGGGAGAGAAAATGCAATTCTAGTAAGAATAGACCATTTTAAAAAAATCACAAAGATCAGAATGAATCCTTAGCCCGACTAGTTCATCCACATTTATTGCTGATTTGTTCCTTATCAAGTATCACTATAACTGCCCATATATGATGAGAGATATTTAATGCAAACTCCTGCAATACCAAAATAGATCATAAATCCTCATTTTTGCTTGTTCTTCCAGGTGCAATAGTAACATAACTTATGAGTATCAGGTTATATAAAAACTAATGTTCAAATTTAATAACTTGCTAAATTGCAACAGTGAATGCACTTGTCTGTGAATGCCCTGAGGATGTGAAAGGCTCTATACAAATGCATGTTCTTCTCTTAACAATAGTGATCTAACTAATGATCAACCAGAATTGTGCAATTACATCCAAAGTGGACCTCAATGACCTGAAATTACAATGTGCCTGGAAGCGATGAGTGGAGTTGCTCTGATGATACAATTATAGTGCCCTATTTACAAAGGGAGGCTACTTGGTACATTTTCTTTGAGCAGGCACCTTCAGTGAGCTATCCATTTAGATCTGAAATAAAAACATTAAATGTTGGAGAAACTCAGAAGGTGTGGCATCATCTGTTAAGAAAGAAGCAGCGTTAACGTTTTGAGTTCATTAGGATTCTTCATCACAACTGAATGAAGATAGAAATGAAACAGGTTTTATGTTATTGAAAAAGGGGAAGGGTGAGGAGGAAGAAAAAAAGGGAAGGTTTGGGAGAGGGTAGAGAGCCAGAAATACTAAAGGACAAAAAAAATCATGGGGCAAAAGCAAAAATGAGTGATAGTGATTGTCATAAAAAGACTAAAGCATTTGTGAGAAAATGATCAGCTCTATCTGAAAAGTAATAGATGAAAACAAAATTTAAACCTGAATAAGGTAAGAATAAAACAGAATCCAAATGGGGATTATGGTCTGAAAGTATCAACTCCATGTTGAGTTTGGAAAGTTGTGAAGAACCTAATCTGAAGATGAAGTTCTGTTCCTTGGAATTCATTGAACTCCATTGTTAGGAATATTAGCAGGCTGAGGTCAAAAATATGAGCCTGTCAGCAAACTTGTCTAATCTAAAATGGCAAGCAACTGTAATTCAGGGCCATGCTTGTGAACTACGCAGAGATCTTCTGTAAAGCAGTCACCATTTGAGCAGTGTCTGATCTCCCCAGTTAAAAGAGCCCATATTGTGAGCAGTGAATACAGCAGACTAGTCATAGAGTCATAGAGATGTACAGCACAGAAACCCTTCGGTCCAACCCATCCATGCTGACCAGATATCCCAACCCAATCTAGTCCCACCTGCCAGCACCCGGCCCCTACCCCTTCAAAACCCTTCCTATTCATATACCCATCCAGATGCTTTTTAAATGTTGCAATTGTACCAGCCTCCACCACATCCTCTGGCAGCTCATTCCATACACGTACCACCCTCTATGTGAAAAGGTTGCTCCTTAGGTCTCTTTTATATCTTTCCCCTCTCACCCTAAATCCATGCCCTCGAGTTCTGGACACCCCACCCTCTTCGCTGTCCACTACACCTCCAATTTTGGTGTCATCTGCAAACTTACTAACTATACCTCTTATGCTCGCATCCAAATCATTTATACAAATAACAAAAAATAGAGGACCCAGCACCGATCCTTGTGACACACCACTGGTCACAGGTCTCCAGTCTGAGAAACAACCCTCCACCACCACCCTCTGTCTTCTACCTTTGAGCCAGTTCTGTATCCAAATGGCTAGTTCTCCTGTATTCCATGAGATCTAACCTTGCTAACCAGCCTACAATGGGGAACCTTGCTAAGTGCCTTACTGAAGCCCACATAGATCATGTCCACCATTCTGCCCTCATCATTCCTTTGTGTTACTTCTTTAAAAAACTCAAATCAAATTTGTGAGACATGATTTCAAATGCATAAAGCCATGTTGACTATTCCTAATCAGTCCTTGCCTTTCCAAATACATGTAAATTCTGTCCCTTAGGTTTCCCTCTAACAATTTGCCCACCACCGACGTCAGGCTCACTGGTCTATAGTTCCCTGGCTTGTCCTTACCACCCTTCTTAAAGAGTGACACAATGTTATCCAACCTCCAGTCTTCCGGCACCTCACCTGTGACTATCAATGATACAAATATCTCAGCAAGAGGCCCAGTAATCACTTCCCTAGCTTCCCACAGAGTTCTTGGGTACACCTGATCAGGTCCTGGGGATTTATCCACTTCTATGCGTTTCAAGACATCCAGCACTTGCTCCTCTGTAATATGGACATTTTTCAAGATTAGATTACTTACAGTGTGGAAACAGGCCCTTCAGCCCAACTAGTCCACACCCCTCCGAAGAGCAATCCACCCAGACCCATTCCCCTACATTTACCCCTTCACCTAACACTATGGGCAATTTAGCATGGCCAGTTCACCTAACCTGCAAATCTTTGGACTGTGGGAGGAAACCGGAGCACCTGGTGGAAACCCACCCAGACACAAGGAAAATGTGCAAACTCCACACAGACAGTTGCCTGAGGCAGGAATTGAACCCAGGTCTCTGGCGCTGTGAGGCAGCAGTGCTAACCACTGTGCCACCATGCCGCCCTAGATGTCACCATCATTTTACTACATTCTATATCTTCCACATCTTTTTCCACAGTAAACACTAATACAAAATACTTGTTTAGTATCTCCCCCATCTCCTGTGGCTCCACACAAATACTGCTTTGCTGATTTTTGAGGGGCCCTATTCCTTTCCAGTTACCCTTTTGTCCTTAAAGTATTTGTAAAAACTCTTGGATTCTCCTTAACTCTATTTGCCAAAACTATCTCATGTCCCCTTTTTGCCCTCCTGATTTCCCTCTTCGGTATACTCCTACTGCCTTTACACACTCCTAAGGATTCATTCGATCTATCCTGTCTGAACCTGACATATGCTTCCTTCTTTTTCTTTACCAAACCCTCAATTTCTTTAGTCATCCAGCATTCCCTACATCTACCAGCCTTTTCTTTCAGGAATGTACTGTCTCTGGACTCTAGTTATCTCATTTCTGAAGGCTTCCCGTTTTCCAGCCGTCCCTTTACCAGCGAACATCTGCCCCCTATCAGATTTTGAAAGTTCTTGCCTAAAACTGTCAAAATTAGCCTTTCTCCAAGTTAGAACTTCAACTTTTAGATCTGGTCTATCTTTTTCCATCACTATTTTAAAACGAATAGAATTATGGTCATTGGCCTCAAAGTGCTCCCCTGCTGACACCTGCCCTACCTTATTTCCCAAGAGTCGGTCAAGTTTTGCACCTTCTCTAGTAAGTACATCCACATACTGAATCAGAAAATTTTCTTGTACACACTTAACAAATTCCTCTCCACCTAAACTCTTAACACTATGGAGGTCCCAGTCTATAACCATAACACTATTATTCTTACAGATAACTGAAATCTCCTTACAAATCTGTTTCTCAATTTCCCACTGACTATTAGGGAGTCTATAATACAATCCCAATAAGGTGATCATCCCTTTCTTATTTCTCAATTCAACCCAAATAACTTCCCTGGATGTATTTCTGGGAATATCCTCCCTCAGTACAGCTGTAATGCTATCCCTTATCAAAAAATGCCACTCCCCCTCCTCTCTTGCCTCCCTTTCTGTCCTTCCAGTAGCATTTGTATCCTGGAACATTAAGCTGCCAGTCCTACCCATCCCTGAGCCATGTTTCTGTAATTGCTATGATATCCCAGTCCCATGTTTCTAACCATGTCCTGAGTTCATCTGCCTTCCCTGTTAGGCCTCTTGCATTGAAATAAATGCAGATTAATATATCAGTCCTACCTTGTTCTCTGCTTTGTCCCTGCCAGCCCTGACTGTTGGCCTCGCTCCTTTTCCCAACTCTACCAGCCTCAGGTTGATCTCTTTCCTCACTATCTCCCTGGGTCCCACCCTCCCCACCTTAATAGTTTAAATCCTTCCGAGCAGCTCGAGCAAATCTCCAGTATATTAGTCCCCTTCCAATTCAGGTACATCTGTCCTTCATGTACATGTCACATCTACCCCAGACGAGATTCCAATGATCCAAAATTGAGAATCCTTCTCCCATACACCAGCTCCTCAGCCATGCATTCAAATGCTCTATCCTCCTATTCTCATCCTTGCTAGCTCTTAGCACTGGAGTATTCCAGATATTACTACTCTCAAAGACCTCCATAAAGAAGTGTAACTTAGAAACTGCTTCACCTTGAAGGAGCTTGGATTTTTGGACAATCAGGTGAGAGGTGATAGAAGGGTGTTATTACTGGAGTGTAGGTAGTGGTGGGAGCGGTTCCTTCTCAGGGGCTCAGCATTGAGGGGTTCCCAGGAGGCGCCAGCAGCAACATAAGCAAGCGTGAGGCAGCAGTTATTTTGGTGTGGTGGGCCCAGCATCAGGTCTGAGCCCAATTCAGGACCCAGCAGCTTCAGGGGACCCATGGCAGTGATGATGCTGGTGAAGAATGATGCCACAGTTCTCATAGTGGTGATGCGGCTCCAGACCATGGTTGGGCCTGGGTACCTGACCATGGAGGTGATGCTGTTCTCACAACAGTGGAGTGTGGTGACTCAAGGCACCTGAGTCTTTACAGAGTGAGGGTGGACTTTGTGGCTTTGTTTTTCTGGCAGCGAGGGCTCATGGTGCACTCATGAGAGTGATCAAGATATTTTCTTTTCTTTTGGCTGTTTCTTTTATTTCTGCTTCTGTTTTTAATCCTGTCTTTTGTATGCTAAGATTGCACTAGAGAATGGCTGTGGTGTACCCCTGTAGTTGAGTGCACGTGACAATAAAATCTAAATCTAAGTCCTGCAGTTGCATGGGAAAATGTTGAGATAAGGCAGTGAAGTGTTGGGGGCAATTGAGAAATGGACTAGATTATAATGGAAGGAATGATCTCCTCAGAATGCTGTCTGGAAGAACAGGGAAGATGCATTTGGTGGTTGCATCTTGCTAGGGATGCTATGAGACGTGACGGAGATGGAGTAATGGTGATGGAGATGGAGAATGTAATTGGAAGCTTATAGGAGCCTGGGTGTTAGGAAGTGTAGTCAAGGTTGGGGGTTGGTGGATTTATAGTAAATATTAGTAGACAGTCCAGTAACCATAATTAGACATTACCCTTTCCCCAGTTACTGGGATGTTTCCTTTTCTATTTTTTTCTTTCTTCTGCACATGCTCATTTCCTGGGCCATCTTCAACTTGCTTTCATAACACTTTTCCTATGGAATTGTCTAAGATTAGTTACAATATAGGATTAGACATTTAATTGCACCCATGCTTGTGAGCGGGAGTCATGGAGCTGTACAGTATGGAAACAGACCCTTTGGTGCAACTCCTAAATTAATCTAGTCCCATTTGCCAGCATTTGCCCCATATCCCTCTAAACCTTTCCAATTTATATACCCTTCCAAATGTTCTTTTAATGTTGTAATTGAACAGCCTCCACCATTTCTTCTGGCAGTGCATTTCCATACACACACCATCCTCTGGTGAAAATGTTGCCCCTTAGGTCTCTTTTGAATCATTCCCCTTTCATCTTAAACCTATGCCCTCTAGTTTTGGACACGCCCATCCTGGGGAAAACACCTTGCCTATTTACCCTATCCATGCCTCTCATGATTTTATAAATGTTTATGAGATGACTCCTCAGCCACTGACACTCCAGAGAAAATAGCCCCAGCCTATTCAGCCTGTCCCTATAGCTCAAACCCTCCAACCCTGGCAACATCCTTGTGAATGTTTCCTGAACCCTTTCAAGTTTCATAACATCTTTCCGATAGCAGGGAGATCAAAATTGCAGTATTCCAAAAGTGGCCTAACTAATGTCCTGTACAGCTGCAACATGATGTTTCTACTCCTATACACAATGCCTTGATAAATAAAGGCAAGCATACCAAACGTCTCCATCAGAATCCTGTCTGTGATTCTACTTTCAAGGAACTATGAACCTGCACGCCAAAGTCTCTTTGTTCACCTTTCCATTAAGTGTATAAGTCCTGCCCTGATTTGCTTTTCCAAAACACAGCACCTCACATTTATCTAAACTCCTTGGGGTGTTGGCGGTGACAAAGGGAGGAATCCTGCAACTGGATAGTAAAATCTGGGAAATCAAGGTATGGGTGTCATTTCCAAGGAGCCAGGAAGCTGCAGATAGTAACAAACAACTCCTTGATGAGGAACGATTAAAGGCAAGGCTCTCATACGAGTCAGCGATGGATTGCATTACGATGTTGCAGTGATAGTACAGAGCAGTATCTGCTTGGGTCAGGAGTAGTCACACAAGGTGGCCCCTTTTTTTTAAATATGAATTTAGGAGGGGATTCGTATTCCTTGAATTTCACATTTAGTTCCTTTAAAGCAGTAAGTTCTGCCAGGTACCTGAATAGCCTAAAGGATTATTTGACTGTTGGGAACCACAGGATTAGTTTATTATTGAATAGTCTAGCAGTCATTACTTACTTAGGGCTCTTTATTGTGTTTTGACATTTTTAGTTTTATGATGACATGACCATATGCAGGGGGTTACATTTCACATTGGAATTATCCTGGTGTATATTCTGACAGCAATAATAAAATGGAATGGCTTCAAAAGAATTTTCCAGGACTTGAGTTTAGTCAGCACAGCAGGATTTCTCATTTTAGCAGACTTTCTAATAAAAGTGTGATGTATATTTGTCTCCGTTCACAAGTGAAAGTCCTTCATAGTTTACAATCTACCAGCAAAGCAGTGAGAAAGTGCAGTGTTGACACCTCCACTTCCTGTCAATAATGCAATTGTGTCAACAGTAATGAGAATAACAGCAGCCAATCCAAACCTGCCAATCCAAACCTGCCATGTCTACAGGTTATTGAGTTGGCATCATTGGCCCACTCTCTTTTAACTGCCCCCTAATGTAGTTGATGTCAGACACGGGGAGTTAACATCCTTTCCACTCCCCAACCCCCTACCCCACACCTCCCGAGCCAAACCTGCCACACCTTAACATTTGTAAGAAGGTAGAAATATCTGAAGTGAGGCCTGTGAGGTTTTGAAATTTATAATAAATATGCTGAAAGAAAAGAGGGGTCTTGTAACTTTCTTGGGATTCATGCACCTTTGCTCAATCCCTTGCTCGTTTAGTTTCAAGACTAAACTTGTCCATACTCAGAGGTCACATCATGTAACAAGTTGTGGAATTCCAAACAATAAAATGAGACTCATTTCTGCTATCAAGTTGTAGATGAATCAAAGACCAGAAGTTCAATTAGGAACAAATAATGAAAGTGCTACTAACAAGGCAAATGTGGAGTGGGTTAAATGGTCTCCTTTTGTGCTGTATAATATTATAAGGAGCCTCTGGTGCAGAGCAGAGAGCCACTGTTCAAGTGGTTTATATTGTTGTAGTATCTTGATTATAGAAGGTTAATGAGTGATCAAATTGATATGTTTAAGATTATTTGGGGAGGTGATTGCATGACGCTTTTGTGGTTGGGCTAGTAATCCGAGACCCAGATAATGTTCTGAAGAATGGAGTTCAAATCTTATCACAACAGAGGGATGAATTTAAATGTTATATTGATCTGGAGGTTAAAATGTCTGATACTGGCTGTGAAACCATTGTTGTAAAACCCCTTCTGGCTCACTAATGTCCTTCAAAGAAAGAATTGTGCTATCCAGACCCACTGGTGATGTGGTTCTTAATTATACAGAAACTAGCAAGCCATGCAGTTGTATCAACTGCTGAAAGGTCTCAAGAAGCAAATAAAATTGTACCAGACCACATGGCATCAACCAAGACATTGGAAATGACAATGACAACATCAGCTCTGCTGACCTTGCAAAGTTTTCATTATTAATATCTGGGGGTTAGGGACAAAATCAGGAGAACTGTCTCATAGACTTATCAAACCTGACATAATCATACTCATGGAATCACACCTTACAGACACACTTAAGAGATTCTGCAACTAATGGATAGCACCTAAGCTCTGCAGTCCTGCCACATCCAGTCGCAAATGGTGGTGGACAATTAAACAACTCACTGGAAGATGGAACTCCACAAGTATCCATGTCCTTAACGATTGGAAAACCCAGCACATTAGTGCAAATGATAAGGCTGAAGCATTTGCAACAAGCTTCAACTGGAAGTGCCAGGTGAATGATCTATCTTGGCCTTCCCCAGAGATCCACAGCATCATTGATCCCAGTCTTCAGCCAATTTGATTCACACCATGTGATATCAAAAAATGGCAAGATACAAGCATACTCAAAAGGCTATGGACCCTGACAACATCCTGCCAAAATAATGAAGACCTGTGCTCCAGAACTTGCCACACCCCTAGCCAAACTATTCATGTACAGTTACAGCATTGGCGTCTATCTGATATTGTAGAAAGTAGCAGGACAAATCCATCCTGGCCAATTAGTGCCCATTGGTCTATTTTTGATCATCAGTAAAATAATGGAAAGTATCAAGTAGCAGTTGCTTCACAATAACTTTCTCACTGACATCCAGTTTGTGTTTCATCAGGACCACCCAGATTCTGACCTCATTTCAGCCTTGGTTCAAACACGGACAAAAGAGCTGAATTCCAGAGGTGAGGCAAGAGTGACAGCCTTTGACATCAAGGCTTCATTTGACCAAGTGTGGCATCAAAGAATCTTAACAAACAGGAGTCAATGGGAATCAGAGGGAAACCTCTGTGTTGGTTGGAATCTTACCTGACACATAGGAAGGTGGTTGTGGTTGTTGTAGGTCAGTCACCTCAACTCCAGGACATCTCTGTAGGGGTTCCTTTGGGTAGTGGCCATGGTCCAAATATGCTTCATTACTGACCTTCCCTCCACCATAAGGTCAGAAGTGGAGATGTTCACTGATGACTGCACAATAGTCAGCACTATTTATGACTGCTCAGATACTGAAGCAGCCATGTGTAAATGCAACAAGATGTGGACAATATCCAGACGGGGTAAGAAGTGGCAAGTAATATTCACGTCTCAAAGTTCCAGGCAATGACCATTTCCAATAAGACAGAATCCAACCATCATCTCTTGACACTCAATAATATTACCATCGCTGAATTGCCCAATAGCAACATAGAGTCATAGAGACGTACAGCACGGAAACAGACCTTTCGGTCCAACTCATCCATGCCAACCAGATATCCCAACCTAATCTAGTCCCACCTGCTAGCACCTGGTCCATATCCCTCCCAACATTTCCTATTCATATACCCATCCAGATGTCTTTTAAATATTGCAGTTGTACAAGCCTCCACCACTTCCTCTGGCAGTTCATTCCATACACATACCACCCTCTGTGTGAAAAGGTTGCTCCTTAGGTCTCTTTTATATCTTTCCCCTCTCACCCTAAACCAATGCCCTCGAGTTCTGGACTCCCCCAACCCAGTGAAAAGTCTTTGTCTATTTGTTCTATCCATGACACTCATGATTTTATAAAAGTCTATAAGGCCACCTCTCAGCCTCCGGAAAACAGCCCTAGCCAGTTCAACCTCTCCCAGTAGCTTAAATCCTCCAACCCTGGCAACATCCTTGTAAATCTTTTCTGAACTCTTTCAAGTTTCATAACATCTTCCGATAGGAAGGAGACCAGAATTGCACTATATTGCGCAATATTCCAACAATGGCCTAACCAATGTCCTGTACAGCCGCAATATGACTTCCCAACTCCTCCACTCAATACTCTGACCAATACAGGAAAGCATACCAAATGCCTTCTTCACTTTCCTATTTACCTGTGATTCTACTTCAAGGGTTATGAACCTGCACTCTAAGGTCACTTTGTTCAGCAACACTCCCTAGGACCTTACCATTATGTGCATTAGTCCTACTAAGATTTGCTTTCCCAAAACACAGCATCTCATATTTATCTAAATTAATCTCCATCTGCTACTTCTAAGCCCATTGGCCTATCTGATCAAGATCCTGTTGTAATCGGAGGTAACCTTCTTCACTGTTTACTGGACCTCAAATTTTGGTGTTATTTGCAAACTTATTAACTATGCCTCTTATGCTCACATCCAAATCATTTTAAATGATGAAAATTAGTAGACCCAGCACCGATCCTTGTGGCACTCCACTCGTCACACACTTCCAGTCTGAAAGGCAACCCTCCACCACCACCCTCTGTCTTCTATCTTTGAGCCAGTTCTGTATCCAAGTGGCTAGTTCTCCTTGTATTCCATGAGATTTAAGCTTGCTAACCAGTCTCCCATGGGGAACCTTGAACCTGAAGTCCGTATCAATTATATCTACCATCTGTCCTCATCAATCTTCTTTGTTACTTCTTCAAAAAACTCAATCAAGTTTGTGAGACATGATTTCCCACACACAAAGCCATGTTGACTATCCCTAATCTGTCCTTGCCTTTCCAAATACATGTACATCCTATCCCTCAGGATTCCCTCCAACAACTTGCATCTTAGGGATTACCATTGACCACAAACTCAATGTGAATAGCCATTTAAATACCAGGGCTACAACAAAAGGTCAGAGGTTGGGAATACAGCAGCAAATAACTCAGATCCTGACTCCCCAAAGCCTGTGCATCATTTACAGTACACAAATCAGGAGTGTGATGGAATACTTCCCACTTGCCTGGATGAGTGTCCCTTGAACAACACTCAAGAAGCTTGACACTATCTGAGATAAAGATTGATTGACACCAAACCCACTTCCTCAATCACCAACGTTGAATAGAGACAGTGTACACCATCTACAAGATGCCCTGCACAAATTCACCAAAGCTCCACAGACAGCTCCTTCCAAACCCAAGATGACTTCCATCTAGAAGGCCAGGAGATGCATCAGGAAAACACCATCCGAAAGATTACCTCAGGCCACTCACCATCCTGACTTGGAAATAAAACGTTGATCCCTTAGCCTCAATAAAAGATCCTGGAACTGCCTTCCTAATAGCATTGTGGGTCTGCCTACAGTACATGGAATACAGCATTTCAAAAAAGTAATGTGTCACCACATTCTCAACAGCAACAAATGACAGGCAATAATTGCTGATCTTGGCAACAATGCCTAGATCTCATGAATGAATGAGACAGAGAGGAACTATTTCCAGGGGAGGGAGTCCAGAAGGAGTAGCATGCTGTTAAAATTAGTGCTGGGCTGTTCAGGCTTAATGTAAGTGGGTACTTTGTTACAAAAGTGTAGTTGAAATCTGGAGCTTTCTCGCTCAAAAAACTGCAGAATATGGATCATTTGAAAATTTCATGAAGACAAAAAAATCCATGTACAGTAGTTATTCTATGCTGTTGCGCTTTCCTTGAACTTGCCACAGAGTAACGATCATGATGGCAGAAAACTAAATTATAACACTAGAAATACTTCCTTAGCCACTGGAACAAAATGAATGAGGAGGGTCCTTGTGATGATCTAACGTATGGCAGACATCAGGGAGACTCCTCTGGAGTTATTGCAATTAGACTTTTCTCCTTTCTTGAATAGTCATGATAAGAGCATAAGAGATGCCCCAACATGTGGTCTTCTTCCTGTATGGGAGATGAAGTTGTGCAGCCGTGCCAGGAGTGTACTTCTGGCATGCTTCAGAATTTCAGCAACGATCCTGTAGGTTGCAGGGGCCTTTCACTGTTGAATGGCCCTTTCAGCCTCATTCTTGACTGGAGTATCACCAAAATCTATCTGGACAGCATGTTGAGGGATGGGATTGAGGACGTTCAAGTTGAAGGCAGAGTCTTACTTGAGGAGTTCTTCAAAATGTTCTCCCCAGTGACTGCCTGCCTTTCCTTGATGAGTTCCTCTCCTTGTGTGGTTCTCAGTGGGCTGGACTCTGCAATGATGGACCACAGTGAAATCAAATGTCATTGGAGTCCGCAAGTTGGTGGATCTCCTATACTCCTTTTACCAATTGTTTCTTGTCTTAATTTCAGATTCAATGGTGTACAATGGTATCCAGCTGCATGTTAGCCTGCTGCTTTTCTGTTGAGCCATGGCAAAGCTTTGTGCTTAAAATCAATTAGACCCTGTGTCTTTAGATCAGTTTTGTCAATCAATCATGATGTTTCCTGGTAGGGAGATCAAGCACATCTTCACGGGTGCTTCTTATGGTGAACTTTACAGTGGACCAAGTAACTGTAATACCTAGTGACTAGAGATTGAGTGAAATTACTGAAAATGGCCAACTTGGTGGGATCTTTGTAAAGTTGCAACCAGTGGCAGGGTGAGGTTCCCTAATTTGGAATGGTTGCAGATTAGATACCCCGACTCATTAAGCCCCTGAGTGAGGAGGGTTGAACTGGCTTTCCTTTATACACCCACCGCATTGGCTTGGTGAAAGAGGGTTTTTTTTTTTTTAAAAAAGGATCCCTTCCTTTCTCCAAGACCAAATGAATTTGTGTTTGAAAAGGAGGACAATTTAACCAGGCTTTTTTGAGGTATGTTTGAGGATGCTGGGTCTATTCTCGATAAGAGTTTAGAAGGATGAAGTGGACCTAATTGAAACTTACAGAATACTGAGTGATCTGGACAGAGTGGATGTTGGGAAGATGTTTCCATTGGTAGGAGACACTAGGACCAGAGGGCACAGCCTTAGAGTAAAGGGAAGACCCTTTAGAATGGAGACTAGGAGAAACTTCTCCACCCAGAGGATGAATCTATGGAATTCATTGCCACAGAAGGCTGCGGAGGCCAGGTCATTGAGTACATTTAAGACTGAGATAGATAAGTTCTTGATTGTGAAGGGGACTGAGGGTTATGGGGAGAAAGTGAGAGAATGGAGTTGTGAAACCTTTCAGCCACAATTGAATGGTGGAGCAGATTCGATGGGCTGAATGGCCTAATTTCTGCTCAAATGTCTTGTGGTCTTAAGCTTGGGGTTAATAGTTACTAAACACGAGAAGAAATAATAACAAAATATACATGCATACAGATTAGGAATAAGAAGTGAGCTCCCTGAAAAAGATAATATTTATTAAAAGATATATTGGTCAGTCTTTAAGTTGTTCATTAAGAAAAGAATATTATGATTATTTCTGTGGTTGTTATTGGTAGCTTTGTCATAGGTCATTGAACAGTCAATTTTAAGATGCTTGGCTTTGCAGATTGATTGAATTCTTTTTGAACTGGCTCCTGTCAACAGTAGCTGGCTGACAGCATTCATTGTGTAAGTATTTTCTATTTCTTTACCTGCAGTGCAGGAGTGTTAAATGGATTTCTTAAAGCCATGACTTTCACAACACACTCATTCACGCATTAGGACATCAAGCCACTAATATACACAAACCAAGGTTGAGGCTTATTTTTACATCCTGTCTTTTCTTGTTTTTCCCTAAAGCTAAACATATCTGCAGCAGATAGCTTCCTGTTCAGAGGCAGTTGAATAATCAGTCTCTCGTTATCTCTTCCTTTTTAGTCTTTTTATTTGAAGTTTCTCTGACCTTTAACAGGTGTGATACTTCAGATTCTTTTCTCCCTATAACCGTTGAATTTACATCCACAGTCATCTTTACTGTATCAGTACTCTTTAAAGAAACATATGTTTGGTATCACAATTCAATATAGCTACAGATGATCCAGGGTTATGAGCTGTGGTCATGTCAGAGGCCTTTAGGACAAATGATGGAAATCTGAGGCCCCAGATTCTGTTCTGAAGTTGACTGCATTACCGTTTCCTGTGGTGTGCCTAGGTTGAAAGGGCAAGGAATCAGCTTGATTCTCATTTATAATTACTACCAGTAACTACTGTTAGAAAGTTTACAATGTCTGAATTTTGAATGACGACAGGAATAAATTTACTGGATGCTATCAGTGATCAAATAGGTTGTAGACTCTCACTGAAGAATGGTGAGCTAGTTGAGACACCAGGCACTGGCTCATATTTGAAGGCAAATGTGAGTCAGCTCCTTTAGAAGATAAGTGAGGAATTAAGGAAACAATTTTAAGAAGCAGAGAAACAGATGTTTAACTGTGAACTGTTCCTGGTATAAGTACAACAAGTACATTTTGCCAAATGCACTTGAAGGTAATAAATTTATATTAAGAAAAACACAGAAAACACTTTTCTTTAGATTGCAAGAAATAATGACCAAATATAGTTTGCAGAACACTCTGGAATTATGAATAATATATTTCCTATGTTGAAATGTTTTATTTCCCGTTTTAATAAATGCATTTGTCACCTCATCATATCTACTTTTGTGTAACTATATCACATCTAAGTTTATAATCAGCAAACTGGGATAGAGGTTACAGAAATACAAAGGATTTTGTCCAAAGTGTGAAAAGAGAAATGAAATTGATGCAATGTAATAAGACTTGCCCATTCAAAAGAGTGGACCTGACATAGAATTTTGCCCTGATTGTTGGTTATCATATTTTGAACATGTCTGGAAATTATAAACCAGAAACCTGCCGTTCGAGTGGGGTGGGGGCTAATTTGAACATTTAGGAATACCAATCCCACAAGCAATTGAAGGTGATGCAAGACTAGCACCATTTAAAGTCAAGAGTGTGGTGCTGGAAAATCAGGAATGAAGGGGTTATGCCCGAAATGTTGATTCTCCTGCTCCTCGGATGCTGCCTGACCTGCAGTGCTTTTCCAGCATCACATTCTCAACTCCGATCTCCAGCATCTGCAGTCTTCACTTTCTCCTAGCACCATTTAAAGGTCAAAAGTTCCAATTAAAGCCAATCTGAAATGGGAGATACTTTCTGCATGCAGCAGGAGCTGGAAATGCGTGGGAAACACTGGAAAACGTTCAGTAATAGAGCAACAGTCAAGAGGGCATGCAATCAATGTTCTAATGCTGCTGTAGAGTCACTGATGCAGAAGGCAACCAGGAGGAGAGAGATTCTCTTCCTTCAGGTGACCGTGAGCAGCAGCAAACACACTTAAGACAATTGCACATAATGCACATGTTGTCACCCTCAACAACATAGCAATGTTATAAGTGCTAGAGAGCGTCTTCTGCCATATTCTTTAACTTCCACCAGTGCTGAATACGCCCAGTGCTTTGGAGGCAAACATTATGGCTCTGAGGGTTTGGCGCACCAGTGGAGGATGAATACATTTTCTTGGATCTGCATGTAGGGGCTCCTCACACTTCCTGATGAAGGGCTTTTGCCCGAAACGTCGATTTTGCCTGTCCTCGGATGCTGCCTGAATTGCTGTGCTCTTCCAGCACCACTGATCCAGACAGTGCTGAATACGCCCAGTGCTTTGGAGACAAACATTATGGCTCTGAGGGTTTGGCGCACCAGTGGAGGATGAATACACTTTCTTGGATCTGCATGTAGGGGCTCCTCACACTCACTGCTTAGTAACCTGCACATGACCAAGCTCTCTGTTCCCCTCCTGTATCATGTCCCAAGATGTCGGGGAGTACGGAACTCACTTGTTCAAGTGAGAACTTGGGAAAATCTGTAAATTATAGATTATCTGAGTTTTCGTGAAGCCTGCGTAAAGAGTTCCAAAAGGTGTGTTTCAGAGGTCCTCTTCAACTCCACCACTAACAGAACATAAAGTCACGAGTATCCCTTTAAGTAGCACTCCAAGTTGACATCAACACTGCATTTACTCACAAACAGCTGGTAACTGTTAGCAGGGGGTGTTTGTTGAAATGTTAACCTTCAAATTCCCATGCTGCCTCTATAATGAGCTTTTGCTCACAACTTAAGTGTCAATGTCAAGCACTTAATCAGATATTGGGCAGCCTTTCCTAGTGCTGGCTTCAATTTCTTTACCTCATTCGACCACCTCAGAGGCCCTGGGGTATCCAAGATATTCAGCAGAAATTGCCTTTCAGGCTATTGGTCTTAAATAATTGTTCAGTGCATTATTGCTGAATTTTGCACAGGATGTTAAACTGTAGTCCTTTCTGGTCACTCACTAGATATAAAAGATTTCATTGTACTTCGAAGAAGACCAGGTAAGTTTCCCTTAGTGTCTTGACTAATATTTATGCTTCACTTAATATTATTGAAATTATCTGGTCGGTATCATATTGCTATTTGTAAATGCTTGCAGCATTGCTGCCATTCACTTACGTTAATAACATTGATGACATATCAAAAATACCTCATAGTTGTAACCCCTTTGGAACATCCTGAGCTCATGAAAGGACTTATATCTTTTCTCTTACAGTACCATATATCATGTTAAAACTCATCAATACAACACAAAGTTATCACCAAACACTGCTGTTGTGGAGCAAACGGCAACAGAAACAGCTGGAGAAACTCAACAGGTCTGGCAACATTTGTGAAGAGAAAGCAGAGTTAATGTTTTGAGTTCAGTGACCCTTCTTTGAGGTAGCACCTAGGGAAAAAGGTAGTGTTTATGCTGAAGATAGGGGTGGGTGGGAAAGGAGTGAGCAAATAGGTGGAGAGGGAGCCCAGAAAGACAGAGAAAGAAAGAAAGAGGGTGGGCAGACTAAGGGATTATAGATAGTTGACTAATGCTGTGGGATGTTTGTCAGGCTTTACTGCATCACTATCTGTCATCTTCATCCTTATATAACACCCCTGGTGGAAAGGGAGGACCATTAATTTTAGAAGATGCAACAGACTATTTTGGGATGGTCTGCAAAATGGCAAGTAATATCTCACCAGAAAGCCTTCTAGATCCCACAGTGTCTAATTTTAACCTGTTCTTTGAGCAGCTAGCAAAGGCACCCATCTGGAGCTGCCTCTCAGTTTATTGCTGCCCTGAGTGCCCACGAGGAAAGTCCAAGTCTCCCCAGCCCGAGAACCTTCCCATCCCCTCCCACAAGAATCTTCCTGTTCCCACATCCCAATTAAACAGGAATGATTTCTAATGTTTCAGTTCTAAATTACTGCTGTCAAAAGGATAAATGCCTCGTTTCAAGAAGTTTAAAGTATAAAGATAATTTCACCAAAATGCAGAAAAGCGACTTCCTTTTGATTGCCCGGAACAGCCATTGAATTTCAAAACATTTGGAGCAATCAAGCAATGAACTCGCTGGCACAGCTATCCAAAACATTTATGTTATTTTTGATGATAATTCTTCAGCAGAAAGATGAAAGTTTGCTTTTAACCAATGGATCCAAAGACAGTTTCTGGGAAAACACTGAACACATATACTGGTTATTCTGCTATGCACAGAGAAAGTAATAGTTTCCCATGGTAAATAAAGCTGCTTTAGGGGATGGATTTCTTCAGTGGCAGATGGTGATTAAAAAACTCTCGTCGTGAAGAACTACACTAATCAGAGGCAATAGATATCAGATGAGACTGATGCAAAGCAGCAGCGAGGATTTACAGCATTAGATAGCAGTGATACCGGCCAAGCAGAAATTACCTTTTTTTATGGGAATCATTCTTCCTGTGGGAGTTGTTAATGACCAGCAGCAGTCAATTTGGAACTCATTCAAAAGGCCCTTTCTTCTCTTGACACGAGGAGTGAGGTGTCAAATACCAGCTGGCACCCGAAGTGTCACAGGAAGAGCCACTGTGTGACACACAAACCAGAGGCTTTAATCTCATTTTCACTTCAAATGAATGGAAATCCGCTTACTTGCGGCTGGATGTCGTGCAATTAAATCATGTAAAAGGTCACCTATTGGTTGACTAACGCCAAAGCGTAAGAATAATGTTGTTTGAAAGAAATGAGATTGTCTCTGACCAGGGAATGAAATTGCATTTCCACACCCATTAATTGGCATAATGAATTTTTATCATCTTTTAGTTTGGTCAAATACCTGATTAGGGAACTGTTAATTTTCACAAGATTCTTCCAGAAGACCGCAAAAGGTTCACAGACTCTTTGATTATGCACACAGCAGGGTAAAAGTTAATTAGAACTGGAGGAGTTTGGCTGTGGATTTAAAGCCATCTTGAACCCAGGCAACTATCCCCCTTCCCCCCAATCCCTTATCTTTTTGCAATATTTCCTGTCGGATATCTTTCTAGAGAATTATAGAGAGATACACTTGTATTTCCACGATTTGGTCTTTGTGAATTTTAGCTGGCTTTCTGCACAGTTCAAATGTCTGACGAAGCTTTGTTCTTGGCTGCATTAGCTAGGCACGGAAACTCCAGCTCCACAGATCCAATTAGTGTTACCCAAGACACAGACATAGTGATAAATGTGAGAGGAAGCCATCGAGGAAGTGATTATCAGTTCTCTGCACAATCCTAACACTTTAATTCTACTTGAAATTGGCAACACACTAATAAAAATCAATGTGGGGGATGGAAGTCATGCAGACTGGACACAAAATCCATGTAATTCATATCTTCCTTGAGTTTAAGTACCTCTCCACTGACTCCAACTGTTGTGCATTCAAACCTCACTCCAGTGATTTGAGTTTATAATCTAGTGTCATTCTGAGGGACTACTGCACAGTCAGGGGTGCTGCCTTCTGATGTTATTAAACTAAAGCCTCAATCAGGCAGATGTGAAAGATCCCAGAGTCCAACTTTGAAGATGAGCAAATGTGTCCTCGCAATATTTATCTGATAATCAACACTGTTTACATAGGTTACCTGGTCATTATCACCTTGCTAGTTGTGGGATCTTGCTGTGCACAAATTAGCTACTGGGCTTTTATCTTTCATTGGTGACTAGACTCCAAATGATTTTCATTGAGTGGAGGGCATATTGGGATGTTCTGAGGGCCTGAAATGCACTATTTAGAAACAAATATTTATTTTCTCCTGGTAACAGTTTATTGTCGAATGGGTAATACTCCAATGAGTACAAAGTTAAAAATTACACAACTTTGTACATCCCAGTCCAACACCGGAATCTCCAAATCATGATTCCAATGAGTAGAGTAACACCTCCAGGTAGCTATTGTTCCTGTGTGCGCTTGGCCAGTGAGGATTGGCTAGCAGACTGCAGAAATCAGCATGACTGTGGTTGAATTTGTTCTCACCTAGTTCCTATAACTTTACTGCAGATATCCCTTGAAAATAGTTAAGTGTAGGACTCCCCAGTTAACGTTTTTCACTAGCTCAGGCACACTGAAATATTTCCCTTCCCACGTGGTTAAAGATGCCCTCCAACGCATCTCGTCCACATCCCGTACCTCCGCCCTCAGACCCCACTCCTCCAACCGTAACAAGGACAGAACGCCCCTGGTGCTCACCTTCCACCCTACAAACCTCCGCATAAACCAAATCATCCGCCGACATTTCCGCCACCTCCAAAAAGACCCCACCACCAGGGATATATTTCCCTCCCCACCCCTTTCCGCCTTCCGCAAAGACCGTTCCCTCCGTGACTACCTGGTCAGGGCCACGCCCCTATAAGCCACCCTCCCATTCTGGCACCTTCCCCTGCCACCGCAGGAACTGTAAAACCTGCGCCCACACCTCCTCCCTCACCTCCATACAAGGCCCCAAAGGAGCTTTCCACATCCATCAAAGATTTACCTGCACATCCACTAATATCATATATTGTATCCGTTGCTCCCGATGCGGTCTCCTCTACATTGGGGAGACTGAGCGCCTCCTAGCAGAGCGCTTTAGGGAACATCTCCGAGACACCCGCACCAATCAACCACACCGCCCCGTGGCCCAACATTTCAACTCCCCCTCCCACTCTGCCGAGGATATGGAGGTGCTGGGCCTCCTCCACCGCCGCTCCCTCACCACCAGACGCCTGGAGGAAGAACGCCTCATCTTCCGAATCGCTCCTCCCCCACTCACCTATTGTACTCTATGCTACTTTCTCCCCACCCCCACCCTCCTCTAGCTTATCTCTCCACGCTTCAGGCTCTCTGCCTTTATTCCTGATGAAGGGCTTTTGCCCGAAACATCGATTTTGCTGCTCGTCGGGTGCTGCCTGAATTGCTGTGCTCTTCCAGCACCACCGATCCACACTGAAATATTGCCCAGTCCTCTATTGAGAGAGTGGATCTCATTTTGATTATTTTATAATGACAGACAATTTTGGGAACAGTATCCACATGCCAGGTGGCTATAAAGACATCTCATAGAGTCATAGAGATGTACAGCTCAGAAACAGACCCTTCAGTCCAACTTGTCCATGCCGACCAGATATCCAAACCCAATCTAGTCCCCCCTGCCAGCACCTGGCCCTTATCCCTCTAAACCCTTCCTATTCATCTGAAAATAGGTGGATGGATACCTAAAACAAGTGTTTGTCCTACTCTTTGGCAGGAAGAATAGAACAGCTGAATCTTACTTAAATGGGGAACAACTGTGGAAAGCACAGAGGGATTTGGGAGTCTTAGTGCACAATCCTAGGCAAAGAGAGCTAGCATCTAAGTTCAGGGATAATAAGAAAGGCAAATGGAAAATTGACTTTTATTTCAAATGGAATGGAAAATAAAAGTAGGGAGGACTTTCTAAAATGATACAAGGCACTGGGAAGACCACAAGTGGAATATTGTGAACTGCTCTCGTCCTCTTCGCTAACAAAAGATATATTGGTAGTGGAGGCAGTCCAGAGAATGTTCACTAGGTCGATCCCAGCTATGGAGGGATTTTCTTATGATGAGAGCTTATGTAGACTACACTTATACTCATTGAAGTTTAGGAGAATGAGAGGTGACCATATTGAAATATATAAGATATTTGGGGGGATTGACAGGGGAGATGAAGAGAGTAAAAACAAAATACTGTATATGCTGGAAATCTGCAACAAACACAGAGTATGCTGAAGAAACTCAGCAGGTCTGGCAGCAACTGTGGAGAGGGAAACAGAGTCAGTGACCCAAGTCTGGTGTGACACTTTGTCAGAACATTCTAAGAGAGTGGTTAATCTTTGGAATTCTTTACCACAGAGAGCTGAGAAGGTTGGATCAATAAGTAGATTCGAGGCTGGGCTGGCAGATCTTTAAGCACTGAAAGAATCAAGGATTATGGGAGAAAGGGCAGGAAAACAGCATTGAGGATTATTAGATCAGCCATCAGACAGAGTGGACACTATAGGTCAAATAGCACACTTCTGCTCCTGTGTCTTCTGCTCTTCTGCTCCTGTGACTTAAATTTATTTTAAGTCACTTCTGTTAAATTGGGCAGCATACTGTCTAGTCTTCTAAACGTTCTTCAGCAGGATGCAATATAAGTATGTCTGCTCTTGAAAGATGGCACTTACTTTTATGTGATGGTATGACAGGTACTAGCAACTCATTCAAATAAAGTGAGACCTGAATTGGGCTGACTTCAGACTTCCTGCTTGTGCAGACCCTCTACTTGTGCCACTGATTTCAGGTACAGAGGTAGGGTTTAAAACTATCCCTACCACATGAAGTGCATCACATGGCATTATTAGTCACTGACCAACAGCACCCCGTCCTCGAAAATAAAGCACCTACTTTTAAAGCACGTCACAGCACTCTGTCTGTAAAGAGCAGCAGGATTGAGCTTCAGGTCCACTGTTCCCAGCAGAGTGAGTTCCTGACAGCTGGGCTGTTGAATACAGGAAATCTTTAAATATAGAACTAGTAAATGCACCATTGTTCCACCAGACCAGAGGGCTGCTCTCCCATTAAAGAGAGGTGACTGGTAGTCATTTAACCTGAAGAT
The DNA here is from genome assembly GCF_004010195.1 of Chiloscyllium plagiosum. Lineage (NCBI taxonomy): Eukaryota > Metazoa > Chordata > Chondrichthyes > Orectolobiformes > Hemiscylliidae > Chiloscyllium > Chiloscyllium plagiosum. Next base: position 35,665,600 of record NC_057711.1, on the reverse strand, counting down.
CATTGTGCCTGAGGTGAGGGGTGAAGTTGGCAAGGTGTAACCTTCATGGTAACCTCAGCTAATGTGGGAACTCTGTTGGTGTTACTCTGCATCACAAACCAGCCAATGTAGCTAACAGATCCCCAAAGATAAGGCTAACTGAGTTGTTGGTTTTCTATCTCTAGTACCTGGGATTTATTGCTTTTCAGAGTTCATTAAGAATGGAGCCAGATGTAATAGAGGTAGATGAAGAATATTGACCAACGTGTTGATAAATGTATGATTTTGTTTATTGTTTTCAGGTGGAATATAAATGACCACCTCAATTCCATTATCACTTCCCCATAGTATCCACAATGAACTGAATTCTGTTCTGGGTGTCATATGCTGTCAGGCAATGTCCATGATTCAGTTGATCATGAGTGAATATGGCACGTACATGTTGGCAGACATCAACCAGCCCGCAATCATAGGTGCTCCCAAGAGAAACAGGAACCCCAGATCAATTATTCCCAATTCAGTCAGGGGTTTGGAATTTAATTGTAGCATTTATTGGTGTTACAGATGAGAATCAAATCTGAGCTCTGAATGACTCAGCTAATCACCATCTTCTCCGTCACAAGCTGTTTCTTACAAACTAGTTTTATGTAGTGAACCCAGTTTTCCACCTGTCCCAAAAGGCAAAGTTAACTCAATCCTGCTCATGCGTCTATTTCGTACTAAATTTACATTTAGATGACAGAAACATTGATGTGGAACTATCCAGTGGTCTCGTGACTGGTCTCAAGGAATGCCGATTATTAGCATAAAACTCTGTGGCGAACCAGTAGTGAACCATGAGAAAGCTGAGGGTGAGAATGGAGACTGAGACTAAAACTTTCAACAGAATCACAATGAAAAGGTATGTGAATTTGCAGTCCCCTGCCCAGTGCTGGAAATGGACTTCAAGCATAGCTTGTGTGTTTATGCTTATGCCCGAAACGTCGATTCTCCTGCTCCTCGGATGCTGCCTGGCCTGCTGTGTTTTTCCAGCACTACATTTTTCAACTGTTTACATGAAATGACAACAATTGGGATTTTCCATTTTTGTATTCAATTGAGTTTAGAGCTGCAGTGCAGCAGCAGGTCACAATCTTGATCATGTCATAATCTGAAATATTTATTTTCTGCCTCCTTCTCTTTCACCATCCCTGTAAGCTAGAGAAATTGCTAAATTTAGTTCCTGATCGAGCCTGAGCTTGAGAGCTTCCTGTGGGAAGTGGTCTAAATAGGATGATACCCAATTAGAGACTAATTATAGTTGTCTCTTTATAGTGGTCGCTTTTCTCTCCTTTCCTCCTTGTGTCCGAGAACTATCGAGGGCATCTCGTGATGAATTGCTCCTGTAATGTGATTTCTGGTTTTGAATGTATGTTGTACACTGAGAGATTTCTGATAACGTATCAGCTACAATTTACCTTGAAAATTTCAATCCAGAAATTACTTAGAGCAATGATGGGTAGATTTAGTAAATTTGCTTGGAGCTTTTGAGTGGTAATCCTTTTCAGCACAGGGTCAGCGAAAGAATTGTTGCTCCCAGCATGTGTTGGGAGGAACACTATCTGTTAATGGCTTAAAAATTACATGCAATGCCTCGTAAGCATAAACCCTTGATGTTGTGTGATGAGCTTAAGTACCAAACTAGCAACACTAAGCAAGGTCACAGAGCAAAGATGTAGCATATATGGGCAACTTGTTACAATAGCAATTTCTGCCCTTGTTTTTTAAACACAAATTCCCTTCAGTCCCAAAGCAGTGAATTACAGGTTTAATAGGGCCCCAGAGGGTAGTTAATAGGGATTTCAAATCACTCTCCAGATGGCAACTTGCATTTGGAAAGGAAGAATAGATCAGATGGTCTCACAACACATCACCGAATGAAATGTAATACCAGCAGTTTGAAACATGCTGCAAAAGCTTATAAACCTAAAAGAACACAAGCTTTTGTATGCTCCACCTTCTTAATTATAGAGGCTGGTAGCCTTTTAAATACTCTTCAAAGTGTGCAGAATAATTAATTGGTCCAGAGGAGAGAATGTTGTTTTGCTATTCAGAGAAAGAGATACCAGTATCCTGATACCGATCTGAGGAATAACATGACTGAAATGGTCATTTGATTTCAGCACAGGCTTGCAGTGTGCTTTTTCATATGGTTCAAGATCCAATTCTTTTTTTTAATGGAATTTCAGCACTCACAGTACATCAAACTGTCCAAAATCAGGTAGCACAAGATTTGCTATTCACTGGCTCGTGACTCGCTCAAAGGCTGGAGAACTGGGTTAATTAAGGCTGCTAGTAACTTAGGTGGGGTACCTTTGTTGCTTTTGAAGTTCTGCACCAGCAGATAAAAGATTTATAGATTTAAGTCAGCCGCAACACTCCTCTCTGACAGGATAATTATGTTTGAAGAGGGCTGCTATTCTCTGCTTTAGCATTTGAGTTAAATGCTGACGCTCAGTCACATTATTCCTCAGCTCCTGAATCCAAAGAACAACTGACTAACTGGGCTGGAATCTCTGCATATATGTCACTTCATGCAAATATAATTTCAAGAGCTGCTTTGGACTTCTGAGATTCTAGTTGCAAATTTCTTCAGGATCTGCAGGGCCATTGGAAAACAGGGCAAGAGTTCTGCCAGCAATTAAAGAATGAGTAACACTTGAGAGGCAGTGAACAAATTTTCTGCATTAGTTTTCCAATCTCCTGCCACGAACGTTAGATTGCACATCTTTTAATAGGAGCATGTGAATCACCCATTCAAAGCCTCAAAGTCCAGTTATCGTACATCGAACTTTGATCTTAGAAACTGGGTGGGTCACTGATTTCTGGGAAGACGGCGGTAGATCTGAGCCTGCGGCTTGTCTGCCTCGTCCACTTTCCTTTTCGTTTCTTTTTCTTCTCCTCGAAAGCTTTTTTTCTCTTCTATTTTATTTTACTTACCTCCTGGTGAAGAGCTCAGTCATGGTGACGGCATCGGCGATGACAACAAGGCCCAGCAGCGGAGACTCGCGGTAGTGGCATCAGAAGCGGGTTCGGATTCCCGGCGGCATCTGCATCTTCAAGGCAGCCCTAGCAGCGACTCATGGCTGCTGCGGTGGAGTCGAATTTGGGTTCCTGCCTGTATCTGCCTCCAGCGCAGAATCATGGAGGCGAGCTTGGGCCCATTACGAAACCCAGTGGCGGCATCGATGCTGTCTATGTCGGCCATGTCCATCCAGGACTCAGAGTGGCAAGAGTGTCGGAGGTGGTGACATAGAGTCATAGAGATGTACAGCATGGACACAGACCCTTCGGTCCAACCCGTCCATGCCGACCAGATATCCCAACCCAATCTAGTCCCACCTGCCAGCACCCAGCCCATATCCCTCCAAACCCTTCCTATTCATATACCCATCCAAATGCCTCTTAAATGTTGCAATTGTACCAGCTTCCACCACTTCCTCCAGCAGCTCATTCCATACACGTACCACCCCCTGCATGAAAATGTTGCCCCTTAGGTCTCTTTTATATCTTTCCCCTCTCACCCTAAACCTATGCCCTCTAGTTCTGGCCTCCTTGACTCCAGGGAAAAGACTTTGTCTATTTATCCTATCTATGCCCCTCATAATTTTGTAAACCTCTATAAGGTCACCCCTCAGCCTCCGCGCTTCAGGGAAAACAGCCCCAGCCTGTTCAGCGTCTCCCTGTAGCTCAGATCCTCCAACCCTAGCATCACGGTGGCACAGTGGTTAGCACTGCTGCCTCACAGCGCCAGAAACCCGGGTTCAATTCCTGCCTCAGGCAACTGTCTGTGTGGAGTTTGCACATTCTCCCCGTGTCTGCGTGGGTTTCCTCCGGGTGCTCCGGTTTCCTCCCACAGTCCAAAAATGTGCAGGTTAGGTGAATTGGCCATGCTAAATTGCCCATAGTGTTAGGTGAAGGGGTCAATGTAGGGGAATGGGTCTGAGTTGGTTGCTCTTAAGAGGGTCGGTGTGGACTTGATGGGCCGAAGGGCCTGTTTCCACACTCTAAGTAATCTAAATCCTTGTAAATCTTTTCTGAACCCTTTCAAGTTTCACAACATCTTTCTGATAGGAAGGAGACCAGAATTGCATGCAATATTCCAACAGTGGCCTAACCGATGTCATGTACAGCTGCAACATGACCTCCCAACTCCTGTACTCAATACTCTGACCAATAAAGGAAAGCATACCAAATGCCTTCTTCACTATCCTATCTACCTGCAACTCTACTTTCAAGGAGCTATGAACCTGCACTCCAAGTTCTTTTTGTTCAGCAATACTCCCTAGGATCTTACCATTAAGTGTAAAAGTCCTGCTAAGATTTGCTTTCCCAAAATGCAGCACCTCACATTTATCTGAATTAAACTCCATCTGCCACTTCTCAGCCCATTGGCCCATCTGGTCCAGATCCTGTTGTAATCTGAGGTAACCCTCATCGCTGTCCACTGCACCTCCAATTTTGGTATCATCTACAAACCTACTAACTGTACCTCTTATGCTCGCATCCATATCATTTATGCAAATGACAAAAAGTAGAGGGCCCAGCACCGATCCTTGTGGCACTCCACTGGTCACAGGCCTCCAGTCTGAAAAACAACTCTCCACCACCACCCTCTGTCTTCTACCTTTGAGCCAGTTCTGTATCCAAATGGCTTGTTCTCCCTGAGTGGGGGACTTTCATTCCAGCAGCAACATGGCAACGGGAACTCATGCCTGGCCACCAGGTCCATGGCCCATGATGGAGCACGTAATAAGAAGGACTGTAATGATGGGCACTTTCATTATTTATTAATTTTTCTGCCTTTATATCCTATATTTTGGTTTATTTTTCTGGGTTTTAAGATGGCACTGAGAGTGGCTTCATATACAAAACTTTTCACTGTATTTTGTAACATGATACACGTGACAATAAAGAAATCAAATCAAAGCTTTGGTTAAGACCTGCCCTGATTCATAGATTCATATGGCACAGAAAAGGCCCTTCGGCCAATTAATTTGCACTGACATAACTAACACTAAAAGTGCATTAATCCCAATTCCTTGCACTTGTCCCATATCCTTGAATGTTACGATATTTGAAGTGCTCATCCAGATATTTTTTAAAGGTTAAAAGGTTTCTGGCCTCTAGTACCTTCCCAGGCAGTGCATTCCAAATTCCCATCACCCAAATCTTCTTCCAAATCCCCTCTGAATCCCCTGCCCCCTACCCTAAGACAATGCCCTCTCGTGATTGACCCTACAACCAAGGGGAACAGCTGCTCTCCATTCCCTCTGTCCATACCCCTTATGTCCATATCTTATGGATCCCAATCCAGGACAATCTCTTCCAGGATGTGGAGATGTGGTGTTGGACTGGAGTAGACAAAGTCAGAAGTCACACAGCATATTCCAACATGGTTGACATAGAAATCACAAGCTTTCAAAGAGCTGCTCCTTCGTCAGGTGAAGCCTTCAAGTAAACCTGTTGGACTGTAAACCTGGTGTCGTGTGACTTTGAATCTATTCCAGGACGTTTGAGGTTCTTATGTTTAAATCAGTCCTACCTCTGTTAATTCCTCTGTCCTTACAATATCCCAATAGTTCCTAATATATTTCTCACTCTCCATAACCTTCTTGAACTCTCCATTCCACTGATTTTGACCATTTTGTACCCCATTTCCTATTTGCTGTTTGGGAGGTGGCACTAAAATCATTAGCATTCACATAATTTCTGTAAAGGGAATAAGTACACCATCGATCTAATTGAGGAGAAACAGTCAGGAACAAGATTGTAGCTGGGTCAAAGATGACTGAGTCGGTGAACAGAGAAACTTTGTGGTTGGGTTGTAGAAAATACCGATACAAACATAATATCAACAGCAATTAGATGAGACTATGCTTTTTCTGCTACTAGTAAGAGAAACAAATTATCAAGCTACTGTACAAGTCATAGAATCCCTACAGTGTGGAAGCAGGTCATTCAGCCCATCAAGTCCACACTGACCCTCCAAAGAGCATCCCACCCAGACACACCTCCCACCTTATAATCTTGCATTCACTGTAGCTAATACATCTACCCTGCATATCCCTGGACACCATGGGCAATTTAGCATGGCCAATCCACCTGACTTTGGACCGTGGGAGGAAACTGAAGCACCCAGAGAAAAACCACACAAGCACAGGGAGAATGTGTAAGCTTGTCACAGATATTGTCCCAAGGGTGGAATCGAACCTGGGTCCTGGTGCTGTGAGGCTGTAGAGTTATCCATTGAGCCACCGTGCTGCCCCATACACATTGGCATAGAAATGCTACATAATGACATTCATAGTCATGCTACGTGGTTGGAGAGGGAAGCACTGGCCCTTCTACTTGGCCAAACTGAAAACCGGCCTTGCTGCTGCGTGATGACCCTTTCCAGAATATTCACTCTGGAAAGGGTCAGCCTAGGTTACTCTTGCAGCTCTTTTAGCCCATGCAGAACCACAGTAGGCACTGCTAGAGATCTTATTAGTCAGCGTTAGTCACTGTTCTCAAACAGACATGGTTATACACAACAGTTCCTAAAGGAGTTTCTAACATAAGCCTTGAACTTCCTTCAATCCCAAAGTTGCAATGAATGGAAGGGTCTATGATATGATGTTTGTTCTGAAAAAGTTTAATTGTGAATCTCAAGGAAGATAATCTTATGATTTAGGTGTCCCACAGTTTTAATGACAATGTTAATCTTATTAATGTAAGATGGCTTGTACCTGATTACTATCATGCAATAAACTACATCTTATTGAAGACAAGAGCATCTTCTTATTAGAGTCCCAGTTTTCCTCTATCACTTTAGATGCGGTATTCCAGACACCCACCCCACCACCCCAGACACAGTTAACAAAGGAGGATAGTGGCAGATAGCTACATGATCAGATGTTGACAATAGTTTGCATTGCATGCTCACACGGCATTTGAAGCAATGGAATGGATTGGAATTCAATTTAGCTGTACAAAAAAGATTCCAGATATCCAGAAGAAATTTAGTTACAGCTTAAAGAGTGACTCAGACAGGAATTCAACAGCAGATAAACCTGTGTTAGATTCTACAAGGCAGAATCTAAAGTCAAGGGAAGCAGCACTTCAAAACTGGTAGGGGAATCGTAGAAGCAAGTGTGAGTGAGAATCTACATGAGATTGGCATATTAGGCATTTCTAGCAACTGCCAGATTGCATCAGGTATTGATGAATTCTGGGAGTAGTCACAATTAAAGATTCAGTCACAGAGAGCAAACAGCCAAATAGAGCCTGTGAGTAAAGTTAAAATCTCTGATGAACAAAGGGAAAACTTTAAATAAAAAATATTTCGGTTACAGGCAGAGAATGTTAAAAGTAGAAAAGAAGTACTTATATCTTAGAGTGAATGTTGTCACAACAGTGAATGACCACCACAAGGCAAGGCTACATGAGGAAAATCAAGGGCCATCATAATAACTTGAAGTGAGGTCACATCACTTGGGAAGATTGCAAAGCCAGAGTTACAGTGACAAAGGGGAAAGTTTAGAAATCTAAGTGACAGTCTAACAGAAGAAAAAAGTAAGGGGACTACTGAAGTCACAGTAAGAGGGCAAGATCTACAGTTGAAGCCATGGTAAAGGCAGGAAGAATTTTTTAATGCTGCAGAAAACAGGATTATTTAGAGAAGCATTCAGAGAGGGTAAATCACTCAGGATAACACTTCCACAAACAGGATTCAGCTATGAGGCCACTGGCAGCAGAATTTATTCAGCAAAATCAGAGAAATGGATGAAAGGCAGGAAATTGTCCGTTTGTGGAAAAGGCAGAAAACTTCAGTTTAGGATGCAGAAGATAGGAACCTTCATTTTGCCTGTAAAAGCACAAGAAAAAACTCCATAAGCAGTACAGGAAAGTAGCACAAGATCTGCACAGTTCATGATCAATTAGAATTCAACCAAAGTGAAAAATCCCAGACCGTCTTTTTTTCAAATTGATTGTTCTGTGAGATACCTGTCCAAGAAAAGGATATTTATAAAGCTGATTTCCATTTTGACCTCAACAGATTTGCTCCAGTGATATGTCTGACAGCTCAAAAAGTAGCTCCATACTAAACCTGGCAACTGTGGGAGATATCCTTGCCAATTCTGGAAACAAATCTCAATGCAGAATTGTTAAAAAATATTGGAGATAAATGAAAGTCGAGTAAGATATCACCTCAGGCATGATGATTTGCGAAAAACATCATTCCATCAGGATTTGCTGCAGTCACAGTGTCATGATTCAATGATGAAGTGCAGAGGTCAGCAAAAGTGAAATTTGGACACGCCTGCTTCAAGAATTTGAATAAGGAATTAAACTGAATTGTTATAAATCAATAATCAGGCCTAACCGGAATGGAGTGTTGAGTCCAATCCTGGGCATTGGACATTCAGAAGGATGTACGTGAACCGTGCACAGAGGAGATTTTCTAGGAGTGAAGAACCCATGTTACAGGGAGAATAGAGAAGCTGGGATTATTCTCCTTAACTCAGAGAAGGAGAAGTGATTTAAATTATGAGGTATATAGCAAGTATATTCAGGCCAAAACTGTTCCCATGGGGAGGAAGGATTGCAACCAGAGGATAAAGGTTTATGAGAATTGGCAAAGAATTAGAGGCAAAATATGGAGGATTATTTCAAGGCAAGGGTCATTGAGAGTGGAAGTACAGTACATGGCATTAAAGGGTGGGAGCAGGTTCAAAAGTAACACTGCAGAAAGGGAATTGAATAATAATGACACAGAGAAATATTTAAAGGTTATGAAAAAGACCATTAGACCATAAGACATAGGAGCGGAAGTAAGGCCATTCGGCCCATCGAGTCCACTCCGCCATTCAATCATGGCTGATGGGCATTTCAACTCCATTTACCCGCATTCTCCCCGTAGCCCTTAATTCCTTGTGACATCAAGAATTTATCAATTTCTGCCTTGAAGACATTAGCGTCTCAGTCTCCACTGCACTCTGCGGCAATGAATTCCACAGGCCCGCCACTCTCTGGCTGAAGAAATGTCTCCGCATTTCTGTTCTGAACTTACCCCCTCTAATTCTAAGGCTGTGTCCACGGGTCCTAGTCTCCTCGCCTAACGGAAACAATTTCCTAGCGTCCACCCTCTCCAAGCCATGTATTATTTTGTAAGTTTCTATTAGATCTCCCCTTAATCTTCTAAACTCTAATGAATACAATCCCAGGATCCTCAGCCGTTCCTCATATGTTAGACCTATCATTCCAGGGATCATCCGTGTGAATCTCCGCTGGACATGCTCCAGTGCCAGTATTTCATTCCTGAGGTGTGGGGACCAAAACTGGACACAGTACTCCAAATGGGGCCTAACCAGAGCTTTATAAAGTGGGACTATTTGGATAGTTCCACTCAAGAAATCATCAAATATATAACAGGATTGGTAGTCTTGATTTGCATTGGTGGTGTTCCTGCTTCCAGGTTTAAGTCCTGCTTCTACTTGGAGGAGAAAGTGAGGTCTGCAGATGCTGGAGATCAAAGTTGAAACTTTATTGCTGGAACAGCACAGCAGGTCAGGCAGCATCCAGGGAACAGGAGATTCGACGTTTCGGGCACAGGCCCCTCACATTCCTGAAGAGGGGCCTGTGCCCGAAACGTCGAATCTCCTGTTCCCTGGATGCTGCCTGACCTGCTGTGCTGTTCCAGCAATAAAGTTTCAACTGCTTCTACTTGGAGGTGTGTTACGATATGTCCAGATTGATTAAGAATAATTTTAAGTATGCCCTAGTTGGTGGGTTTGCAAGTGCTGTTGGGAGGAGTTAAACTAGGTTGGAAGAGGGAGGGGCACAAAGAATCAGTACAAAAGGTACACAACATGTTTTAGTAAAGGAACCAAGGCAGAGGGAGTTCAACCATGTTGAGTTTCAAGGGAGTAAGGTGAGCTTGACTAGCCCTTACTTTAAAGCCAGGAGTATTATTGGTAAGTCAGCTGAATTCAGAGTGTGGATTGGCATGTGGAATTGTGATTTTGTTGCCATCACAGGGATATGGTTGAGGAAGGACCAGAACTGGCAACTCAACATTCTCAGGTATAGGATCTTCAGGCAGGTCAGGGAAGGGTGTAAAAGAGGGGATTGCATTATTAATGAAGGAGTCAGTTACTGCAGTAAGGCGGGACAATATCTTGAAAGGCTCTTCAAACGAGGCTTTGTGTAGAGCTTTAGAGTGAAAAGGGGCAGATAATTATATTAGGATACTTGAACTTCCCCTCCATTAATTGGGATAGTCACAGTGTAAAGGGTTTAGAGGGGGCAGAAATGTATTTAGGACAACATTTTATATCAACTTATAGAGGGTCCAATAAGGGACAGTGCAGTGCTGGACATAATTTGGGGGAATGGAACTGGACTTGTGCTTGAGGTGGCACTAGGGGAGCATTTTAATAATAGTGACCTCGGCACAACTCTTTTTAAGCTTGTTATCAAAAAGAATAAAGATGATCTGACACAAAGGGTTTTGGGTAGGAAGAAGGCAAATTTGATTTTAAAAAGGCAGCATTTGGCCAATGTAGACTAGAAACAGCTACTTCTGGGTAAACTTACAGCAAAAACAATGGAAGTATTTAAAATGGAACTGGGGAGAATACAGGCCCAATATATTGCCTTTAGGGTGCAATGTAGGAGCAACAGTCCAGGGAACCTGGATGTCTAGAAATATTCAGGACTGGAAAAGAAGAAAAAGAGAGGCTTTTAACAGGTACAAAAGGGAACAAATCAACAGAGGCCCCAGTGAAGTATAGAAAGTGCATGGGGAATCTTATGGAAGCAATTAGGAGAGCAAAAGGAGGCATGAAAAGACACTCGTGGATAAAATTATGGAAAAAAACCCAAGGTATTCTATAGGCATTTTAAATGGAAGAGAATAACCAGGGAAAGAGTAGGGCCCATTAGGGACCAAGGGGGCAATCTGTGCATGCAGACAAAGGACATTGGTAGGATGTTAAACAAGTACTTCACATCTGTCTTCACTTGGAAGAAGGAGGATGTATGAAATTTGGGAAGAGGGACCATGAGACTCTTCAGCCGACTCACATAGTTAGTGAAGCGATGCTAGAGGCTTTGGCAGGCTTAAAGACAAATCCCAAGGGCCAGCTGAGTTGTACTCCAGTTGCTGTGCAAGTGAGGGAGGAAATTACAGGGGGTCTGACCCAAATTGTTAATCCCTATCTGGCCTCATGGCAAGTATCACGGGACTGGAAGACAGGTAATGTGATTCTATTTTCAAGAGGATATAAAGATACATGAGGGAATCGCAGATCAGTGAGTCTCACATCAGTGGTAGGGAGACTATTGGAGCAAATTCTGAAGGAGAAAATTAATCTCCACTTGGAGGGGCAGGGTTTGATCAAGGATAGTCAGCATGACTTTGTCAGTGGGAGATCATGCCTAACAAATTTGCTTGCATTTTTTGAGAAGCTAACCAGGTGTGTAGTTGAGGGTAGTGCAGTTGATGTGATTTGTGTGGATCGACAAGATCCCATATATGATCAGAAGTCAGCCATCACCAGGTTATGGTCCAAAATCACAAGCTTTTGGCGTGTTTCCCCTTCGTCAGGTGAAATCTTCCACATCATCCCATATAGCAGACTGATAAAAGAGGTAAAAGCACATGGGATCCAGGGTAACTTGGTCAGTTGGATCCAAAATTGGCCTCGTGGCTGAGAGGGTAGTGGTAAAAGAATCTTTGTGTGACTGGAAACCAGTGTCTAGAGGTGTTCCACAGGGATCAGTGCTGGGTCTCCTATTGCTTGTGATATATAGAACTATGTAGATGAGAATGTAGGAGGAATAATAAGCAAGTTTGTGGATAACGTGAAGATTAATTGGGTGGTTAATAATGAGGAAGAATGTCTTAGATTACAGGAGGATATTGACAAATTGATCAGATGGACAGATCAGTGGCAGATGGAATTTAATCCTGAAAATTGTTAAGTTATGCATTTGGTAAAAGTTACAAGACAAGAGAGTACTTAATGAATTGTAGGACATTAGGAGACTCAGAACAACAGAGGGAACTTGGAGTGCTTCCTCACAGATCCTTGAAGGCAGCAGGACAGGTTAATAGGCTAGTTAAGGAGGCATACAGGACACTGTATAACAGAGAGACTATGTTGGTGCTGTACAAAACTTTAGTTCAGCCACAGCTGGAGCAGTATCTGCAGTTCTGGAACATATGATTGCAGTGGAGTGGGAGCAGACGAGATTCAACAGGATGTTGTCTGGGATGGAGCACTTTTGCGATAGAGAGGCTGGATAAGATCAGGTTGATTTCTTTAGAGCAGAGAAGCTGAGGGAGGACTTAACTATGGTATATAAATTAGGGGAGGCAAGAACAGATTGGATAGAAAGCAACTTTTCCTCTGTTGAAGGGTCAGTAACAAGAGAGAATAATTTTAAGGTGAAAAGTGGAAGGTTTGAGGGGAGTCTAGAAAATGTATTTCAACCAGACGGTGGTGCGAATCTGAAACGTGCTGCCTGGGAAAGTGGTCAAGACGGGAAACCTCACAACATTTAAAGAGAACTTGGATGAGCATTTGAAATGTCATAAATTTCAAGGTTATGGGCCATCTGCTAGAAAGTGGAACTCATTGATTTCGAGTTTTTTTTGTTGGTGCAGACTTGATGGGCTGAAAGGCCTCTTCCCTATTGTATGATTCTAAGAGATAGCTAACTGATGTGCTGTACAATCCTATGCTGCAATGCAACGTATACGTGGGAAGATTTTGTGAGAATTATTGCTGTTGCACTTTGTTAAAGTCCGTGTAATCAATCTTTTATGAATTGCTATATTTGTGGCTTGCTTCATGCTTTTCTCATTGGACAATGAGGTAAAGTATAAATGACTGAATCTGTATTGGCATGTTTTAATCTCCTAATGAAACCAGATGGCCCCATCATATGTTTCTTTGTAATGTACACTACATCTGTTCCTGATTCATTGTGTAGGGAGAGAGAGTGCTATGTTTAGTTCATCAGATGGTAATGACTATTTACATGCTGCACAACATCCCCCAGATATTTTCTGACAATTCTACAATATCGATAAGGAATTGAAACTAGCAGCGATCCTTTGATTAAATCCTTTTATTTTACAACAGTATAGCACCCCTACAAAGTTACAAGCCTAGATATTAGTTTGGAACCTGCATGGGAATAGACAGGATCTAAGTCCTATTGCTTCCTGAGCCTCAACTGACCAGAAACATTTAGATGCCTGGTAGACCTTCCCAGCAACATGCCAGAGAAGACCATACAAATTATACAGGTCCTTGATGAAACTACACCTGGAATATTGTCTTCAGTTTTGGTTTCCTGAACTAAGAAAATATATATTTTCCATTGAGGGAATGCTGCAGACGGTCACTAGACTGATAACAGGAATGGCAGGACTGTCGCATGGGGAGAGATTGGTTCAACTGGGCCTGTATTCAGTACCATTTAAAAAGATAAGAGGGGATCTGTTAGAAATGTTAAAATTTTCACAGGGCTGGACAGGCTAGATGTAGGGAAGATGTTTTCCCTAGTTGAGGAGTCTAGAACCAGAGATCACAGTCCTAATCTGTCTAGCCTTTCCTCATAGGGCAACCAAGCTATTAGTCTACTTAACCTTCACTAAACTGCTTCCAACAGATTATCATCCTTCTGTAAGTACGTTGACCAGTACCCAAGATGCAGTCTCACTAATACACTGTATAACTGAAGTGTAACCTCTCTACTCTTGCAATCAATTCCCCCTGCAATAAGACATAACATTCTATTAGCTTTCCTGATTACTTGCTGTACCTGCATGCTAGCCTTCAGCGATTGATGCATAGGGACACCCAGATCTCTCTGCATCTCAGATCTCACCATTTAAATAATATGCTTCTATTTTATCTTTCTGCCAAAATAAACAGTTTTGCATTTTCACACAGTATATTCAATTTGCCAGATCTTTGACCATTCACTTAATCTATTTACTTCCCTTTGTAGGCTCGTTATATCTTCTTTACAATGCACTTTCCTACCAATCTTTATGTTAACAGCAGATTTAGCCAACACACTTTCAGTCCCTTCATTCAAATCATTTACATAAGTTGTAAAGATTTGAAGTCCCAGAACCTGAAGCACAACTCTCATGACATTCCTACCAGCCTGAAAAATTTATTCCTACTGTCTGCTTCCTGTTAGCCAGCCAATCTTCTATCTATCCCAATGTGTTCCACTCTACACCAGGAGCTTTTATTTTTCACATAAAAGTTTTGAAGTGGCACCTTAATAAGTGCCTTCTGAAAATCTAAATACAATACACCCACTGGTTCTCCTTTATCCATAGCACAAGTTATTTCTTCAAAGAACTCCAATAAATCAGCTGAACATAATTTCCCACTGACAGAATTATGTTGCCTCTGCCTGATTACCTTGAACATATCCAAGTACTTTACTTTATTGATTTTAAAACATCTTTTGATGCTTTTGCTATGACAGATGTTAAGCTAACTGGCCTGTAGTTTCCTGCTTTCTGCCTCCCTCCATTTTGAACTTAATACCGTTCTGGTTACCCTCCTGTAGGGAAGGTGTTATTAAATTACAGGAAAAAGTGCAAAACTTATTTACAAGGATGTTACAAGACTGGAAGGTTTGAGTTATAAGGGGAGGCTGGATAGGCTGGGACTTCTTACCTAGAGCATAAGAGGCTGAAGGGTGACCTTACAGAGGTTTATTAAATCATGAGGGGCATTCATAAGGTGAATAGCTAAATTCTTTTCCCCAGGGTAGGGGATTCCTAAACTAGAGGGCAAAGACTTAGGGTTAGAGGGAAAAGATTTAAAAAGGACCTGAGGGGCAACGTTTTCACACAAGAGTGGTGTCTAAATGGAACCTGCAGCTAGAGTGAGTCTAGAGGCAAGTACCGATACAACATTTAAAAGACATTTGGATAAGTACATGAGTAGCAAAGCTTTAGAGGGATATGGGCCAAAAGCAGACAAATGGGATTGTTTAGTTTAGGAAGTCTGGTCAGTATGGACGAGTTGGATTGAAGGGTCAGTTTCTGTGCATGACTCGAGAACACACTTGGATGAATTACTTGGAGGTGGCGAGGTTCTACAACATACTCTGGACGGGGTCAATGTCTGTCACCAAGTGCACCTAGTAATACCACTGCTGACTAAATTAATCAAGTCCGAAAGTGTATTGCTGCTCAACTGGGTCTGTAGCAGGAGGAGGGAACCAACAGGACGGAATAATTGACTTGACCTCATCCTCATCAATCCATGATTGTATCACTGAGAGTGACCACCATACAGGTCGTTCTGCTATAATCCGACACTTGTGTTCCTCTACAACCTTGCACTATAGAAAATTGTGCTTTGGCAAACTGCTGTAGAAGATCGCTAATGAAAAATTGCTATACCCATTCAGTAGAAAGTTCACGTTATAGAAACAACATCCACAATTCATCAAATGCGTTATAACCAATTTGTGCTGTTGAAATGCACATTATAGCAGAACGGCCTGTACATTACTGAGGTGATGCTTACTCATCTTCACATTGAAGATACCTTACATCAGCACTATCCCCTGTTAAATGGGACAGCCTTTGATCAGTAGGGTTAAAAATCAGGAATAAAGACAGAGAGCCTGAAGCGTGGAGAGATAAGCTAGAGGAGGGTGGAGGTGGGGAGATCTAGCAACTCAGAACTCGGCATCAATAAGGCACTGTGGACCATCAGCAGCTGCAGGAGGATTGTATTCAACCACAATCTGTAACCTCATGGCCCAGATTACCCTCACTCTACCCATTACCATCAGGCCAGGAGATTAGCATTGCTTTAATGAAGAGTGCAGGAGGGCATGTCAGGAACAGCACCAGGTGTACCTAAATATAAAACAAAGAACTGTGGATGCCTGAAACAAAAACTGAAAATGCTGGACATGGGAAACATTTCTGGAGAGAGAAACAGAATGAATTCGTTGTATCCAGCATCCCTTTGTAGTAGGGACATGGTGGCATTTACTGGATGGTATTCTGGTGCAGGGGTAATGGAGTGGATCAAATAAATGGAGGCAGTGCCCAAAGAGAGAGATAAAATCTTGAAGCAGACAATGGGATTGCTGATGATAAGCTAAGAAGGAGATAAATGCTAAATGGGTGGTAACAGGAAGTGTGAATAGTTGAAAAGGGATTTGTTGTGCTGGGGCAGATCAGGAACTGGGGTGGAGAGGTACTTAATAAACATGGAGGAGGATGTTCATGTTTTGAAATTAGTAAACTCAATGTTGACTCCTGAGGGCTGTAAGGTGCTGAGGTGGAAGATAGGGTTTTGTTCCTCCAGCTTGTGTTGAGCTTTACTGGAGCACTGCAGCAGGCCTGAGACAGGAATGTTGGCATGGGAACAGGGTGGGCTGTCGAAGTGGCAGGCAACTGGAAACTTGGGGTCATTCTTTCAGATATAGCTTGTACAATCTACTTTTCATCCTTGAAATGTAGAGGATGCCACGTTGTAAGCAATGAATATAGTAGACTATAAATTGAGTGAAGTGCATGTAAGTTAAGCTTTGCCTGCAAGGTGTGTCTGGGATCTTGGATAGGGAGGAGGGAGGAGGTAGATGGTTAACTGTTACACCTTTTGCAATAGCATGGGAAGATACTGAGGGGGGTGTGAGAGTGTGTTGGAAGTGGAGGTGGAGTGCTCCAGGGTGTAAGAGGGGGAGCAGTCCCTGTGGGAGACTGACAAGGGAGGGGAGGGGAATATGTGTCTGATGGTGGCATCCCGCTGGAGATGGCAGCTAATGATCATTTGGATGTGGATGCTAGAGGGGTGCCAAATGAGGATTAGGAACCCTATTGCTGTTGTAAGGAGGGCAGAGAAGAGGTGAGGATTGAAGTGCAGTTTATGGGTCGAACTCAGGTAGGTTGCTGGGGAATCCTCAGTTGAGGACAAAGGTGAACATTCCTGAGCCCTGCCCCCACCCACCCACCTCCTGGTGAAGATGGCATTGTTAGAACAGACATGATGGAGACAGAGAAATTAGGAGAATGGAATAGAGTCTTTACAGGAAACAGGGTGTGAGGATGTAAAGTCAAGGTAACTGTTGGAGTTGGTGACTTTGTAGTGGATATTGGTGGCTAGCCTATCCCCAGAAGTGGAAATAAGATATCAAGGAAGGGAAGGGAGGAGTCAGATGAAGGTGAGAGGGAAGTGGAAATTGGAAATTAAATTGATGATTTTTTTTTCCAATTCCAAATGAGAGAGTGAAGTAGCATCAACCATGTCATGGAGAAACATGCAGCAGAGAATGAGTTGTTGGTTGGGTCTGAAATAGGACTAGAATAAAGAATTTTCCACATAACCCAGACACAGGCATAACTGAGGCCCATGCAGATACCCATGGCCACCCATCTGACCTGAAGAAAATGGGAGAAGTTCTTCAAAGTAAGGATGAGCTCGGTCAAGCAGAGGAGGGTGATGATTGACGGGAACAGTTCAGGACTTTTTCTCCAAGAAAAAGCAGAGAGCCCTGAGACCATCCTGATGGGAATAGATATATAAAGGGATTGGACATTCATGCTGAAAAGGAGGCAGCTGGAACCTGTGAACTGGAAGCAGGTGTACAGTATCAAAAGAAATATGGACATAAGTGGGGAATAACTGGACAAAGAAAAATCTTCGGGGAAGAATAAATAGATTTGTAGAGCAGGAACAGGCCAAAACAATGGGTCTACCTGAGCAGTCCTGGTGATAGATTTTGGGAAAAAGGTAGAAGTGGACCATATGGGTTGGGGGACTATGAGTTGGGAAGTTGGGAGACATTCAGATAAGATGATGTCAGTGACAGTCATGGAAACAATAGCTTGATGTTTGTTGGTGGGGCCAGAGGGTGGCAGACAGCTCTGAGATAGCGTGAGGTGGTGCTGATGGAGAGAGAGAGACTCAGAGTGTGCATATGGCATTACATAGCACTAAGTGTGGACCATAGGGTGTGGCAAGAACAGTTTTCTGAGAAGCACTGTACATCACAGAGATATCTGTGATCCTGGGTGGATGCAAAACACAAAGGATGAAACCTCAGCCGGAATTCATATGGAGTGAGCCTGAGCCAGAGGCAGCCACTGAGGAATGAGATGTGGCTGTGGAAGCAAGTTTTGGCAAATATCTCGTTAAACACCAAAAGTAATGATGGTGAACATGAAGAAAGGTTAGAATAGAAATCCTATCAGAGACAGGAGCAGAACATCTTCAAGTGGGCATACCTGGAAGAGATGTGGCAGTGAATTAAACACTAAAATAACACAAAGAACTGGCACATGTTGGAAATTTGAAGGAAAAATTGCAAGTATTGGAAAAATCCAGCCGGTCTGGCTGCATCTGTGGAGAGAAAAACAGTGGTAACATTTCAAATCCTGTGATTCTTTGTCAGAACTGAAAGCAACTGGGAATACGGTATTTATGTTGGTGATGTTTGGGGTTTGGTGGGGGCAGGGGTATTTGATGGTGGTGGAAAAGAATGAAAATGGTGCCGAGAGAGAGAGAGACAGAGAGAGAGAGAGAGAGAGAGAAGAGAAGCAGACAAAGGGATTGCTGACAATAAGCAGGGAGAGCGATAAATGTTGAATGAAAATGAAACAACTAACTAAAGGTGGAGGGTCTACAAATATCTCCATCCTCAATGTTGGGGCAGTCTTGAACATCAGATCAAAAGACAAACCTGAAGTATTCACGACAATCTTCAGTTTGAAGTGTTGAGTGATTGATCCATTCCAACCTCCTCCTGATGTTCCCAATGTCATAGGTAACAATCGTTAGGCAAATTAATTCACTCCACTTGACATCAGGAAATAGTTAAAGGAACAGAATACAGCAAAGGCTCTGGACCCTGGCAAAATTTCTGCAATAATATTGAAGACTTATGTTCCAGAATTAACCATATATATCCTGTGGCTATTAAATCGGGTAAAAAGCTAGAATTTTTGCAATGAGTAACTTACCTCTTGTCTCCATAATGCCATCTACCATCTACGGGGCATAAGTCCAAACTGTGATTGATAGAATACTCTCCTCTTGCCAGAAGTAGTGTAGCTCCAACAACATTCAAGAATTTTGTCACCATTCAAAACATAGTATTTTGCTAGATTAGCACCAAACACTGTCTCTCCCCAGCACTGACACCCAGTAGCAGCAGTGTGTAACATCTACAAAATGCACTGTAGCAACTCACCAAGACTCTTTCAATGGCATATTACACACCCACAAACTCTACCACCTAGAAGGACAAGGGTAGCAGATACATAGGAGTATCGTCAGCTGCACGTTCGCCTCCAAGTGACACACCATCCAGACTTGGAAATATATTTCTGTTCCTTCACTGTCACTGGGTCAAAACCCTGGAATTCCCTCACTAACAACAGTCTGAGTGGTCCTACATCTAAAGAATTGCAGTGAGTTAGGGTGGCACGGTGGCTCAGTGGTTAGCACAGCTACCTCACAGCGCCAGGGACCTGGGTTTGATTCCAGTCTTGGGTGACTATCTGAGTGGTGTTTGCACATTCTCCTCATGTCTGTGTGGGCTTCCTCTGAGTACTCTGGTTTCCTCCCACAGTCCAAAGATGCGCAGGTCAGATGAATTGGCCAGGCTAAATTGCCCATGGTATTAGGTGCATTAGTCAGGTAGAAATGCGTCTGGATGGGTTACTGTTCGGAGGGTTGGTGTGGACTTAGAACAGTACAGACCCTTCAGCCCTTGATGTTGCACCAATCTGAAGCCCATCTATCGTACACTATTCCATTCTCATTCATATGCCTATCCAATGGCCAGTTAAATGCCCTTAAAGTTGGCAAGTCTACTACTATTGCAGGCAGTGTTTTCAATGCTCCTACTACTCTCTGAGTAAAGAAACTACCTCTGACATTTGTCCTATACCTATAACCCCTCAATTTAAAGCTATGTGCTCTTGTGCTAGCTATCACCATGCGAGGAAAATGGCTCTCACTATCCACCTTATCTAACCCTCTGATTATCTTATATGTCTTAATTAGGTCACCTCTCAAACTTCTCTCTAACGAAAACAGCCTCAAGTCCCTCAGCCATTCTTCAGAAGACCTTCCCTCCATACCAGGCAACATCCTCGTAAATCTCCTCTGAACCGTTTCCAGAGCTTTCACATCCTACCTATAATGCGGTGACCAGAAATGTACGCAATACTCCAAATGTGGCCACACCAGAGTTTTGTACAGCTACAGCATGATCTCATGGTTCTGAAACTCAATCCCTCTACCAATAAGACTTGTTTGGCTGAACGGCCTGTTTCCATACTGTAGGGAATCAAATCTAAACACAGCTCACCTACTTCTCAAGGACAAATAAGGATGGGCAATAAATGCTGAGACAGCCAGCAATACCCTAAACCTATCAAGAAATTAAACAGGAAAGTCAGGTCTGTAATGCAGCTGGATTTGCTAGAAGTGGCATGTTTGGGTTAATGAAGGTCAAGAGCTGTGGCTTTAATGATTTGTTAGGAATTCAACTGGGTTACGGCATTCTGAGACAGAAGCTATCCAACTCATCCTTTGCCTCTCTTTTGTAGTATCTGAAGAACTGAAATAGCTTTTCGCCCTGAAAGGCTGCCAAATGACTTCATCTGCGATCTCCTTAATGAATTACATTTGGAGATCCCAATTAGTTAGCTTCATGACTCCTGACTACATGTGTCAGGATGCCAACAGAAAGCCATCCTGAGCATTTCCTTTGAGAACTAATCATTGCTTACGCGCTTTATTAAAGTTAATCTCTGCAGAGAAATGTCTTTTTTTTGTTTTAATTGGTGTGTTCTGAGTTACTTAGAAGGGAAAATATTTATACTTTCTTATTTCAAACTCTGTGTTAGTCAACTTTGCATTTTTGCACAATAAGTCCTGTTTTCACAATAAATTAGTACTTTGATTGCATATTAAGTGAAGCTGCTTAATATGTTTTGTTTTAAACCTAATATAGATATAATGTACAACTAATTATATTGGTAACTAGGTGAAGCATTGACGTTTGTGTTAAAACCAGTAGAGTGGTGGAACCATATGGCATCAGTCCACTCTCCAAACTTGATCATAATGATGTTGATAGAGATATTGTTTTGGTCCTCAAATGGCAGTGTTAGCTCTGAAACAACAGCTGCCAACCATATATTGCAGCAACAGAGTGTGGCAAGTCAGCACCTCTGCATCTTCTATCCTTCAGATAGCCCCAACATTTTTGTATGTGCTGACTGAGAGGTCCAGGGCAATCTGGACCTCATTACAATTAAGGCAATGTAGTGAGAGCAACATGCCAGGAAATTGACACCATTAGATAACAGACTATTTCTTTCATGACTGTAGCGGGTTGGTGACGATTCCCCATGACAAATTCACCGCCAATGATTAGCACTGCCAGTCCTCCATCACCGTTTCTCCACCGGGGTCGTTTGACCTTTGGAGACTATTTGACACCGGAAATATATATATATATATGTGTGTGTACTGATTGTTTTCCCTCGCACTTGTTCTTTCATACTTCTCATTCCCCTTTATTTATACAACTTTAACTGAGCTGAAAATGTGTTGCTGGAACAGCACAGCAGGTCAGGCAGCATCCAGGGAACAGGAGAATCGACGTTTCGGGCATCTTTACTGACGACAAGCAGCATGAAGAAAATAATTCAATGAGAAAGGAATGATAGGAGGCACAGGCGATAGAATACAAAAAATTGTTCTTGAATACGGTGAAAGAGATTGTTTGGAATATCTTAGAGGAATAGCGCATAACTATCAAATGAACTAAAATTTTATTGTTTAATATTAAGGGCTTATGCCCGAAACGTCGATTCTCCTGTTCCTTGGATGCTGCCTGACCTGCTACGCTGTTCCAGCAATACATTTTCAGCTCTGATCTCCAGCATCTGCAGACCTCACTTTCTCCTTATACAACTTTAACCAGAAAAAGGAAATATATTTTAAAAATCTTTATAATGGCAGTAAAATCTCACATTAATATTAAACAATTAAATTTTAGTTCATTTGATAGTTATGCGTTATTCCTCTAAGATATTCCAAACAATCTCTTTCACCGTATTCAAGAACAATTTTTTGTATTCTATCGCTTGTGCCTCCTATCATTCCTTTCTCGTTGAATTATTTTCTTCATGCTGCTTGTCGTCAGTAAAGATGCTAGGACTGACTGAGGGACATCAGCTACACATTCGTTAATAAGAACACTATAAGAACACAATAAGAATGTTCACATTGCCAAAACTTAATACTTGAATCACTCTTGGACAGTTTATCAAAAACATATATAAAATCATCGTGGTAAAACTTCTTA
Source organism: Chiloscyllium plagiosum (assembly GCF_004010195.1). NCBI lineage: Eukaryota > Metazoa > Chordata > Chondrichthyes > Orectolobiformes > Hemiscylliidae > Chiloscyllium > Chiloscyllium plagiosum. The sequence continues at coordinate 35,643,208 of NC_057711.1, read as the reverse complement.
TTTCCACATTTACTAATAATTTCTGTTTCCTTTTTGAAGACTTGAGGGTAAATGGAAAAAAAAAGCTTAAAAAAAACTCTCCTGTAACGAAAATAAGTTGTTACTGAAACAACGCAAACACTACCTTAACCAATATAATGACAATTTTATATTGTTTAGATATGCTTGTTCTCTAACATTTTAAACTTATTTGCGGTGGCGAATCGTCTTCAGTGGGCAATGGGCGGTGGCTAAGTGTCCTCGGTGGTCAAAGGGCAATGGCTAATCGTCAGAGGCGAATCTGCTGTGGCAAATGGTCCCATCTCGGACTGTAGCATTTGTGAGTTCCCAGTGTTTGTGTTCCTGGAGAGAAGTCAACCCCCAAAGGAGAACAGTTGCTGTCCATCTGCTTTAAAGGGATAGATCTCTACTATGCTGCATCCCTTCTTGGTCATTGGCAGTTGAGAGTCATAGAGTCATGGGGATGTACAGCATGGAAACAGACCCTTCAGTCCAACTCATCCATGCCGACCAGATATCCTAACCTAATCTAGTTCCATTTGCCAGTACTTGGCCCATATCCCTCTAAACCCTTCTTATTCATATCCCCATTCAGATGCCTTTTAATGCTGTAATGGTACTAGCCTCCACCACTTCCTCTGCAGCTCATTCCATACACGCAGCACCCTCTGCGTGAAAAAGTTGCCCCTTAGATCCCTTTTATATCTTTCTCCTCTCACCCTGAACCTTTGCCCTCTAGTTCTGGATTTCCCACCCCATGGAGAAGACCTGGGTTGTTGTGAAAAAGAGGAGTTTGAAGACAGCAATTCGAACGTTAGATGTAGGCACTTGATTATGACATTGCTTTTTGAGTTTGGACAATGAGAGGGCAGTTGATGTCAGACATTGGAGCTGGTGGGGGAGGTGAAAGGGTGGAGGTTTCCATAGCAGAATGACTGGAGGGTGATCCTTGGTCAAATCTCTTGAGAGTTACGAACATACATGCAGGAAACGATTGCAACCAGATGGATTTTGACCATCAGTCCAGTTGCTATGCTAATCGAGAAACAGAGTGCAAAGGTGACTGGAGTGATATAAGTATCACATTTGATGCTGTGTGAGGGGTGAAGGTTCAGCAGTAATGACAGGCATTGCAGAAGGGGAAGCAAACTCCTCCGCTGTCATTTCCAGATTCTACATTGGTGCTGAGAATTTCAGCTAGGTTGTTGTTTCAAGGGCACCTGTGGTTTTTTTGGATAATTCTAAATGTAATAGGAAAGAAAGATTACTTGGTTGTATCTAACGCAGAAGAATCTTAATGTCAGTATTTTGAAGTGATTGCAAAACACTTTTAAAACAATCTCATTAAAGAAAAGAAGCGTTTTGATATAGTGTTAGCTGCTTTATTGGACAGCCGTTGCTATTGGTAACAGTGAAGGCTCTTCCAAAATGTCCTGGTTATTAGTTGCCACTGTACCTGCACTGACAGGATGCAAGGCTGATTGATTTCATGCTATTTACAGAAGGAAACACTGAAATGGCTGCTATGCTTCAGTGATAGTCTGACAGTCTGAAGGGAGATAGTACAGATGGGAAAATAATTTATTCATTGAAATGTGATAGAAACAATTTAACAATATGTGCACCCCTTCCCCCCATCTCACATTTCTGTGAAGAGTCAAGGTGAGCAGTTGCCTCATTATACTTGTATGATTGACTACCTCTGGTTTCAGCATGAAACATAGCAGAAGGCATCAGCCTGTATTGTGAAAAATATCTGTGAGTCTGTAGCAATTACCAACATACATGTATATGTATACGTGACAGATCAGATGATTTTAGGGCAGGGGTTTCGCAAATTTTCATTTAAGTGTTTGGTGATGTCTACCACTCCACACCAACACCGAAAACGTCCATCCAACTGCCTGGCAAACAGCTCATTAAAAGCTGTCTGGCCAGTGTGGGCGAGTTGCTTGGTGAATTACAGGCCTCGACACTGGCATTCTGGGTCACTAGAAACTGCCAGCATTTCAGAACCCAGTAGGGTCTGTGTCCTAAAGTCCTCCAATCCCAGCTTAATCATCGAAGGATACAGCAGCATTAAGTTAAATACTTTCCATAGACTCCGCATGAGGTGGGAGTCGTGAGGATATTGGGATCCAGGCCGGGGGGAGGGGGGGTGGTGGGGATGAAAGGGCAGGTGATGGTTTTCAGAGACCTATTCCTTGTTTCTTAAACCCAATCCCCCAACTCTCATCTGTGCCTCTCATTAATCCCAGATTGTGACATTTAGAGCTACCCCTTTCCTTACCTCTTCAACACAGCAGCTCATCCCGGTTTCTCACCCACTTGCCATGGATTTACCAGTTGGAGGCTTTAATCTGTGGAGGTTAGAGAAGAGCACTCTCTATCCTTCTCACTCAGAAATGAATCAGCAAGACTACGACAGAAAGTATTTCTTTCTAAGGCCAATTCTCACACACCCCTCACAGGGGTAAGCCAAAAGGAAAGATCCTCACCGAACGAGTTAGGGAACTGGAACTGGAGTTGGATGAACTGAGGATTATTCGAGAGGCTGAGAGGGTGATTGATAGAAGCTACAGGGACATAGTTACGCCGGAGAACAGAGGTAGCTGGGTAACAGTTAGAGGTGGGAAGGGGAAGAAGCAGGCAGTGCAGGGTTCCCCTCTGGTCGTTCCCCTAAAAAATAAATATACAGCTTTGGAAACTGTTGGGGGGGACAGCGTTGCAGGTGTAAGCTGCAGTGAAGGGGTCTGTGGCTCTGAGA
>NC_057711.1:35619179-35638484 GCF_004010195.1 Chiloscyllium plagiosum | reverse complement strand
TGGGAAACAAGAGAGGAAATTGCAGAGCCGTTGGCAATGATCTTTTCGTCCTCACTGTCAGCGGGGGTGGTACCAGGGGACTGGAGAGTAGCGAATGTTGTGCCTCTGTTCAAAAAAGGGAATAGGGATAACCTCGGGAATTACAGGCCAGTTAGTCTTACTTTGGTGGCAGGTAAAGTAATGGAAAGGGTACTGAGGGATAGGATTTATGAGTATCTGGAAAGATACTGCTTGATTAGGGACAGCCAGCACGGATTTGTGGAGGGTAGGTCTTGCCTTACAAGTCTTATTGAATTCTTCGAGGAGGTGACCAAGCATGTGGATGAGGGTAGAGCAGTGGATGTAGTGTACATGGATTTTAGTAAGGCATTTGATAAGGTTCCCCATGGTAGGCTTATGCGGAAAGTCAAGAGGCATGTGATAGAGGGAAATTTGGCCAATTGGATAGAAAACTGGCTAACCGGTCGTAGGCAGAGAGTGGTGGTAGATGGTAAATATTCAGCCTGGAGCCCAGTTACAAGTGGAGTTCCGCAGGGATCAGTTCTGGGTCCTCTGCTGTTTGTAATTTTTATTAATGACTTAGATGAGGGAGTCGAAGGGTGGGTCAGTAAATTTGCAGGTGATACGAAGATTGGTGGAGTTGTGGATAGTGAGGAGGGCTGGAAAGGGACTTAGATATGATGCAGAGCTGGGCTGAGGAGTGGCAGATGGAGTTCAACCCTGCCAAGTGTGAGGTTGTCCATTTTGGAAGGACAAATAAGAATGCGGAATACAGGGTTAATGGTAGGGTTCTTAGTAAGGTGGAGGGGCAGAGGGATCTTGGGGTCTATGTTCATAGGTCTTTGAAAGTTGCCACTCAGGTGGATAGAGCTTGTCAGAAGGCCTATGGTGTATTAGCGTTCATTAGCCGAGGGATTGAATTCAAGAGTCATGAAGTGATGTTGCAACTCAACAGAATTTTGGTTAGGCCACATTTGGAGTACTGTGTGGAGTTCTGGTCGCCTCACTTTAGGAAAGATGTGGAAGCTTTGGAGAGGGTGCAGAGAAGATTTACCAGGATGTTGCCTGGAATGGAGAGGAAGTCGTACGAGGATAGGTTGAGAGTTCTCGGCCTTTTCTCGTTGGAACGGCGAAGGATGAGGGGTGACTTGATAGGGGTTTATAAGATGATCAGAGGAATAGATAGAGTAGACAGTCAGAAACTTTTTCCCCGGGTACAACAGAGTGTTACAAGGGGACATAAATTTAAGGTGAAGGGTGGAAGGTATAGGGGAGATGTCAGGGGTGGGTTCTTTACCCAGAGAGTGGTGGGGGCATGGAATGCGCTGCCCGTGGGAGTGGTAGAGTCGGAATCATTGGCGACCTTTAAGCGGCATTTGGATAGGTACATGGATGGGTACTTAATCTAGGTTAGAAGTTCGGCACAACATCGTGGGCCGAAGGGCCTGTTCTGTGCTGTATTGTTCTATGTTCTATATGTTCTAAGCCTCCAGCCCTTCATGATTGGACTGTTTCAGCTTCACCCCAGCTTTTCTCCTTAGACTCTGCATTTTTATGATGCTATGACTGGTCCCTCAGTGAAGGTCTCCAAATCATTACAATTCCATATGGGAATACCCCAAGATGGTCCAATGGCTTCCCTTCTATAGCAATCCCTCCCTCACTTGGTTGAAACAAGGTAAATTTGAAATGGATCCATTGCCTCATCGATACTTTATCTCAGCCCAAATATATTTATGGTTTAAAAGTAGCAAATTCAACCAGGATTTCCCGGCTAAAAGAAAGAGTGAGTTACGAGCTAATAAAATGAGTGAAGATAATAAAAAGTGAAAGATAATAAAATGAGGGAAGATAATAAAAAGTGAAAGATAATAAAATGTGATACTCACACAAATTATTCCAGGATACGTCAGATCCCAGACTGAAACCTGGCTTGATAGATCATATTTTGATTTGTTTTGCTTCTAACAAAATGGTGTCTCGCTGAAACATGAGCATACAATGCTGCAGATTTCACTTCAATAATAAAACCAAATTAACCAATTATTTACTTATAATATGAATTCAAAGATTTCTAACTACACAGTAAAACCATATGTCCATCATTCCTCCAAAGCACTCCCCTATAACTTTGCAATAAGTAGTAGCTAAAACATACCCTTGTTACATTACTGTAAAATACATCTTGTATAGCATCCCAAAATGCTAATTATGAAGCACTTAAACTTGAATCCCTGTCTTTAACACCTCGATAGATTTAAATCAGTGGTGACTAGAACTGAAGATATCATCTTCCTGCAGCTATTATACATCTAAGCTTAAATACAGTCAACTTTAAGTAACGTCATAGAGTCATAGAGTCATAAAGATGTACAGCACGGAAACAGACCCTTTGGTCCAAACCATCCACACCGACCAGATATCCCAACCCAATCCAGTCCCACCTCCAGCACCCGGCCCATATCTCTCCAAACCCTTCCTATTCATATACCCATTGCAATTGTTGCAATTGTACCAGCCTCCACCACTTCCTCTGGCAGCTCATTCCACAGACGCACCACCCTCTGCGTGAAAATGTTGCCCCTTAGATCTCTTTTATATCTTTTCCCTCTCACCCTAAACCTATGCCCTCTAATTCTAGACTCCCCAACCCCAGGGAAAAGGCTTTGTCTATTTATCCTATATATGTCCCTCATAATTTTGTAAACCTCTATAAGGTCACCCCTCACCCCCCGACGCTCCAGGGAAAACAGCCCCAGCCTGTTCATCTGCTCCCTATAGCTCAGATCCTCCAACCCTAGCAACATCCTTGTAAATCTTTTCTGAACCCGTTCAAGTGTCACAACATCTTTCCGATAGGAAGGAGACCAGAATTGCATTCCAACAGTGGTCTAACCTCTTTAGGGTTTTATCTAAATACTTCTAGTTTGGCGCTGGTCATTAACTCTTCACCTTAAAGTAATCATGTTTCACCATTACCTTCCCTCCTCAGGAGCATTGGTCTATACATTCTTGGTCAGGAGCCAAGAATGTCACAGGATTGCTCCAAACTCAAAGTATTTTTTTAAATACTTATAATCTATAGGTGTTTCCCACATACTGAAAAAAAAACTCTCCTGATCTTCTGAACTAGAGCTTGTTATCTTGTTCTGTCATAAAACTGTAGTAATATACATAAAACTGCATTAGTTCTAATCCTAAGTCTCAGATCCATTTTAAAATAAATCACCATGGCCACAGAGTTAATTATTAATGGCAGACACACAGAAAGTCCATATGTTACTTACTCAAAAACCAAGTATACAGATGTGTAATAAATGAATTTAAGAATATATATATATATATATATATATCACACAGTCTATATCACAACAGCTAGCTAAAGGAGTTTGTTCAATTTCAGACCCTAATTTTTTTTGATTCACTTGTGGAATATGGAAGTTACTGGTCAACATTTATTGTCTCTAGCTAGTATTTTATATAACTGCAGCATAATGTCTGCACCTTTATACTTTAGCCTTTTAGACATGAAGGGCAGTATTCCATTAATCTTCTTGACTATTTTCACACAACACAATGTTAACAAAAGGAGGGATGCCATCTCCACAAAGGTAGTGCAGTGGTCACTCTTACTGATATCCTCATGGAACGATGCAGAATGATAAAGATGAAGTCAAGTTCTTTTTTTCCCTCTTTTTGGTTCCCTCACCACCTGCTGCAGACCCAGTCCAGCAACTACGTCCTTTGGGATCCAACCAGCTCAATCAATAGTGCTCCTGCCGAGCCACTCATATAGTGGACATTGAAATCCCCCACCCAGAGTACATTTTGCGTCCTTGGCATCCTCAGTGCTTCTTCCAAGTGTTGTTCAGCATGAAGGAGTAATGAATCATTAGCTAAGGGAAGTATTCAGCAGGAGGTTTCCTTATCCATGTTTGTCCTGGAGCTAAGAGATCTTATGGATTCTGCAGTCTATGTTGCGGACTCCCAGATCAATTTCTGTCTGACTGTACATCCCTGCACTGCCACCTCTGCTGGATCTGATCTGCCAGTGGGGCAGGATCTATCCAGGAATGTTGATAATGATTTCTGGTACATTTCTGTCAGGTATGATTCCGTGAGTATGACTATATCAGATTGGTGCATGACTAGTCTGTGAGACAGCTCTCCCAACTTTGCACTAGCCATCAGATGATAGGAAGGCCGACTTTGCAGGAGTGACAGGGCTGTTTCTGCCATTGTCATTTCCACTGCCTAGGTCGATGTCATGTGGTCTGTCTGGTTTCATTTTTATTTGAGACCTTATAGATGATTGTTACAACTGAGTGGCTTGCTAGACCATTTCAGAGAGTAATTGCAAACCAACCATATAGCTGTGGGCATGAAGACCAGACCAGTAGTGGCAGTAGATTTCTTTCCTTAAAGGCCATTAATGAACCAGATGGGTTTTTCCAACAATTGAAACTAGTTTCATGGTCATCATTGGACTCTTAATTTCAAATGTTTATTTAATTCAAATTCCCCTCTCTGCCAGCTTCCCAGAATGTGATGTTACTTTCTGGATTAATAGTTTAGCGGTAATACCACTAAGCCATCACCTTCTCACAAATTCTTCTAATTATATTCTGAAGAAGAGGTAAACTAGAATTGAAATGTTAAATGTTTCTCTTTCCACAGATGCTACCAGACCTGCTGTGTTTCTGCTGCATTCTCTGTGGCTGTAATAGGATGTTGATAGACTAGCAAAATGAGCAGACAAGTGATAGATGAGAAACGTGAGAGGTGATATGTTTGAGTTGAAGGGTTAGGTAGTGGAAATACAGAATTAATAACAGTTCTTAAGAATGTACAAGGCCAGAGGAATTTTGGGGTTCATGTGTATCAATCTTTTAAAGTGGCAGAATTATATTAAAAGAATATCCTGGAAAACATTTGGGATCTTGGGGCTTCATAAAGAGAGGCATTGAGTACAAAAACAGGGAAATTGGACTTAATCTTTTGGAATCTTGGGGCAGCACAGTGGTGCAGTTGGGGCAGTACAGTGGTGCAGTGGTTAGCACTGCTGCCTCACAGCGTTAGGGACCCAGGTTCAATTCCAACCTTGGGTGACTGTCTGTGTGGAATTTGTACATTCTCCCAGTGTCTGTGTGGGTTTCCTCCCACAATCTAAAGATGTGTAAGTTAGGTGAATGGGCCATGCTAAATTGCCCAGAGTGTTCAGGGATGTGTAGGTTAGGTACATTAATCGGGGTAAATATAGCGGAGAGGAATGGTTCTGAAAATGTGTTGCTGGAAAAGCGCAGCTTTCAGAAGGGCTCATGCCCAAAACGTCGATTCTCCTGCTCCTTGGATGCTGCCTGTCCTGCTGCGCTTTTCCAGCAACACATTTTCAGCTCTGATCGCCAGCATCTGCAGTCCTCACTTTCTCCTCCGAGAGGAATGGTTCCGGCTGGGTTACTGTTCAGAGGGTCGGTGTGGACTTGCTGGGGCAAAGGGCCTGTTTCCACACTTTAGGGATTCTAAGTCCAAATTCTAAGAATCTCTGGTCAGGCCACTACAAGAGCATTGCATTAATTCTGGGACTTACACTTCAGGTGGGTGTCAGGGCCATTAAGAAGGTGCAGAGGACTGAGGCCAGAAAGATTTCATGACAATAGATCAGAGCCTCACAGTATTTGTAGGCATGTATTACTTTTAATCCTGAAATGTGTTTCTCTTTAAGAAAAATAAAAACAGTGGATTTAAATTAACTAACTGCCTGACAATGTCCTGTGTGTGGCCAATGGAATGTTGCACCTGTAAAGAGTCAGAAAAATTTCAAACAAAGAGAGATTTAACAAGAGGAGATAATGACAGGGCTAACTAACACTACTCTCAGCAGAAAGCCACCTCTTGTCTGTTTTACCCTCCAAGAATATGCCAGAAAATAGTTAAAAACTGACTGCAAGACTAGTCGGTGTGTGTTATTGGCTGGATTTCCTAGTGTAAGTGAAGACTTCAGGTGCTGGAGATCAGAGTCGAGAGTGTGTTGCTGGAAAAGCACAGCAGGTCAGGCAGCATCCGAGGAGCAGGAGAATTGACGTTTCAGGCAAAAGCTCTTCATCAGGAATGAGGCTTTATGAGGCAAGGAGGTGGAGAAATAAATGGGAGGATGGTTGGGCTGGGGGAGGTAGCTGAGATTGCGATAGGTAGATGGAGGTGGGAGTAATGGTGACAGGTTGGAGCGGAGAGTGGATCGGATAGGTGGGAAGGAAGATAGACAAGTAGGATAATTCAAGAGGGTGGTGTCGAATTGGGAGGTTGGATCTGGGATAATGTGGGTGGAGGGGAAATGAGGGAACTGGTGAAGTCCACATTGATGCCATGGGGTTGAAGGGTCCCAAGGAGGAAGATGAAGCATTCTTCCTCTAGGTGTTGGGTGTAAGGGTGTGGCGATGGAGGAGGCCCAGGGACCTGCACCTCCTTGACGGAGTGGGACGGGGAGTTGAAGTATTCAGTCACAGGACTGTTTGGTGCAGGTGTCCTGGAGATATTCTCTGAAGTGTTCTGCAAGTCCCATCCTATCTCCCCAATGTAGAGGATACCGCATTGGGAGCAATGGATACAGTAAATGACATGTGTGGAATTGCAGGTAAAATTCTGATGGATGTGGAAATATCCTTTGGGGCCTTGGATGGAGGCGAGAGGGGAGGTGTGGGTGCAGGCTTTGTAATTCCTGACAGGCAGGACAAGGTGCCGGAAGGGGACAGTGGGTTTGTGTGGGATGTAGACCTGACAAGAGAGTCACAGAGGGAATGGTCTTTACAGAAAGCAGATAGGTGTGCAGAGGGCAATATATCTCTGGTGGTGGGGTCCGTTTGTAGGTGGCAGAAATGGCAGACAATGATACGATGCATATGGAGGTTGGTGGGTTGGAAGGTGAGGACTGAGAGTTCTGTCCCTGTTGCAGTTGGAGGGGTGGGGTTTGAGGGAAAAGGTGCAGGAAGTGGAGGAGATGCTCTGGAGAGCATCATTGAACACGTGGGAGGGGAAATTGCAATATTTGAAGGAGGAGGCCATCTGTTGTGTTCTGTGATGGAACTGGCCCTCCTGGGAGCAGATATGACGGATGTGGAGGAATTGGGAATAGGGGATAGCATTTTTACCGGAAGCAGGGTGGGAGGAGGTGTAGTCCAAGTAGCTGTGGGAGTTGGTGGGTTTGTAGAAACCCCCCCCTCCTACTCCTCCAAGGACGTGCAGGTCCTGGGCCTCTTCCATCGCCACACCCTAACCACCCAATGCTTGGAGGAAGAATGTCTCATCATCCGCCTTGGGACCCTCTAACCATATGGCGCAATGTGGATTTCACCAGTTTTACAACTCAGCTCACAAGCCTCATTCCTGATGAAGGACTTTTGCCTGAAACGTCAATTCTCCTGCTTGACCGGCTGTGCTTTTCCAGCACCACACTCTTGACTGGATGTCCTAGTATGTCAACCTCAGTGTTTTGAGGGTCACAGCTATATTAATCACGGCTGCACTCAGGCAAAACACAAACGGAAGACTCTCTCTCACTCTAAGTGCTTGCAGCCAGTTCAAAAGGACATTAGGATAAAGCAGTTTCAATCAATCTACAAAACCAAAATAGACTAGAAACAGCGACATGAGGATAACCCTACAGCAGAACAGTGGGAGGTATTCAAAAAGGAACTGGGGAGATCACAGGCCAACATGTTCCCTTCAGGGTGAAAAATAGGAGCATCAAGCCCAGAGAACTCTGAATATCTACAAATTTTTGGAACTGAATAAAAAGGAAAAGAGGGACATATAACAAGCACCAAGGGAGCAAAACAAGGAAGACAGGGAGGAAATGCAGGGAGGAACTCAAGAAAGTAATTAGGAGAGCAAAGAGAAAATGCTAGCTTAGGGAGAATGGGTCTGGGTGGGTTACTCTTCAGAGGGTCAGTGTGGACTTGTTGGGCCGAAGGACCTGTTTCCAGGGAATCTAATCTTAAAAAAAAGTGAGGAGGTATTGGAGATTTCGGCGAATTTAAAAGTGGATATATTCCCCAGTCCAATGAGTTGTATCCCAGGCTCCTGTGGGAAATGAGGGAGGAAATTACATGAGACCTGCTCCAAATTTTTTAATTGTCTCTGGCCACAGGGAAGGTGCCAGAGGATTGGAGGACAGCTAATGTAGTTCCGCTTTACAAGATGGATAATTGAGATAAACCAGGGAATTACAGACCCAAGAGTCTAATATCAGTGTTTTGTAACCTATTGGAGAAAATTGTGAATGAAAAAATTAGGGAAAGAAGGTTTGATCAGAGATAGTCAGCATTGCTTTGTCAGTGAGTGGTCATGCCGAACAAATCTGTGGAATTTCTCAAAGAGTGACCAGACATTTGGATGAAGGGAGGGCAATTGATGTTGTTTGTATGGATTTCAGCAAGGCCCTGGACAAGGTCCCAGATGGGAAACTGATAAAGAAAATAAAGGCTCATCGGATGCATGGGTAAAAGACAGGAGGTTTAGAGGGGATTTGAGAAAAACCTTTTTCACCCAGAGGGTGGTGGAGCAGGAATGCACTGCCTGAGAGATAACTTTTGAAAAGTATTTGGATGAACTCTTGAAATGTTATCACGTTCAAGACTACGGGCCTAATGTGGGAAAGCAGAATTAGTGTACATCATAGTATATTTTTGGCAGTACAGACATGATGGACCAAAGGGTCTACTCCGTTCTGTATGATGCAATGATTCTATAAATCCAATACTGAATACTCACTGTCAACATCAATACTACTGATGGCATTTAATAATGGCCACAACATCTTCACAATCAATTCAGAGAATGATTCCTACTTTTTTAAAACGTTTTAGAGTCATTTCTCATTTCTCCTCTATGTGTATGTATGTTCCGTTACTATTTTATTGCACATTACGAATTAATAATCTTTTTTCTTTCGTTAATTCAAAAAAGCCTAGTTAAATTGGCTCTTATTGAAGCATAAATTAATTTGGGTCTAGGAGAAACGTACCCACAAGGGGAGAGATCCTTTTTAATTTTATCTTGCTGCGAATAACTGAAGGAATGGGTTCATCCTTCCTCACTGAGGATTTTAATGATTTGGGATGACAAATTGGGTTGGACCTTGCCCAGGGTTTGGGGTAAGAGAATTTAGATATATGATTAGATTAGAGAGACAGGGATGTCATTCTTTTTGAAGCAAAAGTGATTGATGGGAGGTTTGACAGAGATGTAAAAGTCTATTACAGGTTTAGATTAGGGAGTCAAAAGAAAGATGTTTCCTTTCAGCTTATTGTTCAAGACAGGAGATAACTCTGATTCAAGGTTTTGGGCAAGAGATGTAGGCAAAAAGTGATGGAGAACCTGAGTACACAACAAGTGGTTAGATGTGGAACTTGCTATGCACCAGAGTGGGAGCAGGAGAAATGATCAATGAGTTCAAAAGGAGATCTATTAGCTGCTTGAGGAAAATAAACTTTCAGGACTTTGGGGATACAGTGGGAGAATGAGATTGACTGGATTACTTTGTAAAAAGCCAGCATGGACTTGATGGGCAGCAAGATCTTGTTCTGTACCATTACCTTTTTAATGGCTCCATGATTACTATATCTTCTTTTAAACTTTACCAAGAAACCAAAAACCTTTCCAATTTATCCAATCTTTCCAGCATTTTTTTTTTGGCATTTATCACAATGCTTTCTATGTAATTATTCTATATTGTTTAATGCTGCTCTATATCTCCTACTTGAAAATAATTGAGCAGTATAAATGGAAAACTGAAAAATTGTAGACTTCCTTTGATCAGTCACATTCCAAAACCTTGAGTGAATAGAGTCCAGACGTCACTGCTCCTTCGGTTGACTCAGGAGGTGATCATGATCCCAGATCCATAGACCCAGAGACTAAACAGGTCCTAAACAAATCTCAATAACATCTGATTTGTTATCTAGTATGACTATCATTAACACTATTCCTTCTTGCCCATGGCAATCATTTGATAGCTCTGCAATTGCTGTAATCCATCATCTGTATGGTACTGCTTTAACATTCCTATCCGTGCTAAGATTATCACTACATCTTCTCCAGTGATGCCTTTGGTTTATGCTTGATCACCCCAACTATACTAGACAACTTCATCCTTGGCTGCTGAAGTTATTGAATTCTGTATCTATGTGCTACATCTTGATTGAATCATTTATAAATAAGGTGCCAGCTTATTGACAGTGTGTCAATATCCAATATTGCTCCTCTATCACCATCCTTCCGAATATCATCTTGCAGGTTACATATCTGTTCAACATGAGAGCCTGCATTTAGTGAAGCCAGAACCTGTTTTAATATCTGCATATCCAAGCCATCATGTGCAGACAATTTGTGTCTTAATCACTGATGCAGTCAGGGAGGAGCAAAGAAGAAGCAATCTTGGTGTATTAAACAGACTTTTAACTGAAAGGTACAAAGGAGCAGGATGCTGAGGAAAATGGTGCAAGAATTGGAGCAAGATCCTCCTCCACTGTCCCCAACCCCACCACCTCTTCCTTCCAAAGCAATGTCACTCTTCAGTAAAACTGGATTGTAAGGAGACGTGGATGTAAAGTGAATTCAAAGCATTTTGGTTATTCCTATGACATCCTGTTACAATGGATCCCTTTAACTGTAATCACGTTAAACATTAGAGATGTCTAGTGTCTGTTATTTTCACCATAACAGATGTTAGGCTAACTGCACTATAGTTTCCTGCTTTTCTTTCCTCCTTCTTCTGTTGAATACAAGGGTATTCTTGTTAAACTTGTGGTTTTCTAATCCACTGGGACCTTTTCCAGAATCTAGGGAATTTTGGAAAATTACAACTAACGCATCAACTGTCTCTTCAACAGTTTCTATTAAGACTTTAAGATTCAAGAGATCAGGTCCAGGGGACTTGTCAGTCTTTAATTCCAATAGTTTTTTTAATACCTTTCCCCTGTTGATTGTAATTGTTTCCCTCTCTTTTCCCTTTTGAATTCAAACTATTTTTGAGATTCATTTTGTGTCTTCTATAATTAAAACAGACACAAAATATCCATTCAATGCTTCTGCCATGTCTTGGTTTCCCATTGTGAATTTCTGATTCTCACTTTATAAGAAACCAACTATGGCTGTTTTTTACTTTCATTTGTATATGTCAGAACAATCTGTTATCTACCTAGTTACTATCTGTTTTCATGTGTTAATCTCACTGTTTCTCATTGTCTAATTTTTATTACAGTCATCGAGTCATACAGCACGGAAACAAACTCTTTAGTCCAACCAGTCTATGCTGAACATTATCCCAAACTAAACTAGTCCCACCTGCCTGCTCCTGGCCCATATCCCTCCAAACTTTTCCTTTTCATGTACTTATCCAAATGTCTTTTAAATGTTGTAATAATATGTATTCACATCCACCATTTCCTCAGGAAGTTAATTCCAAATGTGAACCAGCCTCTGTGTAAAAAAATTGCCCCTCGTGTCTTTTTGAAATCTCTCTCCTCACACTTAAAAATGTGCCCCTTTGTCTTGAAATCCCTTATCGTAGGAAAAGGACAACCATCATTAACCCTATCTATACCCTTCATGATTTTGTGAACTTCTATGGTCTTTTTTTCAGTCATTTTTTGTTAGTTTCTAAAATTTGTCAAATGTTCTAATCTGATAACAATCAGACAAGTATATGCATTTCTTGTACATTGATACTGTGTTACCTTCCTTCGTCACAGATAGTGCACCTTCTTAGAGAGTACTTCTTTTTAAATGGAATATACTTTTATGAGAGTTATGAAATATCTCCTTAACAGGCTTCTCTCCCATCCTACCTTTTAACCTTCTTAACTTATATCAGGATTTGGACTTGCCAGTGTTGGCAAAGTTAAAAATCACACAACACCAGGTTATAGTCCAACAGATTTATTTGGAAGCACTAGCTTTCAGAGCGTTGCCTCTTCATCAGGTGGTTGTGGAACATGACCATACGACACAGAATTTATAGCAAAAGGGTTACAGTGTCATGGAGTTGTAATGATATATTTAACAACTTTAGTTAAACATCACACAACACCAGGTTATATTTCTTAAACAAATTTAGATTAAGTCTTTCATCTTTTAGAATGGGATATGGTGGTTTAGGTTCTTTAATATTTAAATCCCAGAATTACATTCTCAAGATGGTGTCAGCTTATCTAATAATAGGTGTCATCTCAGCTTAGACAATGCATTAAATGTGTGAAGGTAAAGTCTGGACTAATATTGAGTCAATACTATTTCTAAAGTGGGGCCCACAGAATCTTATATTGATTCATGCAATTTTTGAGCAAAATAAATGTAATTCTGCAAATACAAATTCACCACATAAACATATATGCAGGAGAGACAAAGTGAGTATGGTGTATGTGAGTGTGTGCATCTGGGTGTGAGTGCATGTGAAAGAGTATGTGTATGCACGTCTGTAAGCTTGGTCAAGTATGTATATGAGTGTGATGGGGTATGAGCCTTTGAGAGGGTGCATGCATGGGAGTGAGTGCACGGGGTGGATGTGTGTGCGTATGAGAGAGAGCTTGTGCATGAGGGAGGGTCTGCGTGTGTGTGTGTGTGAGTATGTAGGAGTGTGTGCGTGTGTGCATGTGTGTGTGCGTGCATGCGAGAGAGTGTATAGTGCAGTGGGGTCACCTGTAGTGTGACATGAACCCAAGATCCCGCTTGAGGCCTTTCCTATGGGTCTGCAATGTGGCTATCATTGTGATGGTCACCTGGAGGTCAGAGGCTGATCGTTGTGTACAACAGTCACCAGACAGGACTGTTCCTTTCCAGTCAGAGAACACTTCAGCAGTGTGGGACATTCAGCCTCAGTCATCTGGGTGACCATCCTCCAAAGCAGATTTTGGGATAAGCAACAATGCAAAGTGGCCAAGAGAGGCTAATAGCCAAGTTTGGTACCCATGAGAATGGCTGGGACCTTGGAGGGTCACATAAAGTCTTGGAGATCCAAATCTGTTGTGTCTGAATGTAATCTTATAAATGCTTGGTTCTTGTCACACTACAGGTGACCCCACTGCACTATACACTCTCTCTCACACACACACACTCCTACATACTCACACACTCACACAGACCCTCTCTCATACTCAAGCTCTCTTTCATACACACACACATCCACACCTCACACTCATTCAGCAGTCACCATCTGGCTTATTGATGTAATGGCTACAATGCAGGTGGGGTGCCACAGATACTAAGCATCATGACTGCTGTCAGGATACAAGAAATGACGGACAAGTGGTACATGGTTACATGGTTTCATGGTTACATGGTTTTACATGGTTTCACTCCAGCTAGACATTAAAGAACTGGAATTCTTTTTAGTTGTAGTCCAACTCTGTACTGGTATCTGCAGGGCATCTGTACAATAAACAGAATCCTGTGCTACAAAGAAGACTATAATTCTCATAAAGACATTTGCTCACTCAACCTGTTTTTCTCATGCAAGAGAGAATGAAATGTTCCAGCTCTATTTGCACACAGAATTTATGCAAAATAAATGGCAGACTGGGAGGCATTGCAAATATTGCCTGCTCCAGTCTGCAAGGAACCAGATACATACAAATTCAGAGTCACATTTACTTTCACTGCCACTGGCAATACCTTTTCCATCCTGCTCTGAGACTGCAATTCCAAGTAGAATGGTTGGCAGCTCTCATTGAGTACCTACTACGTGGAGAAATCAGACATCCTATTCCTCAATAAAGTTGAGTTGGATGGAACATTTGGATGGATGTGGCCTCTTACTGAAAGTACTGTTTACTTGCTTCCCTCCTACCTTTTTGGTCCTTCTCTATATCTCCTCTGCTCATTTTCCCTGTCACCTTGTTGGCCAAGGGGCATATACACTCTCCAGCCATCCTGGGAGTTTTTGAGCAGAATCCTGATGTCCTTCATCAGTTGCCACACTGTTGCCTATAAACTTCAGCAATTTTACAGAGTAATATGTATCATTAAAATGGCTAGGTGTCAAATGATTGATGTCACGACATACCCAATTTTCTTATTTACAACACACACAACCTGCAGTTGTGCTGATGCTGTATCTAGGTGCTGCATGTACAACATGATTCTGATCTGAAATATATGGAAATGCCAACAAAACTGTTTTTTGATGGACATCACCTGAGCTGACCGCAGAAGAAGCATTTATAAGATTACATTCAGACACAACAGATTTGGATCTCCAAGACTTTATGTGACCCTCCATCTGATAGATTGATTACACTAAAATAATCTATTTATTTTAAGTTTGTGGCTTTATGTGGCCCGGTGATTTAATGTTCAACCTATCCTTCAATATTTCAATATGTAAACATAATGCTTTAAAAAGGTATTGTGCTTTGCATTAACACTATCTTCTGTCATGGATATTTTTATAGATGAGGAAATGTCATGACAAAACACAGTTTTAGGCATAATTTTGTGCAGATTATACTCAAATCGCATCCTGGTTTCTATTTGCATTGGCCATAAGCCATAACTCTTAACATCTATCTAGGAGTTACTGGTTTAGAATACAAGCCTCTATACATTACAGTATAACTGCTGGATCAAATGGCTTTGATCTCAGAATCACTTTGTCCAGGCATGTTTTTAACACCTCCTAAACAACAGAGAGCAATCATTCTTCCAAAGTCAAATATAATAAATGGTTGCTATCAAATTAACAGGAAGAAAGCAGTGTTAGCTCTGTGAAAAGAGAGGGGATTTAGAAGGGTGAATTGTAACTTTTCAGGGCTTGTACCTTTGATATACTGCTGCAAACCGGTTTAATCTCAGATAATTACCTATAATGTTTTCCTTTACACTTCCTTTTTAATGATCCTAAATAAATCCTTTAACTAATTTCTATTGCCTAAACCTCTTTAACAAGTATGAGTAAACAAGTGTTTTTTTGCCTAATTTTTCTAATATGTTTTCCAGCACTAGCATCTCTCGACCCCTTACCTCCTTGTTTGACATCCAGTACTTGATTACTTCCAATTAACATTGACTAAATCCATGGAAGCAAGGGTTTGATCTTGGAATACGCTAACTGGTAAATACCACCTCTACTGCAGTAGACAAATTTTTACGGTTTATTGTATCTCTTTCTTTGAAGAGCCATATTTAAATCAAAAGACACTTTGAATGACTTGAAACATAGCTTGCCTCAGGTATATTCATGGAAACATTGGCTGTTTAGTGTGTTAAAAATGTAGATAATAGGACATGACTTATATTGTGGACACCACTGAGGTTGAAGGGAATATAAGATAGAATAATTCAGTTCATTGTGATTAGTGATGACCAGTTTGGTCCTACAAGGTGAGGAGAGAGTTCGAATTTCACTGTGTGAAGTCCTGGGAAAGACTGAATGTAAAATCCTAAATAACTAAACACCCGGGTGATGGCACCTTGGTGTGAATTTCATTCTGTTTATGCTACTTGCTGTTGTCACCTTTCACACTGCAATCTCCTCTGATAAGCTTTACCTTTCCCACAGCACCGATCTTATTTTTTGTTTGGATTCATGGTGACAGGAAACTTAGACGACAGGCTGTACAGATGAAAGCATTTTTGGATCCTTTTAGTATATCTGAGGTTACACAAGACCAGCTATTGATACTGTTTAGTTTATTTCCTCCTTGGCTGGCTCATTTCATCTTGCAGAAAGGAAATACTGTGTGCACTCTGCCCTGTTTCGATATAAACTGGCAAACATGTTTCAAAAGCAAATAAGAGCCCAGCTTAATCTGCCCTTAGATGCCAGAAACTAATAAAGTGAAGGAGCAAATAAAGTGTGCTCAATTAATGAAACTAACAAGCTGATTAGCTGGGATAAATTGAATTTGGAGAACTATTGATGTAGGGATTATTTAAATATAAATACAAGAGAGTGCTGTCATCAGTTTGGAATAACAATTTCATCAGACCTACCTGGTCTGTTTATTTCAACCTGTAATTTTTGTCATGTGGCATTTTCATGTAAATTAGAATTGTTTTAATCTGGAATCAGGAAGATTGATGTCTGTAAATGTGTCTCCCTTATACTGCGGGCAGATTTATAGATGCACAAGAAAGTGGCTGTCTGCATTTGCTACCATAGAGTGATAGAGATGTACAACATGGAAACAGACTCTTCGGTTCAATCCATCCATGCTGATCAAATATCCTAACCTAATCTTGTCCCATTTGCCAGCATTTGGCCCATATTCCTCTAAATCGTTCCTGTTCATATAACCATCCAGATGCCTTTTAAATGTTGTAATTGTACCAGTCTCCACCACTTCCTCTGGCAGCTCACTTCATACACACATCACCCTCTGAGTGAAAACCTTGCCCCATAGGTCCCTTTTATATCTTTCCCCTCTCACCCTAAACTTATGCCCTCTAGTTATGGACTCCCCCACCCCAGGGAAAAGACCCTGTCTGTTTATCCTATCCATGCCACTCATGATTTTATATGATTTGGAGATGCCAGTGTTGGACTGGGGTGTACAAAGTTAAAAATCACACAACACCAGGTTAAAGCCCAATAGGTTTATTTGGAAGCACTAGCTTTCGGAGTGCTGCTCCTTCATCAGGTGATTGTTTTGTAAACCTCTACAAGGTCAACCCTCAGTCTCCGATACTCCAGAGAAAACCAGCGGAAGTGGCTTGAATGGACAGTGAGCTATGATGAATAATACTATCATGCACCTCAGTTTTAGCCTTTCCCAAATTTGCCGTACTATTGTGAGCCACTTGTAAAGCTAACATTAAGGAATCTGTTTTACATGCTGCCATTGAAGACTGCTGTCTAGATTCTGAATGCTGTCAGAATTCATCACTTTCACACTGTCAGTGTAGGGTGTACTGCACATCTGTTGCTGACAATGCCCATTTAATATATATCGTTACAACATGGGGTAAACCACCGATGCTAATCTAAACCAGCAACACAGAAATTATATACCCATGTGGTAATCTGTGAAAATTTGAGAGGCCATGAACTATTTAAAGTAATAATTAACAACTTTATTTCTTAAAGTATTAACTAACAACTATTTAAAACTCCTTCCTCTAACCTATCTTTTACTTTCCCTTCTATAATACTAGTCCGATAAAGCACCCCAATTAAGATTTACCGAAAAATTCAAATTTCAAAACCAGCCAGCTGTCGATTCCTCTCTTTGTACCTTCCTCTGTAGATTCACTGTCCAGGTCAGTGTTGATGTTTTTCTTTGTGCAAATTTCTTCTCTAGACAGGTACCTCTCAGAGAGTTCTTATTAGCAGCCAATGTCTGTTGGTCTTTTGGCAGTTCTCCCTCAACTGTTCACGTTTTCCTGGACTTACACCCTCAAAGCATCGGATTGTGTCGTTGGGTTTTTAATATTGCCAATATACTAAGTTCAAACTTAATTGGAGTTTGGTTTTTTTTGGGGGTATAATTTAAACTGACTGGCCGAATTTGAATTTGTTTTTATCTCCAGGCAACCAGCTATACTCACTGCTGGACCAAAAGGTTACATTATATCTTGTTCAGAACATTTGTCACTGTCAGGTAGTTCTGCTAGCTTTTAACTTTCTTAAAAGGTATGCCTTCATAACAATATTAACTTTGAGTTTTATTCATTAAACTAATCCTTAGCAGAATTAGCATATCTGTGCTGAATATTATTTCATTGCTGACTAAAATTCGAACTGGTATAATTTGTATCAGCAACAGTAACATAAATAATGATGGCATGTGTCATTCAAAGAATATTTTGGTACACCCCCATGGTTGCAAAGCCACAGCTGAGGTAATTTGGCCATCATACTGTTCATACAAAAGGCTGGGTCAGAAGCTCATTTAGTCCACATTGACCCAAATTCAGGAACTAGGCCGCACAAAGATTAAATCAAATCACTCAAGATTCAAGCTGATTGATCACTACTAAATCCTTATCCTTCACAGAATAGGTTTGCAGACATGAGGAGTATCACTCATTTCTGATGTCCCTGCTATAGGAAAGATGTTGTGAAACTTGAAAGGGTTCCAAAAAGATTTACAAGGACCTTGTCAGTGCTGGAGGGTGTGAACTATCAGGAAAGTCTGACTAAGCTAGGGTTATTTTCCCTGGAGTGTCAGAGGCTGAGGGGTAACTTTATCGAGGTTTATAAAATCATGAGGGGCATGGACACAGTGAATAGCCAAGTTCTTTTTCCCATGTAGGGGAATCCAAGACTAGGAGGCATAGGCTTAAGGTGAGAAAGGGATCTAAGGGGCAATGTTTTCATGCAGATGGTGGTGTGTGTATGGAATGAGCTGCCAGAGGAAGTGATGAAGGCTAGTACTATTACAGCATTTTAAAGGCATCTGGATGGGTACATGAATAGGAAGGATTTACGTGGATATGGCCCAAATGCTGGCAAATGGGACTAGGTTAATTTACGATATCTGGTCGGCATGGGTGAGTTGGACTGAAAGGTCTGTTTCTGTGCTGTATATCTCTATGAGTCTATTTGGAGTGAATATCAGGACTGGAAATTCCCCAGGCGATAATTCTGATGCTTCCACATCGATTATATCCCCTGGTGCTGGTCCCTAGTGCTGAAGGTATCAATGCCAGAGCACCTGCATAAATTCCACTCTGGCTCTCTTCTCACAGCCTACACAGTAGAAAGCTTGAGTTGTCACTAAACCTGAGTGGGTTGTTCAGACCCCCTGCCCCGTTTGTTTACAATTATTACTTGAGTAATAAAGCTGACCAAGAAAATAATTTGCTTTTAAAAAGTTGCATTCTCAGCAGTCCAGCTCAAAACTCTGGCAGCCAGAGCTGGTTTACCAGATGTCACTGAAACACTGGATGCTAGTGAGAACTACAAATGTATGGAGTCCCTAGCTCCATTTGTCATGCATAGACACACAGAATACTTCAAAGTAATTTGGCAGAAAAATCATAGAGTCATAGAGATGTACAGCATGGAAACAGACCCTTCGGTCCAACTCGTCCATGCCGACCAGATATCCCAAACCAATCTAGTCCAACCTACCAGCACCCAGCCCATATCTATCCAAACTCTTCCTATTCATATATCCATCCAAATGCCTCTTAAATGTTGCAATTGTACCAGCCTCCACCACTTCCTCTGGCAGCTCATTCCATACATGTACCACCCACTGCGTGAAAACGTTGCCCCTTAGGTATCTTTTATATCTTTCCCCTCTCACCCTAAACCTATGCCCTCTAGTTCTGGACTCCCCGACCCCAGGGAAAAGACTTTGCCTATTT
>NC_057711.1:35609375-35618349 GCF_004010195.1 Chiloscyllium plagiosum | reverse complement strand
CCTGGCTTGTCCTTACCACCCTTCTTAAACAGTGGCACCACGTTTGTCAACCTCCAGTCTTCTGGCACCTCATCTGTGATTATGAATGATACAAATACTCAGCAAGAGGCCCAGCAATCACCTCTCTAGCTTCCCACAGAGTTCTCAGGTACACCTAATCAGGACCTGGGGATTTATCCACCTTTACCCATTTCAAGACATCCAGCACTTCCTCTGTAATCTGGACATTTTGCAAGATGTCACCATCTATTTTCCTACAGTCTATATCTTCCATATCCTTTTCCACAGTACATACTGATGCAAAATACTCATTTAGTATCTCCCCCATTTTCTGCGGCTGCACACAAAGGCCGTCTTGTTGATTTTTGAGGGGCCCTATTCTCTCCCTAGTTACCCTTTTGTCCTTAATGTATTTGTGACAACCCTTTGGAATTAGGAATCTGAAGTCTTCCTGTTTCCTTGAGTTTTCACCAATCTCCCAACAAGATACATGAAACTCTGTAGAATTTCAGTATATCAATCATTTTAGTTACAGCTGTTCTGTATACGTTTCACAGGAATCCATGGACGAGGAAAGACATCTTTGTTCATCCAAGGATGAAGTATCCCCTCCCCAAACCTTCTTGCATTCTTGAGGGAGGCAATGGCCTAGTGATAATATCACTCGTCTACTCATCCAAAACCCAGGTAAAGTCCTTGGGACTCAAGTTCAAATGGCAGAAGGTGGAATTTGAATTCAATTTTAAAAAAAGAAATCTGGGATTAAGAGTCTAATGATAACCTTGAAAGCATTGCCGATTGTCAGGAAAAACACATATGGTTCACTAATCTACCATCCTTACCTAGTCTAGCCTACATGTGACTCCAGATCCACTGCAATGTAGTTGATTCTTAACTGCCCCCAGTTAGAGATCTGAATTAAATTCTGGCCTGACCAGTGATGTCCATGTTCCATGGATGAATAAAAAAAACACTCCATTTTTCCCCGATTAGAAATTGATAACATTGATTGCTATGAGATAATACACAAAAGAAGGATGCTTTATACCCTTAAAACTTTTATTATTTTATCACTTGGATTAATATAAACCAGTTATCCTGGTTTCCTCATGACAAATTCTCTACCAACCTTATACCATCAGCCTAAAGAACTTCAATACTTCGCTTTTGCTTAAAAATAGCCTGATATAAGAAAAAAGTTACTACCAGCAGCATATCAACTGTCCATATTTACCTACTTGGCACAATCAGAAAGATGTATTGCTATTGGAAGAGGATATTTATTCCTATAAATTCTGCAAACGTCTGGACCGATACAGGGTTTTCAAAGACAGGTGAACAAACAATATGATTCAACCTGAAAATGATTATTTTAATTTTCATGCAGATTCTGTCCTGAGGAAAAACTGCAACTGTGCCATTAATTGGCTGGTGCTCAATACAAATTTAGATTGTGGCTGAGCTGAGTGCAAAAGCCTAAGTGCCATTCATTTTCGCTCAGTTTAATTTGAGCAGGTCAACAATGAAGACGCAAAGTCATGTGGTAGTATCATTCAGTGGAATCTAGTATCATTTCTTTAAGGAAAGTCTCCATCTCTCTTCCCACACTATCCCATTATCCCTGGGATATGGGCTGAACAGGACAAAATCATGAAAGAATAGCAACATTCCAAATTTTACACGCAACTTTGACTTGGTAATTGAAATTACACATTTCTGCTTTCTTATATGACTCCAATCATTTGAGATTGTCTGAGAATATTATACTTTCATAAAATATGGAGAAGTAAACTGCACTTTGTTTTATTTATTGATTTTGAGAGATTTTTTTACTTCAGCTCTGTTGACACCACTCCAACTCTTCTGATTCTTCTGTGTTACAATTAGGAGAACAGGTAAGTGATTGTTTGCAAGCAGCTGTCAATCCAACTTTGTCGCTAGCAGCTGCAATGTACACAAGAGAAATCACTGCCATGGAAACCCATCCTCTGACATCTTCGCTGTTTACCTGGAGATGCATTTATTTTCTATTTTACATCTCACCAATGAATGGCCAGTTGGATCAGCAATTTAAGTTGCATGGTATCACATGTATAGTTCTCCATACTAACACTCCACTACAAAATGTGTTGCAGTACTGAGTACTGTCCTTCTATTTCAGTCCTCACAAACATCTTAATATCAATATTACTGCGTAGGCTAGACTGAAACTGAATGGCCCTGGGGGTAACCTTGTAAAACTGCCAGAGGTGCTTATGGACTGTGTCATAAATGCCTATGGCAAGGATCTTACGTGGTCCCTATGTCCAGGACACTTAGAAAAGATCTGATTTGCTGATCCTGGATGAGAAGTGTCAGACTTGTCATTCAACCAAGAAATGTAGATGTTTCCAGTCCACAAGGCGCCTGTCGGGTCAATGTATCTGCTCGAGCAATCCAGATGAATTGTGCTGCCTTGCCCTAAAATCTTCTGCCCATGAGACAATCTGAGGATACAAAAGGCACTATACATACTCTTCTTTACACACAAAATGTTTATTCATTCTTTCTTTATAAGCTTCAGTATTCAGGTCAGGTCAGCAGAGAGATACTGGTCTCCACCAAATGAATCCTGGAAGATTTCAAATATTAGTGATGTCCTTTAAGGCCATCTTACACTTTTCCACTGGGCGCCTGTCCTCCAGTTTGCCAGCCGTTTCACTGTTATTCAGGTCAGTTACCATTACGACAGTGTTCAGTAACAGTGGTGGGGTAGAATTATTAATTTAATCAAATTACCACCAAACCCAAAGTCGTTGCTGGCAATATAGTTCTAAAGCAAATGTGCATTTAAAATGGTTTATGACATTGGCAAGATTTGAATTCTCACTTTGTCTGTCACTTTATGAGGTCTTCAAGTAGCATGCTAAGACCTGTTGTTCACTCAGGTTTAATTCAAAGGATGTGAATTTTGGAGTAAATAGATGTTTTGTTTAGGTTGAAGGCCAGCTCTCAGAGTTTCCTAATCTAGAAGCTCCACTCCAATGGTAGCTTGTTTGAGCCAACAAAGATTGGGTCTATGAATCTACCACCAAAATAAGCGAGCTGGATGTAATAGTACAAAGGAGACGTTTCACGGATGCCAGACTTCAGGACCCACCAAATAAACGCCAATACAAAAGCGGCTTAAAAGTGGCTCATGACAGCTGCCAACACGACCTGCTGTTCACTCATGTTTTATTCAGATCACATCTAAATGAGCAGAAAGTACCAGTGTTTAGCCACTGAATTTAGCACAGACAAAGCCAAATCCTCAGAGATCTTCGAGTGTCAGGTTTCACATAAGAATAAAAACAAAGGGAACAAAGGATTTTAGATACAGGGAATGAGTTACAGTCTCTCATGGCATAGCTTCCATTCTATTTTCAGCTTCTCAGATGCAAAAGAAATCATATATACATGTGCATCATTTATATTCAAATGGAACTGAAGCAGGCATTGCACAAATGTGCTACCTTTGGCATTCCAACTGCTGACAGGAAATACAAATGTTGCCTTTAAGCTGTGCAGAACAGTGTTTCTGTTTGTCTTGGCTGTTGGAGCCCCTGAATCCATCCTGTTTACACTGCAGGACTGTTGTTAAAACACCAGTGGAAGCCGTTGTTTAAAGGTGCTTTCTACATTTGGCATTTTGCAGTTTGCGACAAGACAGCAGATAAATTGTAAAACTGACTTCCACATCCCTTGTGAAAAACCAGAGAATGATCTGAGTTTAGGGCAGGGAAACTTGTGAAAACTTATTTGGTGCACTTGGGAAAGTAAGGATTGAGGTGGCTGAATCACTGAGCTCAATTCTGGAGCTGAAATATAACTTTAAAAACATTAGCAAATGGAGATCACAGGCTTGTCAGTTGGGTGTTTGTAAAGGGCTACATTGAGTGATTTGGTGAAGGGCTTTCTCCAACAACAACATGTATCCACGTACTGCTTTCAGAAAAATATCCCAAACAACTTGCAGGTGCATTATCAAACAAAACCGAGCAACATACAGAGACATTAGATCTGATGAGCAAAAGCTTGGTCAAAAAGGTAGATCTCAAGAAACATTTAAAAGGTGAAAAATGCCGAAGTAAGTACATTTGGCAAGGACAGCAAAATGTGAACGAAGCAAAGAAAATGCAGTAAGATCTATAATGTTTAATTTTGATATTTGAAAGGGTAAAGCTTGGATTACAATATGAATGAACTGTAAACAGCTACCATCAAAATTACACAGTTAATTTTAATGGTAAAAACAGTTTCCATTTCTGGTTTTTAAGCCTGTATCTTGACTTTAAATTCTTTGTTTCTGGCATTTATGGGCAAGTTAGAAAACTGGCTCAGGTGGATGAGCTGCCTTGGTTATACAGGTCAGGTGTATATAATCCAGTTGACTTTTAAGTACTGGAGAGAGCCAACACAGGCATGGACAGGTTGGACCGAAGGGTCTGTTTCCATGCTGTACATCTCTATGACTCTATAACATTCATTTAGTGAAGATTTTGTCACATTTGAAATAACTCAAGATAAACTCTCACATTCCTTGCTTCAAAAATGCATAGATGAATAGCACATAGCTGCTCAGAAACACTAAAGCTAGCCAGTTTTTGGAAGCCAGAGGAGGATTTATTCAATAAAGATTGTAGAAGTTGACCCGGGTACACTATAAGGTGGTCCTTTAGCCTGGAAAATGCAGCATATTTTTCAGAGCAGAAACAGTTCTGAAAAAGACTCAACACAGTGGTTTCAAGAGCTAAGCAGACCAGTGAACTATAAACAATACCTTCATCAAAATCTCCAGAGTTCATGTTAATGGAACGGAGGAAATGTGCAAAGAGCTGAAGATAGCCATTATCTTTTGCGTGAAGAAACCATCAGCTACAAGACCAAGAAACGCCAGGATTGGTTCAATGAGAATATCATCCAAGATCTCATTGACAAGAAAAGGAAAGCTCTCTGTTCCCAGCAAAACAACATCACGAGGAAATCAAAAAGGAAATCTCAGCAAACAGCAAAGATGGAGTTAAGAGCAGAACTAAGGAAATCAAAAAACAATGGTATACTGAGAAAGCTAAGCAGCTTAATTCCTTGCTGACAAGTATGACAACCAGGGTTTCTTCAGTGCTACCAAGGCAATATACGGACACAACATCCCTGGCTTCAAACAGGGGTGTAGGGTTAGAAAGGAATCTTTTCAAGAGACAGAGAAAACATCAGCCCCAATGGAGAGAACACTTCAAATCCCCAGCTCCCCATCAAAGATGATCTTGGACTCCCACCTAATGTGGCAGAAATTGAAGCCAACATTTGACACATGAAGAGTGGAAATGCTCCTGGAGCATATGGGATCACAATAAAGATTTTCAAACTTGGGGGAGCATGGCTTACCCGCAATCTCCATCAACCATTCCTGAAAATCTGGGGCAAAGAAGAAATCATTGGCGATCTCAGGGATGCTGCCATTGCTATCATCTTCAAGAAAGGAGACAAAGTGGATTGTGGGAATGACTGAGAAATTGCTCTACTCTATCACTGGAAGATCAATGTCTGAACTGTCTCGAGGTACCTTCGTCTCAGTCTCTGACCAAATCCTTTCTGAAACATAGTGTGGCTTCCAACTAAACCATACAATTATGGACATGATTTTCATTGCTAGGGAACTCAAAGAGAAATGCCAGGAACAACACAAATCACTCATTTGGCCTTCCATGATCTGGTAAAGGCTTTTGATTCATTCTTTTGGGAAGTACTACAGAAGACCCTATCAGAGGCATGCTGCCCAGTGAAATTCATTGACATCCTCCAGCTTCTTCATGACAAGATATCTGCAATGATCCTCACTACATTAATACAACAGAATCCTTTGAGGTCAAGACAGAGGAGAAACAGTGATGTGTCATCACCCCCATCCTTTTTTCCACCTTCATTATCTTGGCAAGAACAAGCTTCCCAGTGGTGTGGATATTGGCTATGGGATGAACGGAAAACTTTTCAACCTCAACAGGTTGAAATCCAGGAAAATTACACTGACCTTGCTTGTTGAACTTCAGTGTGTGGGTGGCAATGCTAACTCCATGCTCTCGGAAGAGAACCTTTAAGCTTCGCTCAATGCCTTCACAGATGAATTAGTCTCAGCTTCAACCTCAAGAAGACTCAAATCCTTTATCAACTCATTCCAGGTAAAGTTCCAGCCCATCCTTTCATTAAGATCAATGGAGAAATCCTCCCAAATGTGGAATACCTCCCCATCCTAGGAAGCTACCTCTCATCTAAGGCTGACATCAATGTGGCAATTCACTATCATATCCAATCTGCAATCTTCAGACACCCAAGGACAAGAGTTTTTAATGACTGTGCTATCTGTGCTGATACCGTGTACAACATAGTTACCCTACGTGGCTCTGAAATGTGGACAAAGTATAGATGCCATGTCACAACCCATCAGAAATGCCATTGTTGCTGTTTGAGATGGAATCCCCCATCAGCTGGGAGGACAGGTGAGTCCTTGTAGCAGCTAACTGCACCAGCATCAAGGCCATGATCATCCAAAACCAACTGCTCCGTTTAAGCCACGCGTCTACGATGCCTGAGCTCTGCCAACACAAATCTTAGTTGCCCCAGCTTAAGGAAAGCAATCAAACAAGAGGAAGACAATGAAAGCATTTCAAAGACACCCTGCAGGTTTCCCTCAAGAAATGCAACTTAGATGTCAATGCATAATTGAACATCGTTCAGGAGGCACCAACGGAGCTTGTGTTTTGGAAGGGACACAATTCCTTAAGAATGCCTGTCAGCAAGAAGAAGTACAGATAAGAGAAACAAATGCCAGTGAGTTCAAGGCCAAGGCCCACTTCCATCTCTCATGAACACTTTCTAAATGCGTGGCCAAAGATGTGGCTCTAGGATCAGGCTCATCACCTACTCAAGGGCACACAGAACCCATGACCAGTGACTTAGAATTTCTGAGGTGGACAATCGTACTCATAAGGTAGATAATAGTTTGGATAGGGCGAGATCTAGAAGAGCAAATACTGATCATTTTTACTGCCTTTTGGGGAGGACCTTTTCTGTTCATCCTTAGAACGCGCATATCACAAGGTGGGTGATGGCAAATTAATATCATAAACATTTACTCACCCTCTGTCTCCCAGAGTTCAGGATAGCAGCACAACACATCCACCTGGATTCATGGGAGGAGAATCAGATAGACCCATTTGAAGCTTTAACCTGGGATTGTAATCTATAAACTCCCTGTATTCCATTCAAAAGAAATCTAACAAGAATCTTCTTGCAATTGGCTAATTGATGAGAGAGGGACAATTTCAGACATGTGCGTCCCAATGTGACCATTGAGTCCCACATTATCCTTCACTTCCACAATGTGGGTGGCCAAACTGTTGCCATCTTGATGCACCCAGTGGAAAAGTTTAATGTAGCTCTCAGAGGAAATTAGCAGTGGCCAGGTCTTGGGCATCACAGCTGACTCTTCTGTAAAGTAAGTTTTGTCAAGATTCAATCGAGCAATAATATCAGGGACTTGGCAGTCAGGGGCACAGATAGATGATTCTGCAGCCATAAGCAAGAATTCAGGTTGATGGGTTGCCTCCCTGATGTCAGGGTCAAGGATGATTGCAGCAAATTCTCAAAGAGGTGCATTGAAAACCTAGAGGTCGCTGCACATATTGGTACCAATGACAGAGTAGTGAAAGGGATGAGATCCTGCAGAGTGAATACAGGGAGTCAGGCAGGAGGTTAAAAAGCAGGGCCTCGAGGGTAGTAATTTCTCAATTACTTCTGGTACCAAGTGCTAGTGACAGTAGGAATAGGAGGAGAGGGCAGATTAATGTGTGGCTGAGGAGTTGGTGCAGGGGCAGGAATTCAGATTTTTGGATCATTGGGATTGCTCCTGGGCCAGAAGTGACCTTTACAAGGAGGATGGGTTGCACCTGAACTGGAGAGGGATAAGTAACCTGGTGGGGAGATTTGTTAGAGCTACTCAGGAGGGTTTAAACCAATCAGGCGGAATGATGGGACCCTAAGCAGGGTAGTGAGACAAGAGAGAAGGTTGACGCTGGTTTGGAAGTTAAAAGAAGCAAATTAAATAGATAAGGTTTTAAAGGACATTGGTGAGACCGCTTTTGCAGTTCTGGTTATAGAGTCATAAAGATGTACAGCATGGAAACAGACCCTTCGGTCCAACCCGTCCATGCTGACCAGATATTCCAACCCAATCAAGTCCCACCTGCCAGCACCCGGCCCATTTCCCTCCAAACCCTTCCAATTCATATACCCATCCAAATGCCTCTTAAATGTTGCAATTGTACCAGCCTCCACAACTTCCTCTGGCAGCTCATTCCATACACATATCACCCTCTGCGTGAAAAGGTTGCCCGTTAGGTCTCTTTTATATCTTTCCCCTCTCACCCTAAACCTATGCCCTCCAGTTCTGGACTCCCTGACCCAAGGGAAAAGACTTTGTCTATTTATCCTATCCATGCCCCTCATAATTTTGTAAACCTCTATAAGGTCAACCCTCAGCCTCCGACGCTCCAGGGAAAACAGCCCCAGTCTGTTCAGCCTCTTCCTGTAGCTCAGATACTCGAACCCTGGCAACATCCGTGTAAATACTTTCTGAACCCTTTCAAATTTCACAACATCTTTCTGACAGGAAGGAGACCAGAATTGCACCTAATATTCCAACAGTGGCCTAACCAATGTCATGTACAGCCACAACATGACCTCCCAACTCCTGTACTCAATACACTGACCAATAAAGGAAAGCATACCAAATGCCTTCTTCACTATACTATCTACTTGCAACTCCACTTTTAATGAGCTGTGAACCTGCACTCCAAAGTCTCTTTGTTCAGCAACACTCCCTAGGACCTGACCATTAAGTGTATAAGTCCTGCTAAGACTTGCTTTCCCAAAATGCAGCACCTCGCATTTATCTGAA
>NC_057711.1:35560118-35607016 GCF_004010195.1 Chiloscyllium plagiosum | reverse complement strand
CCACCTTACTAGTTTAAATCCTCCCAAGCAGTTCTAGCAAATTTCCCTGCCAGTATATTAGTCCCCTTCCAATTTAGGTGCAATCCGTCCTTCTTGTACAGGTCACTTCTACCCCAAAAGAGATTCCAATGATCCAAAAATGTGAATCCTTCTCCCATACACCAGCTCCTCAGCCATGCATTCATCTGCTCTATCCTCCTATTCCTGCCCTCACTAGCTCGTAGCACTCGGAGTAATCCAGATATTACTATCCTTGAGGACCTCCTTTTTAAATTTCTGTCTAACTCTCTGTAATCTCCCTTCAGAGTCTCAACCTTTTCCCTTCCAATTTTGTTGCTTCCACTGTGGATAGTGACCTCCTGTTGGCCCCTCTCCCTCGTGAGAACATTCTGCACCCTTTCTGAGACATCCTTGAGCCTGACACCTTGTCCTGCTATAGGAAGAATATTATTAAATTGGAGACAATGCAGGAAAGACTTAACAGGATGTTACTAGGACTGGAGGGTTTGAGTTATAAGAAGAGGCTGGTTAGGCTGGGGCTTTTATTTACTGAAGTGTAGGAGGTAGAGAGGTAACCTTTATAGAGGTATATAAAATCATGAGGGCCTAGATAAAATGAACAGCAAAGATCTTTTCCCTAGGGTAGGGTGTCCAAAACTGGAGTCCTTAGATTTTAGGTGTGAGGGGCAAGATTTAAAAGGGACCTGAGGGGCAACTTTTTCACACAGAACACGCTGTCAGAGGAAGTGATAGAGGCAAATACAATCACCATATTTAAAAGACATTTGGACAGGTACATGGATAGGAAAGATTTAAAGGAATATGGGCCAAACACAGGCATTTGGGATTCACGTATTATGGGAAAAATGGTCGACATGGACAAGTTGGAATGAAAGGTCTGTTTCCATGCTTTATGACTCTATGACTCTTTCTCAGCTATCACTTAATAATTAATGAAGGTCTGTAGCTCACAATTTATGAATCTGTGGCCAACCTGTGAGGCTTTGTGCATTGGAGTTCACTCTGCCATCATGTGTTAAGTTTTACTTTAGTTTATAGAAAAAGTGTAATTTGAATTGTTGATTATCTAAATAATGGGATGATTGGAACAAAAAGTTAAAAGCGAATAATAACTCAATTCTTTTCTTTGGCTAAATTAGTACTTTAAGAGCAGTTAGTTCCTTTGATTCTACCAGTTGAGAGGAATGCAATGTTGCTGTTTTATATTCTTGAAAATAGAAACAGTTGTAACAACTTGGAAAAATTGTTTTTGAGAAGCCGACAAGCAAGTTCCTGCCTGTTTGCTAAAATTTGCAGCTGCATCCTCAGTAGACTGGCATTAGCCTGAGGGTGCCTGTGTGTTCTGTTGGACTAAAACTGGTGACTTTTTCAATCATTAAAAGCCTCCTAAACACTATTTTCCTTTACATTAATGAGAATAAACATTGGATGAACTGAACATAAATCATAACAGGTTGATCTCCCTTGGAGTTCCTTGTGCAGCCATTTCAGAAGTGCCAAGTTAGAAATAACTAACAAGTGCCTACGCAAAAGAAGAGACGTGCCATTCACAATTTTGGGATGAACCAAGCTGTTTTACTATAAATTTTAATCTAGGGGAAAATCAAGTGTCAGTCATCTCGCACTAAGACATTTTCACAAAATTCTGTGCATGAGAAGCCATATTTATCACTGCTAAGTGAATAGATGTCTATTCACTCACATAAATTTGTAGTTTCCTCATCAATTCAATGTTTTGCTTTCAGAATTATTTGCTCACTGCTTACAAGAGTGTTGAACAATGAGAATCCCTCTTATATTCCCAACAAGCTGAAAACGTCATACTGTACTTCTTCCGAATGAAGGTCCACGCGACCATTACAGCAACAGCAACACCTCACCTCTCATGAGGGACTGGCTCTCCAGATATTTTAGTGGACATCATGTGGACAGTGAGCAAAGCTGATCCAGTGGTTTCCTAACAGCCCTCTAAGGCAATGTTTGTTTCAACTACTTTTTTTTTGAGTAAACATTGCTTAATGAGCAATTAACAGGCAGCCAAATCTGCCCTTCTGCTGCACCCTTCTTCAAGTCTGGCAGTTAGACAGGCCATTGTTCTGCCATTTTCACATTCTGATCACTTAATCTGAACTGTCAACACCCTTTCTACCCCAGCGTGCCAACAGCTCCCCCCTGACTATTGCATAAATGCTGCCCCCTCCACATTTCACTTCAGCTCAAATGAAGAGTCATGTGCACTAGAAACGTTAGCTTACCATGTCTCCATGCCTAACCCACTGTGATCTCCAGCATTTGCTGTTTTCACCAGAGAGACCTTGCTAGTTTGTGCAGGACAATTGCCTGCATATCTAAGTTCTGTCTTTATCCCAATAGTTCCAAATTGGGAACACTGTCTGTATCACAGCAGCAGTCCCTGTTTCTCAGCATGAATACCTGTATCACAGCACCAATTACTGTTTCTCAGTGTAAATAACCTGTATCACAGCATCAATTACTGTTTCTCAGCATGAATACCTGTATCACAGCAGCAATTACTGTTTCTCAGTGTAAATACCTGTATCACAGCATCAATTACTGTTTCTCAGTGTAAATAACCTGTATCACAGCATCAATTACTGTTTCTCAGCATGAATACCTGTATCACAGCATCAATTACTGTTTCTCAGTGTAAATACATGTATCGCAGCATCATTACTAATTTTTAGCATGAATACCTGTATCACAGTATAAATCACCCTATCTCAACATGAAAACTGCTTGACAGCATCAATCACTGTTTCTCATCATGAATATCTATATCGCTGCATTTATCACTTGAGCTCAGCATGAATGCTGAGACCTCACTGGACCTCATCCTGATGAAGGGTCCTGACAGAAACATCAACTCTCCTGCTTCTTGGATGCTACCTGACCTGCTGTGCTTTTTCCAGTGCCACATTTTATCGACTCTGACCCTCCAGCATCTGCAGTCCTCACTATCTCCCTCAGTATGAATATATATATCATAGCATCAATCACTGCATCTCAGCATGAAAACCCATGGCACAGCACTGTCCCTTAGCATGAATACCTGTATCACAGAATCAATCACCCTATCTCAATATGAATACCTGTAACACTGCACCAAACATTATGAACTGGAATTTAGCTCTCAAGCCAGAAGCTTTTGGAATATTAAGTGCAATTCTGGTCTCCCTCCTATAGGAAGGATGTTGTGAAATTTGTAAGGATTCAGAAAAGGTTTGGAGGGTTGGAGAGACTGAATCGGCTGGGGCTGTTTTCCCTGGAACGTCAAAGGCTGAGGGCTGAACTTATAGAGGTTTATAAAATTATGAGGGGCATAATTTTTTTTTGCTAGATCCCCTACCTTCTACATAATTCCCCAAACTTTCCATTCCAACTCAGCCCCTCTATCCATTCCCCAGGGTTCTTTATAGCTTGTATCCTAACTTATGATATCCTAACCGGGGGGGGGGGGGAGGCAGTCCAGAACTAGAGGACATAGGTTTAAGGTGAAAAGGGAATGATTTAAAAGGGACCTAAGGGTCAACTTTTCCACGCAGAGGGTGATGCATGTATGGAATGAGCTGCCAGAGGAAGTGATGGAGCCTGG
The DNA here is from genome assembly GCF_004010195.1 of Chiloscyllium plagiosum. Classification (NCBI taxonomy): domain Eukaryota; kingdom Metazoa; phylum Chordata; class Chondrichthyes; order Orectolobiformes; family Hemiscylliidae; genus Chiloscyllium; species Chiloscyllium plagiosum. The sequence continues at coordinate 35,603,382 of NC_057711.1, read as the reverse complement.
TACAATTACAACATTTAAAAGGCATCTGGATGAGTATATGAACAGGAAGGGTTTAAAGGGATATGGGCCAAGTGCTGGCAAATGGGACCAGATTAGGTTAGGATATCTGGTTGGCATGGACCAAAGGCTCCGTACTGTACATCTCTATGACCCCATGACTCTATGACTCTGTGCTGGGGAAAAGCCTAAGACACGACACAGGAGAACCTACCCTGAGTGTTCCAGTGGGATGTAGGGCAGGATATACCAGTTGAGCCTTCCATTCCCGCAGGCTGTGGGGTGGGGGTTGGGTGCTGACCTCTGTATTCCAAAGCCTGTAAGAAAGAATAAAACAGCAAGTGCCCTCAAACAAACATTTTTTTTTGCTACAGCTTCCCCCCTCACTTTCTATATAATTCCGCAGCTTTTACATTCCAACACAGACCCCTCCATCCATTCCCCAGGGCACTTTACACTATGTATCCCAACGTATGATCCTCTACCCAAGTTCATAATCCTTTACATTGCACCTATGCCAAGTCACATCAACATGCCCTCACCCAACACCTTTTTCCCTTTCCAAGCCAACTCATTCGGAATTTACATGGTAGATATCAGAAGCCATGCTCAGATCAAAAATAAATCTGCGGTTCCATTTGTGAGTCACTCCTGTAATATTCCTAGCCTCTGGTTTATTTTTGCAGCTACAATATTTCTATGACAAGTCTTGTTCAGTTTCTGGTCAATGGTAATCCCAAGGGTGCTGATAGTGGAAGATTTAGTGATGATAATGTTATTGAATGTCAAGGGACAATAGTTCAACAGTCTCTTGCTGGAAATGGTCATTACCTGGCACTCCTGTCATGCAAATATAATTTGTCACTTGTTAGCCCAAACCTGGATGTTGTCCAGGTCTTGCTGTGTTTGAACATGGACTACTTCAGTGTTTAAGGAGGGATGAATGGTGCTGAACATTGTGCAGTCATCAACAAACATCCCCATTTCGTATGTTACAATGGAGGGAAGGTTACTGATGAAGCAGCCAAAGATGACGCTAGCCTGAATAACAGCTACCTTGATGTCCTAGAGCTGAGTCGACTGACCTCCAACAACCACAGCCACCTTCCATTGTGCCAGGTGTGACTCCAACTAGCAGTTCCAACCACAGCATTTCCTCTAATTCAATTGGCTCTGGCTTTCCTAGGAGTCCTTGATGCCACACTCAGTCAAGTGTGGCCTTGACTTCAAGGACAGGCATTCTCACCTAGTCTCTGGTGTTCAGCTTTTCTGTCAATGTTTGAATTAGGACTGCAATGATATTAGGAGCTGACTGACCCTGGTAGAACCCAAACTAGTGTCACTGAATAGGTTATTGATAAGATGCTGATAACAGCCTTCCATCATTTTACTGATGACTGAGAATAGACTAGTGCGACTGGCTTGGATTTGTCCTTTCTTTTGTGAACAGGACATACCTGGGCAATTTTTCACATTGCTGGGTTGATGCCAATGTTGTAGCTCTACTGAAACAGTTTGGGAAGGAGTAGGTCTTCAGTACTAATGCAGGAAGGTTGTCAGGGCCCATAGCATTTGCAATATCCAATGTCTTTAACCGTTTCTTGATATCATAAGGAGTGAGAATTAGCTGAAGAATGGAATCTGTGATGCTGGGGGTCTCTGGATGAAGCCAAGATGGATCATCCACCTGAGACCTGATGCTTCATGGTTTCTCACAGAAACAGAAGTACACCATGTTTTAGATTTGGTCTCAGCAATGAAACAGAAGTTTATTACACAAAATAAATGAAAATAAAACAGACTATTTGCAATTTATCCAAATCTAAAGGTTTCAATATACAGTAAAATACAACCCCAATGGATCCCAACAGTACGTTTTTACAATACTCAAACATCAAAAACTCTATCTCACATTGGGCTTGACTTAATTGTGGCTTCAATTTCCAATCTGACAGTCTCTTTTTTGATTTATTATATCAGTGAGCGATGACTTTTTCAGCTTTATATAACCTCTTCAGGGTATTAGCCAAAACGTCTGGTCTAGAACCTTTAATCAAACTCCTTATGCTGAGGCAAACTGTTCTGGCAATTCTAAACCATCTTCATCTTTTCTCAGGAGCAATTACTTTACTTGTCCAGTTTCAGCTCAAATGGCTCCAAACTGAAATTAAAAACCTGTTTTCCAGGTTCTGGATGTTTCCCCTAAGCCCAAAACAACCTTCCAGAATATTCTATCTGAAAGCATAATACACTACACTGTTTGCTTTGTTCGCTCTTAAATCTCCCGATATAAACAAATAACCATTACCCTTCAGGAAATTTTTCTTTCACACTGTGTGTTAGAATAAATCACCATGGCTACAGAAATAACTACAATTAATTATTAAACCTCTTCAGACAAGCAAAAAAAACCCATAAGCAATTGGTTCAAAATTCAAAAATTCAAATATAACTGATATCAAAATATATATAAATGTGGATGGGACGTCTGGAATCAGAACACAATTTTAGCTTAGCCAGAAATCCTTTCCTTCACCACAAATATTCAGGCCTGTGTCTCACATTGAATACCTGCATTACAGCAAGATACTGTGTCGACGAGACACTATACTTCAGCATCAATCCCATGCCATGAGCATGGGCTGCTACTTCAAAGAATTGATAAGAAATTTTATAATAGGTTCAGAATACTAATGTGGTTTGGAAATGGGGTTGCAAGTGACAGCCACATCACCAGCCTGCAAAGACCTAGCTACAGTATTTCTCTAGTCTACTAAAGCTGGAATGATATTAGGATTTGAGTGACCCTGGCAGTGTCCATACTGCTTGCTCCCTACACATGTAGATAAACGATGGAGAGTATATTTCGGACTGTGTTTTGGGTGAGGTGAACTTCTCACTCCATCAGCATGGATTTGTAGATGGGCATGAAACCAGAACTCTTTTCCTGAGCATGGGTGAATCAGCCCTCAAATAATGCCTCTCCAAAAGAATTAGGAAAAATACAACATCATAAAAAGTGATTTAAATTATTAAATTAAGCATTTATTGATGTTGCAAGTTAATTCCTTTGAAGCATTAAAAAGTAAGTCGACTTTAAAAAAATCCAGCTGCTTCAAAAAATACCTTTTCAAGATGCTCTTTATACCTGTTTCACAACAAACACATCTGTATTTATAAAACAAATTACTGAGGCTTTAGTGAGAGATGATAAGCCAGTGGAAAGATGTGTTTTCCCTCTTTGTTCTCAGCATGTGTTGACAGTGACAGCATCCAGCACTGCCCAGTCAGCTAAACATAGATGTCTTAACCTTGGCAGAGTACAACTTTGTGTAAATATATTCACTTCCAACATTGTATATAATAGATTTAATGATATGTATTTGGGTAAATCACATCATTTTCAAAATTATGATTAACTTTCAATTTCAGGCATAATTTTATCAGAACTGGGTTGAGACTGTTGGGTTTTTCCAGCAGTTTCTGTTTCCAATTCAGTTTTCCAGCATCCATCTTATTTTGCTTTTATGTGACTGTTTCAATTTGTATTAGATATGGCCTGATCAATAAGGGTTTGACTGATACCCAAATCCCAGAATTAAATGCCAGTACCGCATTCAACATCTTCAGAATCTGTATTTCTAAACAGATAGTTCTTTTTGGTACTTCACTTCTGCTTACATTCAGTAGTATTTAGAAGGACATCATAATAGGCAAAACGTTTAAGTCGAATTGGACAATGATTTATAAACTCAGAAGTGACAAGTACTTCTGTGGAATTCTTACTGGGATTTTGAAGTGGAAGACAATTGAGAAGATGTTTACAAGTTTGATTGAGTTATCTGGATAAAGTTGATCTTAATTGACTTTCCTGATGGATTGAGGAGAAAGTGAGGTCTGCAGATGCTGGAGATCAGAGCTGGAAATGTGTTGCTGGAAAAGCGCAGCAGGTCAGGCAGCATCCAGGGAACAGGAGAATTGACGTTTCGGGCATAAGCCCTTCTTCAGGAAGAAGAAGGGCTTATGCCCGAAACGTCGATTCTCCTGTTCCCTGGATGCTGCCTGACCTGCTGCGCTTTTCCAGCAACACATTTCCTTTCCTGATGGATTATTGAGTTTATCTAATGCATAGACACAAAAGAAAAAGAAATCCATTGTATAGTGGTTCTAACAACCACTGTACGTCCCAAAATACCTTCTCAGAATTGTCACTCTTGTAATGTAGAAAACACAGCAATCAATTTGCGCACAGCAAATTCTCACAAAAAACATTATAATAATGACCAGAAAATCAGATTTACAATGTGACCTTCATTGTGAAGTGAAGTTTGGATTTGATCGCGGATTACAGGGTAAAGGCAGGATTCTTGGCAGTGTGGAGGAACAGAGAGATTTTGGGGTCCATGTCCATAGATTCCTCAAAGTTGTCACCCAAGCTGATAGGGTTGTTAAGAGGTATGTGGTGTGTTGACTTTCATTAGCAGAAGAATTGAGTTTAAGAGCCACAAGATTATGCTGCAGCTCTATAAAGCCATGGTAGACCACACTTGGAGTATTGTGTTCAGTTCTGGTCACCGCATTATAGGAAGGAAGTGGAAGCTTTAAAGAGAGTGCAGAGGAGATTTACCAGGATGCTGCCTGGATTGGAGGGTATGTCTTATGAAGAAAGATTGAGGGAGCTATGGCTTTTCTCATTGGCATGAAGAAGGATGAGAGGTGACTTGTTAGAGGTGTACAAGATGATGAGAGGCATAGAGTGGATAGTCAGAGACTTTTTCCTGGGACAGAAATGGCTATCATGAGGGGGCTTAATTTTAAGGTGATTGGAGGAAGGTTTAGGGGAGATGTCAGAGATAGGTTCTTCACACAGTGAGTGGTAGGTGCATGGAATGCACTGCCAACAGTGGTAGTAGAGTCAGATATATTAGGGGACATTTAAGCTACTCTTGGATAGGCACATGGATGATAGTAAAATGAAGAACTATTTCGGTTAATTTGATTGCTGAGTAGGATTAAAGGTCAGCACAATGTAGAGGGTCAAAGGGCCTGTACTGAACTGTACTGTTCTATGTTCTATGTTTCATACACAATGTTAAATGAGGGATAAATTTTGGTCAGAACGCGGGATAATGCCACTACTCTTTTTAGGATAGTACTATGAGATCTGTTACATCCCCTTGTGAGGATAGACAGGGCCTTAGTTTAATGGCTCGCCCGAAACATGGTTCTTCTAACGCTGCAGCACTCCAGTAGTTTTGCACTGATGCGACAACTTTGACTTTCTGCTCTTAGCCCTGGAATTTAACATCGGCAAATTGGATGAGGTAAGACTGGATAGGGTGCATAAAATCACTGGAGTTGGCACGCGACCCAATCGCTGGGTCATTACGTCAACAGGATAGCTTGCTGACTGATTAGGGACACCATTTGCAAAACTGTAAATGAGTAAATAAAAGCTAATTAAGGTCATTGAGGAAACTATTAGTCTCAATTTTAGAAGCCCCTCAGAATTTTGTGAGCAGCTTGCAAGTGACATGGATTGAAGTCGGTGACGGGGGAGATCAAGTTTTGAGGCTCAGCAGGATTTAAAGGGCAATAACAGTTCTGAATCATTTATCAGCAGCCAGCAGCTTCTTCACTGAAACTTTTTCACTTACTTGAAAGGAAAGAAAAGGGCAATAATTTGTTCTGACTTGAAGCTCCTTTAGCTGTGGAATGGGCAGTCTGTGTCTGTTTATTCTCCAAAATTATAGACTGCATTTCTGAGAGACAGGATGCCCTTCAAAGAGGTAATTGCATCAACGCTGCACTTGCAGTCCAAGTTCACATCACTTACCATCATATCATCATGTAGGTGAAATGCATCCAGGGTGCAACAGCGTGGTGTACAAATATGGTCACAAGCAAATCTCGATCATGTCGTTGGTTCTTTCTGACCACATTAGACATCTCGCTGAAGCTCAAGTAATCTTGGGCGACCTTCAAAAGAGCTGCCTGTGGACCACAGCACAAAGATACTGCGAGAGCCCAATGGCTGCGTGGTGGCAAAGAACTGATTCCGTTTCAACCTGAACCAGAACCATAATGCAACACCCCCTTATATGCAAGTTCTGAAGAACGGTCAATGGTCTCGAAGTGTTAATTCTGATTTCTCCTTACACATGCTGTCAGACTAGATTAGATTACTTACAGTGTGGAAACAGGCCCTTCGGCCCAACAAGTCCACACCGACCCTCCGAAGAGGGTCCGAAGAGCAACCGACCCAGACCCATTCCCCTACATTTACACCTTCATCTAACACTACGGGCAATTTAGCAAGGCCAATTTACCTAACCTGCACATTTTTGGACTGTGGGAGGAAACCGGAGCACCCGGAGGAAACCCACGCAGACACGGGGAGAATGTGCAAACTCCTCACAGTCAGTTGCCTGAGGCAGGAATTGAACCCAGGTCTCTGGCGCGGTGAGGCAGCAGTGCTAACCACTGTGCCACCATGCCACCCTGCTGAGACTTGCTGAGTTTCTCCAGAAATTTCTCCTTTTGTTTGTTTTGGATCTCCAATATCCACAGTCCTTTGCTCTATTTCTTCTAACTTATAATAACTAATGAATTCTCTCTTTTATTATCTTTAAAAATAGCTTAGTTAAATTGAATTCTTTTAAACTCTAAAATCATTTGGTCTGGGAGAAAGGCATCCAGAAGGGAGGGAATCCTTTGTGAATTAATCTTGTTGTGACCAGTCGAGGAGGCAGGTGAATAAAGACAGATCCCCCACCTGGGGTCTTGGTACTTGGTATAGCCTGTCTGGGACCATAATAACTTAGCAAACCTCACTGGGAATCTGGTCGGAACATAACTTAATTTTGACCAGAAAATCTGGAAAACCCTCACATTAGTTCAACCTCCAAACTTTTAGAATTTGCAGTTAATGGTCTAAAAGTTTTTAAAAACAGATTTAAACCAAATTGTTATAACCAAATCATTTTAGGCACTCAAACCCTTCTAATTTAATCTAATTTAAAACATATCATGGAATCTGGAAACAGTAAAAAATGAATTTAAACATTGCCACCTCATTTATTGAATTCTATACTACATATGAAACAACACTCAACTATAAAAAGGATGAAATTCTCCTTTCAGGAAAAGTGATAATTATGCCTTACTTGATGCAAGATACTCTAAGCATTCGTAACATAAAAGTAATTCAATGTGTTTTCACTTTTAAGTGGCTCAGTATCACATTCCATGCATTGAAACCGCTCTGTTTCTCACTGCAGGTGTTCCACACCAAAAGTTGAATCAACAGGAATAAAAAGAGCTTTGTGCTAAACCGAGTGTGCTGCTTAAGAAGGTATAAACCAAAGCATATTAAAAGCTATTAACTGATATACAATTACAGCCCCTGAACCCAGTGAAGAAAGAGACCTTTTGCTCACACAAGAGGTCTGCTCGGTGGCCTATACACCTGTATAATAATGTGCTGAGATCCTGCTTCTTTATGGCAACTCTCACATGAGGTCTATACATAGAGAAAACAAAACACAGCAAATGTCAAGAATCTTTGAAATGATTGTGAAGTCAGGACAACTCTGACATACTGATTTGCATTTATGTTGAGATGATAGTATTTAGCCCTGATGAGAATTAACTCTCATCCTCTTCCTCACATCTTGGTAATGATAGGACACAATCCTAATTACTGATGCCATATGCTACCAAGTCTTCAATCTCAGGTATAATTGGAACTATTTTCAGCTTTTTCATCTGTATGCACGTTCAATACTTGATTAAATCTGAAGACAGGACTGTCAAATGTAAGTTTATTAATGATGCTTTTTTTTAGGAATTCTCAGGGATATGTGCAGAATTAATGAAGTTATCATTTCTCACTACTGGCTTTAAACCCTTCGTCCAAGCTGCCTCAGATCTAATTAGGCAAAAAATGAAAACCATTTCAAATAAACTTTTGAGACTTTCATCACATTGCAATAATAAGCTTACAGTGAGGTGAAATGAAATTAAAGATTTTGATTGATGTTGCTTTTAATGATGACCAACTGTATCCATATATCAGCCATCAGTAAATTTGATTTTCTTTATAACAATCACAGAAAATGTTTTTTTTTTAATTGCCAGACAATGAACTATGATGGGCGGTAGTTTCCTTTACAGAAGTTAAGTCTTGAGTCTAGAGTGAGAGTCACTTCTGATCAAGGGTGGAGTTTTCTCACACCATCACATGGTTCTCAGCTTATTGTGCATTAATTCTCAAAACGCGTGCATCTTCACTTTTCAGGTCCTCACTCTGAGATCTTAAATTATTTACCCAAGAACCTTGAGCTCTCACTCTACCATATCCAACTTCCTCTTCTGACTGTGGCAGGATCCTTTAAAATACAGTACACTATTCAGTTATGAAGAGAAAGTGAGGACTAGAGATCAGAGTCGAGAGTGTGGTGTTGGAAAAGCAGCCAGAGAGGCAGCATCCGAGGAGCAGGAGAATCGACATTTTGGGCATAAGCTCTTCCTCAGGAATGAGGCTTGTGGGTCAAGGGGGCTGAGACATAAATGGGAGAGGAGTGGGGCTATGGGGAAGGTAGCTGGGAATGTGATAGGTGGATGAAGGTGGAGGTGAAAGTGATAGTTTGGAAATGAGCTTAGAGCAGATAGGTTGGAAGGAAGATGGACAGGTAGGGCCGCTTAAGAAGTTATCCCAGATATAAATGTTCAACAGCACTAAGCGTGCTCTCAACACTCAGTTCTCTATGATACACCATGACCAGTCTTCAGCCCAAACAACCCAGGACAGGACAAGATAGGTGCATGCTAGCATGTCCACCTATCCACTCTTTTCCCAATCAGTGTTCCTGCTTTCCTAGACAGTATTCATCCTTTCTCCATCAATCAATTATCCCTTGTGCCACTTTTGTGCTACACTGCCCCAAAAAAAGCCAGCCTCCATGCCCTGTTTTGCTTTCTCTCAAAACCACAACTCAGTCATTTACATTGACTGCTTTCTTTAGGCAAGGAAATCTGCCATTCTCACCCAGTCTGGCCTGAATGTGACTCCACACTTAGAACATTATGGTTGACTTTTAATTGACCTCTGAAATGGAGAAGCAAATCATTTAGTTACAAAGGTATCAAATACAACAAATGCTGACCTTATTTGTGATGCCCACATCCTCTGAAAGAACAAAGGAAAACACATATAAAGCTGTAGCATTATAAAACAACAAGTAGTTATTCTGAAGCCATAAGAAAAGCCAAGCTTGCCAGATGAACCTTTTTTTTAATTCCAGTGAGTTGTGCTTTTAATGAGATGCAAACACATGCAAATTAACTTCATGACATCTGCAGTTGAGAAAGTCGATCTGCATTTTAAAGTAAGAGAACTTAATCATAAAAATTTATCCCATCGTCAGAATTCTGAGCTTAGACTTCTCGTCTACTTGGGACTAGCCTACAGTTTCATATCTAAGAATATAAAACATGTATTATCAGCTTCATTAACAAGCTAATGAATGTAGTATAAACAGAAAGTGCTGGAGAAACTCAGCAGGTGTACAGAGAAACATAGAAACTAGGATTCCCCATACCCCCGATAACATTAAATTCTAAAAAAAAACTCTCTTTCTTGAATATATTTAGTGACTTCCTACCACAGTTTATGGAGTACACAATTCCAAGATGCATTACCCTTTAAGTGCAGACAGCTTTCCTCAGTCCTAAATGATCTAGCCTATATCCTGAGACTGTGACCTCTAGTTCTAGACTCTCCAAGCAGGGATTACATCATCCCAGTACCTAGTCTGTCTTTGCCTGTTCGAGTTATATATGTTTGAATTAAGTACCCTCTCAACCTTCTAAACTGAAGCGAATACAGGCCCAATCAAACTAATCTCTCATCATCACAGAGAGTTGGCCTGTCTGGTAGCAGCCTAGTGAACCTCCACTGTACTCTCTCCATGGCAAGTATTTCCTTTCTTAGGTAGGGATATCAAAACTGCAGAGAGAAAGTGAACACTGCAGATGCTGGGGATCGGATTCAGAGTGTGGTGCTGGAAAAGCACAGCTAGTCAGGAGCAGGAGAATCTACGTTTTGAGCATAAACTCTTCATCAGCTCTTCATCATATCAAAACTGCTCACAATACTCAAGGAGTGGTCTCATTGAGGCCCTGCATAATTATAGTATAACATCTCTCCTTCTGAACTTAAACCCTTTTGCAATGAAGGCCGACATACCACTGCTCTTTCTAATTAGTCGCTGCATCATTGACTGGTGTAGAGAGTCACCCAGAACCCTTTGTACATTCAGACCTCCAAATATATCACCATTTAAATAACACTCTGCCTTTCTGTTTTTCAAATCAATGAGTATAACTTCATATCCAGCCACACTGTGCAACAACCACCTTATGTTTAGCCACTCAGTCAACTTGGCTAAATCACCTTGAAGCCTCTTGGCTTCAGATAAACAGAGTTGATATTGAACAGTGATATGGGGCTGAAAGCTGGGACTGCCAAGGTTGCTGCTAGACATGCTTAACTTTGCCAGTTATTTCTATTTTTATTTCAGATCTCCATCATCTGCATTCTTGTAATTTTATTATACAAATCAAAGAATATAACACAGATAATAAGAATATGAAAAAGGGTGAAAAAGGCCACTTATGCAAACAATTCTTCCTCTAGTACCCTATCTCTCCCATTCCTGCAGTCAGCAGTGTGTGGGCCTTGTGTTCTACCCTCAATAAAAATTAATCCAAACATTTATTACTATTGGGAGTGAAGAAGTTCTTCCAAAACAACAGTTCCATATTGATGTGCTCTGCTCTTATTTTCATTACTTTATTTTAAATTATTAACCTGGATTTAACATATCTAATACACTTCATACCTTACAGATGCCTAAAGATCACCCAATTTACTTTACACTGATTGTAGAGTTTGAGATCTAATCCACATAATTCATTCCCTTTGTACTTCAGAGAAATTATATGACCATGTCTGGATCTTTTCTATTGCATCTGTTTACATTTGTACATTAATGCAATAGAAGGCCCAAAGTGTTTCATATGTCTGCCACCTAATTACATAGAGAGCAGAACTGATTCAGTGTAAATATGAATTCTAAATCATTCATGTAATTTCTGGTGACTTGTTCTGAATACCCAGTCTGAGAATTTTAAAAACAATGTTTTGTTCAATTGTTTGGATGATCTGGTTGTCTCCCTATGAGATCCAGGTAATGTTCAACACCTGCCATCTATTTGAATCAACCATGCAATTAACTTCCAGACCTGGCCTCATAAGCAAATTCAGTTTGTTTATTCATTTTTTAAAAATAAAGCTGCTGCTCACTGTCCAAAGGTCACCTTCAGTTCTCAGCTCGCAGACCACAGCTCCAAACCAAAAATGGGAAGAACAAATAATGAGATGTTCAGAAATTTCTCATGCTATTGTATTGTGACAAGTTACAAATTGTATGTCTTGAATTCAGTTGACTGTGTAGCAAATGCATTAGCAGCACAATCCACCTTGTGCAGGAATATATGATGACCTAGTCTATCAGAGCATTGATTGATAGCTCACAAAACTAGCACTCTAAAATAGCAGCTGGAAATACTGCAAACAAACAGTAATCAAATTTTTTAAGAGAGTGACACTACATAAAATGATTGAATTCATTATCTGAGGTAGGCATAACTACATTTATAACTGATGACGAAATGAAAGTATGAAATGTGTATAAAATGCATTTTCAATTCTAAAAAGATTCAAAACCTAGAAAGGTTAAAACATCGTGAATTTTGATTTGAAATAACTGCTACTACAGAATAAGTTGTTGATGCTATTCTACAGATTCACACATGTCCCCAGTGGATATGGAAAAAGATACAAAAAGCATAGATATTGAGAGCCACACCACTGGCATTGGGTGGCCACGCAACCCTATGGGATTGAACTATTTGTGCAGCACAGTACAGAGATCAGTGACAGTCTCTGAACAATCTGCACTGACAAGACTGCTCGAATTCATTCAGCTGTACATCATGTATACTATGTACTAGCTAGGTAGGCCGTTTCCCAGGTATAAGCCCTGATGAGGGGTCCTACCTGAAACATTGACTCTCCTGCTCCTCTGATGCTGTTTGACCTCTGTGCTTTTTCCAGTTCCACATTTTATTGACTCTGATTTTCCAGCATCTGCAGTCCTCACTATCTCCAAGTTCCCAGATTTAAGCCTTTCTTCATACAGGAAACTGATAAAATGACCATGTGTGCTCTTTTTCCTGAGTGTCCACCTAAAGGCTAACCTCTTGCTGCCTCTGGCATTCCTGACACACAATCACTCCTTTTTCCCCATCAATTCCTGGACTTCTCTCCTTTGAGTTTCTCCACCTCTTCCTCCTTACTGCAGGACCACAAAGACTGCATTGACTAAGACCTTTGCCAGAGGGCTGTATGGTAGCCCTGCAAATTCTATCCAGCTCACCTTGCCCCACAACATTCCCTGACTAGTCCATTGGGAGCAAGTGCCAGTGGCCTTCTTTGAAACATTTCAGCAAATCCGCTCAGTGTTGGTAATTTAGCCACAGTTAGATTTGGCACCTTTATATCTCTTTGTCATTGTCTGGCAATCGTATTCCTCCCAGTCCTCCCTCGCACCGCACTCTGCTTGTCAATATAGCAGACACAGTACTGAACTCTTGACTCCTTGCTGTTTCCAGTAACCAGACAGGATTTTGAAGCCCCATAGATGTCATGTGCTCTTCATAAAATTAGGAAAATGCTGTAAAATTTGGATTAATTGCCAATTTAACCATCTTAATTCAAGTCAATATCAGGTGCCTCCCCCACCTTCTAAAATCTGGACCCACGATGTTCAGCCAGTCACAGATCAGCCTTATCTAATAGCCTCCATTGCTCTCAATGGCCCAGTAAAATTCCAGTCAATAGTGTTAATCCTCAGACTATCAGGTGTGATGAAGGTTAGAAAGCCAGAGCCTCATTTTCATTTATTTACAAACATTTATTTACATAAACAATATATTGTGCACATTCCTCACTCACACTCACCATTAATTTGTACCTTTCATCTGAAACAACTGATGCGTAATTAGTATAGAGGACTGCCTTTTTCATTTTCCTCCAAGTAATTTTTGGCTTCAGTGGTTATTTTCTGCAAGAAGCCAAAGTTACAATTTAAATAAAAGCAGCAGCGTCAAGGCAGGCAGTGACCCTTCAAAGGCTGCTGGTGCCTGACCTCCTGGTCCTTCACTGTGCAGCAGGACCCACACTGAAATCTTTCAATAAACTAACCTTCGCATTATTGTGCCAGCATTGCTTCAGCAGCTCCATTGTGTGCCTGGTCATACTGTGCAACAGGCAGACAACAGGCATTCAGTCTCACTGGTGGTCTCAACAAGAGAGACACAGCTTGCTTTGGAAGCACTGGTCGATTCTGAAAAATTATTCACTTCTGGGATTTCTGAAATGTTATTGAAGAGTTAGATTTTGCCGATCAGCATGCCAAACTCAGGATTTCTGAATCTGAATTTTATAAAGTAGATGTTCTAAATGTGAGTTTCAGGGGATGTAATTACTAACTGAATAAAGAACAACTAAGAATTGGAAATTTACAAAACAAGGATTATTTCATGCATTATTTTTCTCTGCGGATGAGTTTTGTCAAAAATATATTAATGTTGCCTATAAGTGTAATTATAATTTCAATTTAACAGAAATATCTCGGGCACAGAATTTCAGAAAAAGCAATGCAGTGATGGTGTAGCAATGTCACTTGTCTAGTAACCCAGAACCCTAGGTTAATGCTCTGGAAAAATAGGTTCAAATGGCAGATGGTGTAATATATTTTCCATTTAAAAATCTAGAATTAATAGCTAGCCACATGGTGACTGTGAAACCATTGTTGAATGTTGTAGTCTCATTTGGTTCTTTTAGGGGAAGAAGTTTGTTTCTCTGCTCTAGCCTCAAGTGACTCCAGAATCACAGCAATGTGGCTGGCTCTTCACTGGCCTCTAAAAAGAGCCCTAGTAAGGCACTCAGATCACGGGACAATAAATATTGGTCGAGCCAGTGACCCTCATATTCCCCAAAAATATTGAAAAATGTCGATAGTCTTAGAGAAATGTCAGATCTGACCACATCCTGGTCTTGATAGAAATTGTATAAAACAGGTGGACCTTTCCCTCTCAATAAAGCATCAATTCCTTTTATTCACTCATGGAATGTAGGCATTGCCAGCATTTATTGCCCATCCCTAATTATCCTTGAGGAGGAAGTGGTGATTTATCTCTTGAACCACTGCAGTCCGTCAATTCTAATTACACATTCTATTTCAGTGCTAAGTTTCACATTCGATTCCGTAACCACCAACCTCTGACTGATAACACCCTCACAAGTTCATCTTTCAGCGTCTCTGCCTCATTCATCCTACAATAAATTAAGTCAATTTATCAATTCTACTCCTGCAGTCCTCTCTTGTTCCCTACTCCAAAAGCTCCATTCATCCAGTGTGAGAGTACAATGTAAAACATTTAAGACAGCATAAGACAGTGACACAGACTTTGAACAGTGTGAGAGAGTGACAGAGAATTAAAACAGCACAAGACAGCATCAGAGACTTAAAATATCAAGAGAGACTAATGGAGACTTAAGACAACGTGCTCAAGCTAAGGCTGGGGGCAGGCTGAGTCTGTGACTGATGACTTTGAGAGGAAAAAAAATTAAGTGTATTGTCACTTGAAAGGTTTACTGATTGAATGTTGCTAAATCGCATGGAATAGAAGAGCTTCATCCCAGGTTGCTAAAGGGGATGGCTAGAGATATAATCATTGCTTTGGTGGTGGTTGTTCAAAATTCTACCAATTCTGGAAAGGTTCTATGGAGTGGAATATAAGAAATGTAATCTACTGCTGTGGTTCTGTTCGCTGAGCTGGAAGCTTTTGTTGCAAACGTTTCGTCCCCTGTCTAGGTGACATCCTCAGTGCTTGGGAGCCTCCTGTGAAGCGCTTCTGTGGTGTTTCCTCCGGCATTTATAGTGGCCTGTCCCTGCCGCTTCCAGTTGTCAGTTTCAGCTGTCCGCTGTAGTGGCCGGTATATTGGGTCCAGGTCGATGTGTTTGTTGATGGAGTTTGTGGATGAGTGCCATGCTTCTAGGAATTCCCTGGCTGTTCTTTGTTTGGCTTGCCCTATAATTGTAACAGCCAGGGAATTCCTAGAAGCATGGCACTCATCCACAAACTCCATCAACAAACACATCGACCTGAACCCAATATACCGGCCACTACAGCGAACAGCTGAAACTGACAACCGGAAGTGGCAGGGACAGGCCACTATAAATGCCGGAGGAAACACCACAGAAGCGCTTCACAGGAGGCTCCCAAGCACTGAGGATGTCACCTAGACAGGGGACGAAACGTTTGCAACAAAAACTTCCAGCTCGGCGAACAGAATCACAGCAACGAGCACCCGAGCTACAAATCTTCTCACAAACTTTGAAATGTAATCTACTATTTAAGAGGATAAGAGGATGGAAAATGGAAAACTTCAGACCTGATTATTTGACATCATTAGTAGGGAAAGTGTTAGAATCTATCATGAAGTATGTAATAACTGGACATTTAGAAAAGCTTGCAAAATTGGGCAGAGTCAATGTGGATTTATGAAAGGGAAATCATGTTTGACAAACAGAAAGCAGAGAGTAGGATAAACGAATCACTCTCAGGATATAAGGCTGTTTCTAGATGCCACGTCCAGTTAAGTCCTACGTCTGCAGCTGTTTTCTATGTGGGGACCATTGGAATACCTGAATATTCTGATGACACCAAATTAGGTGGGAATATAAATTATGAGGAGGATGTTAGGAGGCTTCAACAGGACTTGGGAGGGCTTAGTAAATGGGTTAGAACATAGTTTATCAAATATGAAAAGTGTGAAGCTATTCACTTTGATAAAAAAATAGAAAGGCAGAATATATCTTAAACATTGAGAGTTGTGTCAATTAGTCCCTCGAAGTTAACATGTCAGTGTAGTACACATTAATCTGGTATACTGGCATTTATTGCAATGGGACTTGAGTACAGGAGATATAATGTCTTTGTGTAGTTATATAGAGTCGTAATCTGACTTCACCCAGTATATTATGCATAGTTTTGATATCCTTATCTAAGAAAGGATATAATTATCATTGAGGAAGTATGAGATTAATCACCAGATTTTAATCCTTGGGATGGTAGAATTGTTTTAAGATACGAGATTGAGGAAACCAAATCTGTTTTCCCCAAATTTTGAAGAATAAATGTGATGCTACTGAAACATACAAGATTCTTATAGGGGCATGATTTGGTGCATGTAGATGTTATCTCTGAATGTGAGTCTTAAAATAGAATATACAATCTCAAAATATGGGTAGTATCTTTAAAACTGAGGTGAGGAGGAATTTCTTCACTTAGAGAGAGTTACTGAATCTTTGAATTATCTGTCCCAGAGAGCTGTGGAAACTCAACAATTGAAAAGGTCCAAGACAGAAGACTGGAGACTGTGACATCAAGGGGTAATGTGACATCAATGTAAAGGAATAGGGTAGGTGAATGGGCCTGTATAAGTTACTATTCAGAAGGTCAGTGTGGAATTGTTGAGCTAAAAGGCCTGTTTATGTTGTAGGGATTCTATGATGTAGAGATGGTGCAGCAAAGTGGTGTTGATCAAGGAATCAGCAATTGAATAACAGACAAGCCCAACAGTTTGAATTGTTTAGTCTCGCTCCAATGTTGCTGTATCATAGAGAAATAGCTAAGTGACTGGTTGGTGAATATTTGGCTCAGTTTTCTTTCATGAATCAGGTAATTTACAGTGATTGTATAGTTTTTCATTTCAATCATATTCATTGGGAGTAATAATGTCTATTTTAGGTGGTAAAGTTTAGAAACTGAATTGAGAATAACTGATTAATTTGTACATAATTAAGGTGGGAGGACAGGTGATGTGTTGCAATCACAGGATGTAGGAGCTCTTGCATGCCAGTGTAATATATCTGTAATAAATTGTGCAACTGAAAGAACTTTGACTCAGAGACAGTGAGCTGGAGTTACAGTCACAGAGAGGGGAAAGTTACCAGGTGATTTTATTCCCGGAAGTGGTCTAATTTTGTCAGTGATTAGGGACAGAAGGGAGTGACAGCAAGTAAGCCAGATATTGAGAAGTGGGTGAATAGGAGTAGGGGACATATTTTAAAATAAAGCTTCTCTTATTTAAGATGGACGTGAGCTACATTCCATGTAACGTTTGCCGTTACTGCATGGAACTGTGAGGTCTGCGCCTGACACTAGCTTCCACAATGAATGACAATTCTTGGTCCACCAATCATTATGTGTGGAACCTCAAAGTGGCTTCATCACTGTATGGCTGAGCAGATTAGAGGGAAACCTGGAAATGGGAGAGAGTTCTTTCACCCAGCAAGCCATGAGTCTCTGGAACATGCTTCTCTAGAGAGTGGTGGAGGTGAAGTCAATTAATACCTTCAATGTAGAGGTAGATAGATTCTTGACCAAAAAAGAACTCAGGAGAAATTGAAGTTGGGGAGAAAAGTGGAGCTGAGGCCATAATCAGAATAGCCATGATCTTATTGAACAGCAGAGCAGACTAGAGGGACTGAGTGGCCTACTTTTCCTTCTAATTTAGATGCCCTTATGTTCAGCTTGCATTAATTCCCAGTCACCAATCTGTCTTCATTGCCAAATACTGGATCTCTATCTTTCAACATATTGGGTTCAAATTTCCCTGAAGGTTTTTCCTTTGCCATAGCTTGAACAGAACAGAAACAGAACTTTTCTCTCTAATATCTATTGAGCTGCTATCCTGTTGAATTTGGTACCTGTCCATTTGGTTAAGCTCACTGTAAGTTTGACTGGATAACTCGTCCAATACAAGTAATACTTCCACTAAAGAAATACAGAGATTTTAATTCAACCTCAGATGTCAATTGGAAAACAGTTGCTAAGTATCGCAAATAGTTCAACAGATTGAGGGCAGCTGTAACTTGAAATGCTTCTCAGCCAAATAAACTTCTTGACTGAAGTGGAAGTGTTTCAAAGTATTCCTTTATGGGGACCACCAATGCTTCATTCCATTACAGGTGTGGATAACCAGTTTTCCAAAATTGCCACTGAATAGATGCAGAGTATTATCCTTCTCTGGAATGTGCAGTTAAATCAGAGGAAGACTTAATCAAAATGAAAGGAAACAGGAAAATCTGGCAAAACGGATGTTTAATTAGGAAATTAATTTCAAGATAGATAAGTGTGAGATAGATAACCGAAAAGGATACAAAGACTACATGACTTTATCTGATTAACTTGCAGGATGTAGGCACCACTGTCAAGTTCACCATTTCTTGCCTATCCCTAACTGCCCATCAGAAGGTGATGAATTGCCTTCGTGAGCCATTTCAGTCTGTGTGGTGAATGTATGCCCAGTGCTTTTAATAGGAGGTTACAGACATTAATTCAGTCACATGAAGGAATATTAATATAATTTTGAGTCAGAATGGTTGGTAATTTGGAAGGAAACTAGGAGGTACTGGTGTTTCGAAGCACCAATTGCCTTTGGCCTTTTAGCTGTTAGAGATCAAGTTAATGAAAAGAATCTGAATAGGTAGAGGAACAAAGGGATCTTGAAGTACAAATGCACAAATCAGTTAATGAGCAATGCTGGTTAAAAATGATTACCAAGCATGAATACCAGAACTAAGGGGATAGACTTATCAATATATTTGATAAGTACATCTATTTCAGAAACGGGAAAGTCTAAATGATTAGCTGACGGAATCCTTGAACGTATTGAAAGGATTTGATTGGATTAATCTAGAGAAAATGTTTTCATTTGCTGGGGTCCAAAGCTCGTGGTTATTAACATAAGGTACTCACCAATATATTCAATAGGCAATTCAGGAGACACTGCTTTAAGCAGAGTGGAATGCACAGCTGCAAGGAGAAATTGAAGCAAATAACATAGATGCATTTCAGGGGAAGTTTGATAAAACATGAAGGACAAAGAAGTAAAGATTTAAATGGAGAGGAGTGGGAGGAAACTTGCATAGGTGCCGAGATGAATAGATTGGTTTGAATAGCCTATTTCTGTGCTGTTGACTCAGTGCGACTAATCACACCATTTCCAAGTTTCAGAAACAAGAATAAAGCATTCATAGAAATATTCAAATACTGGAAAGACATTTATACTTAAAGAAGGATTGGTGAAAATATGACATTGTGTTTTAGATTTCTAGGTGTTTTGCTTTTTGAAGTCCAAAAGGAATAATTTTCTTCTATGTACTCTCAATGCGAGATCAGCACAATGGCAAGAGATCTGACTGTCAATGTTGGATGTAACTTAGCTGGAAAAATGAAGTCTCCTCTTCATATAGTTAAGAATGATAGGTTAATTATAGGATGAAACTGAAAAGATTCAAAGGATAGACAGTTAAACAATGGAGAATGTGGCTCCAACCAGTACAAAAAGCAGAGAAAAGGGACTAAAAACAATGTAAGAAGTGAATAAAGAAGAAATTGAAACGAAAGGAAATGTAGTGAACAATGAAGGAAAGGTGATTAAAAAGAACTGATGAATAAAAAGAAAGGTTTATTTTTGCCAGTGTTGAAGCTGGATGTAATCCACATGGCTAGCACAATGAAGAATGGAAAGATATCCTTTGGATTATGGGTTGGACCTTTGTTACCTATCCGGCTTTTCATTGTGGAAGGAACATTCCTTCAGAATTTCATGGGTTAGCAGTGAAATCATTATCTCGCTTCAACAATGAACAGTTAGGAGTTTTGCATTCTGCCAAATCCTCCCTTCTTTATTTGTGTGTGTCTGATACATGCCTGCTACGACCTGATATAAGAAGAACAGTGCTTAATTGAAGCTTGGCACATTTTTTAAATTCCTGAGTGAGTTACATTTGTGCTCGAGGACCTCATTTATTTGTCATCATTTTAAACAGCTCAGAAAATCCATTTGAGCTGCACCAGCAGTAATCAACATTCTCAAAATAGACTGCTTGCACAAGCAGCTAGTAATATAACAAAATTGGTAAAATAAAATACCAAATACAATTTCTCTAAATCCAGTACATAAAAATAATGTTCTTTAGATTATCCATTGAAAAAGAATGAATCAAATTAAAGTACAGAGGCAGATGAGGGATTCAATACAATCAAGTATGTGGCTATGATTATCACAATAGCTTGAAAACTGATTTAAACATTACTATTGTCTCCTGTGCCTGTTTATTGCAAAGATACATCTTGAGCCCTGTTCAATTTCTCAACCAGTCACAGATCATCTGAGAGAAGGAAATCACTCGACTTTCTATTCCCGCTGAAGGCAGTGAACTTACACAGTACCTTGGATTAAACTAGTACTTCCATCAAGAGTCATTCACCACTTATTGATCTGAAGACAGTCATTTAAAATAAAATCAATGGTCCATTAGTGAGAAGTAAATATTTCATAACATAAGAGGATTACAGATATTAATCATAGCTATTATTATGCTTAGCTAATAAACTTGCGTTCCTTGCGATTTATTTAAATGTCACTGTATAAAAACGAATATATTGACTTGCAGCTATTGCTGCTTTCAAAGGTGCATGGGGAATTTGCACCCAGAGTGTGCTTTGTTCCTTAATTCAAAGAAGGCTAAGCTGTCACGATGGCCTAGTAAGAGAAAAGATGACTACCCAATCCTTACACACTACACAATCTCACTTTCTTTTTCTAAATTTGTTAAGGCCAGCCAGACCAGGAATTCCCTTAGTTGTCATGAGCAACAATAGGGAAGATAGCACTCCCAGTTCCTGTTCCTGTTTACTGATAATGGATCATGCTGGAAACTGCAGCCTTCTGAACATTGGAAGCAAATGGAACCATGCTCATTGTGAGCTTAGATGTTTAGATTCCCTACAGTATGGAAACAGGCCCTTTGGCCCAACAGATCCACATTGACCCTCCGAAGAGTAACCCACCCAGACCCATTCCCCTACCCTGTATTTACCCCTGACTAATGCACCTAACACTATGGGCAATTTAGCATGCCAATTCACCTAACCTGCACATCTTTCTTCACAGTCAAGCATCATATCAGCATTTATGCTCTAAGTTTACAGGTGAAGCTACTTGAGAGAGTAATTCAAGGGTTTTGGTACCAAGAAACCACACCCAAAATACTGGAGTTTTTTTTGAGGAAGTAACTGGTAGAATAGAAAATGGAGAACCAGTGGATGTGGTGTATTTGGTTTTTGGGAAGCCTTTTGATGAGATCCCACATAAGAGACTAATGGGTAAAATTAAAGCACACAGGTTTGGGGGTAATGTATTTTGGATTGATTGACAGAATATATTATGTTTTTTATCAGCTGACAGGCAAGTGGTGTACAGCTGGGATCAGCATTTGGGTCCCAGGTATAATTAAATTAGATTCCCTACAGTGTGGAAACAGGCCCTTTGGCCTAACAAGTCCACATCAACCCTCTGAAGAGTAACCCACCCAGACTCCTTTCCCTCTGACTAATGCACCAAACACTATGGGCAATTTAGATTGGCCAATTCACCTGACCTGCTCATCTGTGGACTATGGGAGGAAACCCATGCAGACACAGGGAGAATGTGCAAACTCAACACAGACAGTCACCCAAGGCTGGAATCGAACCTGGACCCCTGGCGCTGTGAGGCAGCAGTGCTAACCACTGAGCCACCGTGCCAACCCTGAGCCACCGTGCCAACCACTGAGCCACCATGCCACCATGTTCATGATATATAAAAAATGAGGGAACCAAAGTCAATATTTCTAGATGTTTTGATGACACAGATCTGGACAGGATTGGGAGTTGTGAGTAGTGAGGAGGATGCAAGGAGGCTTCAGGCTGATTTTGACAAGTTGAGTGTGGTTACATGCATGGCAGTTGCAGTATTAGTGGATAACTGTAAAGGAATACTCTTTAGTGTGAAAATCAGGACAGCAAAATTATTTAAATAGTGCTATATTGGGAATATGGACATGCAAAGTGATCCCGGTATCCTTGACACAAGTTAATGAAAGTAAACAGGCAATTACAGCAAGCAATTAAGAAGGAAAATGGCATGTTGTATTCATTGTAAGGGTATTTGAGTTCAGAAGTATGGACGTTTTGTTTCACTTATGCATGACCCTTGGTGAGACTATACCTGGAGTATTATTTGCAGTTTAGGTTACCTTATCTAAGAGAAGACATACCTTCAAAGAGGGAGTGCAGTGAGGGTTCGCTGAGCTGATAGAGGGGATGGCAGGACTGTCGCTAGATGAGTGTTTTGGTCGAATGGGCCTGTTTTCACTCCAGTTTAGAATTGTGAGAGGGTATATGATTGATATAGCATAAATGTATAACAGGGCTAGATGCAGGAAAGATATTAGGGAAGTCTAGAACCACGGGCCACATTTTCAAGATACCGAGTGGACTATTTAGAACTGAGATGAGGAAACACTTGTTCACTTGTTGAGTGTATCATCCTGTGGAATTCATTACCATAGCAGGCTGTGAAGGCCAAATCACTGGGTATATTCAAGAAGGAGATGGATTATTTTTTAGATGTTAAAGGCTTTAAGGGGTATGGAAAGAATGTAATGTTGAGATAGGGGATCAGCAATGATCATATTGAATGGCCTGCTCCTGCTCCTTGTTTCTATGGTTTCTGTGTTACAAATATCAGCAATGTTTGGGAAGAGAGAGAAGAGAAAAGGATTAGTTTCTCTGCCAGAAGAAGACCAGTGGGTTCATTACAAAAATGGAGAAAAATGCATCCAAGATATATGCATCCAATATATGTGAAAAAGCATTGTTCTCTCAGTATGCTTTGGTCATACCTACAATTCGACTTATACATTTCTAACCAAACACCAATGAAACAACCCAAAATTTAACCAATGAAGGAATTTTTTCCATATTCATGAGGTGTCACACAGGTTCAGGTTCTAATGCAGTCATTTAAGTATTTGGCAATCAGGCCACTAGTTAGGATAATCTAAAAGAATAGGATTGATCTTTAGTGCTCCAATGCTCACCTCCACTGTCTTGATTAATCAGCTACACAGTGGGGCACCTCTTTCCTTACAATATCTTTTCAATCAATTACTCCCCACTGGATGTCCTTTAGCTACTATTCCAACATTGTAGTTTCATTAATTAACAACTACTCAAGAAGAATTTATCCTTTCCTAAACCACTTTCAATTTACTGCCCTACTTATACTTCACAGTTTGAAACCAATACAGGGAAGGGTTATGTTGTCAGTCTTTTTTAGTTGGTACTCTTTTTGTTCCTAGTGCCCGTATTAGATTACAATTTATAAAACAGATCCTGCCACCTTTGATAGATTGCTAGAAATTTTACACTGTAAGATATTTAGCACTAAAGTTTTCTCCACAAAACAACATTAAAAAGCCGACACTCATAAATTTAAACGTATACAATCATCCTAGATTTTCACTCTGGTGCTTCAATCTGAAGCAATCACTGGCAACAACGATAAACAGAACGCACCAGTGCCATTTTAGATCTGACAGTTGGCAAACTGATGTCTCAATCTCAAGTGATGTGCTTTCAGCTCAGCTCAACTGGCCTGCATAATCCTCTCCCTGACATCAGGGAAAACTCCATCCAGGCTGCACTAATTGTATGGTCCAGAAATTTATTATGGGAGCAATGCCAGCAATTATGTCAAAGTTGCACTCATGGATGGCTTCCTCCACAGGGGTGCCCTGCTCCTTTCAGAATGAACTTTCTTTAATTATGGGCAATAGGTGATGTGCCCAGTACCTGCACATCTGTCTGCCCTGTGGTGCTACTGGAATACAGCCATGACACCCAAGCTGTTGAGGTAGCTTGTTAAACATCAAACTGTAAAATGTTGCTTTCCATGTACTGAAATCTTTTCAGTAATTGGTGAGCCACTTGAGGAGATTTAAACCAATTGAAATGTCATTAGCAGCTATTTGTTTCATATGTCACTGTTAAAACATATAAATAAATAATGACAGGTATTTTTAATCAACCTGTTCAGGGATGTTATGATACACCTTTGGAGCAGGTTGGACTCAAACCAGGTCTGTAGGCCCAATGACACTAAGGCTGTGTCACAGGAGTCCTCTAACTGATTGAACATTATGAGGTTACTACAATCAGCAATACTCGAACACTGTGGAGCCTGAACTGAACTCAAAGTCAGGGGTCACAGGAATGTCCTACTTGGGAAAATAGTTCAGAGTGTACAATGAAAGATAATCATGTTAAATACGCTATTCAAATTTGAGTTAATATTGTTAATGTGAGATTATCAAGTATTTCAGGGTTTAGTTTGAGTTATGTTCATAGTGGAAAGAAGACATTTGCAAGTTTATATTCAATGACATAAATGGGCTGGGTAAAATATGTTTTACAGTGACGGTGCCTGTATTATTGAAGGTGCTTGTCATTTCATGTTTCCTTGTGCTTTTATAATTTGATCTCTCCTTCAGGTCATAGCTTGAAAGAAAAATGTCTTCCATTTACATGGCATTTTCATGACAACTGGACATCTCAAGGTACTTTACTGACAATGAAATCCTTTTGAGAACAGCCACTATTCTAAAAAACACAGCAATCAATTTGCACCAGTGAGCTCCCAAAAGCAGCAATGCATTACTGACTGGACAATGACATTTTTGTCATCATATGGATTGAGGAATATATATTGACAATGGGGATAACTCTTCTTCCATAAAATAATGACATATGATCCTTTACATGTCAACATAGAGGTTGATGGGGTCTTGGTTTTAATATCTTATCTCAAAGATAATACGTATTCCCCCAAAGTGTTCATAGAACCCCTACGGTGTGGAAACAGGCCACTCAGCCCAACAAGTCCATACTGACTCTCTGAAGACCATTCCACCTGGATTTACCTCCTTATCCTACCCATCTAACCTTGCATTTCCCATGGCTAATCCACTTAACCTACGCATTATGGGAAGTTTAGCATAGCCAATCCACCTAACCTGTACATCTTTGGACTGTGGAAGGAAACTCACACAGACTTGAGGAGAATGTCCAAACTCCACACAGACAGTCACCAAAGGCTGGAATTGAACCCAAGTCCCTAGCACTGTGAGGCAGCAATGCTAACCACTGAGCCACCATGCCGACCCATTCAGTGAGATTTTTCAGCTCTTGCCCTAGGCTGGATCTTTAATCAAGAGCCTTGTGACTCACAGGCAAAAGTGCAGCCACCTGACTCATGCACATATCCTACCGAAAACAAAATTAAAACTGTGCTGAAACACAGTCTGTGTGAAGGATTAACCCTGCAACTTCCTCCATCATCCTGGTCTCCCAACATTAGGAGCAAATAATGATTAAGCCTCAGCTTTATCCCCTCTCTTATTGGAATGTCCTCTTTACAAGTGTGTAACTTTGGAACCAATCACAACCAGGGTGGCATGATGGCTCAATGGTTGGCACTGCTGTCTCACAGCACCAGGGTCCCAGGTTCAATTCCAGCCTTGGGCGACTGCATGTTCTCTGTGTCTGTGTGGATTTCCTCCGGGTGCTCTGGTTTCCTCCCACAGTCCAAAGATATGCAGGGTAGGTGAATTGGCCATGCTAAATTGCCCATAGTGTTAGGTGCATTAGTGAGAGGGGAAATGGGTCTGGGTGGGTTAATCTTCAGAGGGTCAGTGTGGATTTGTTGAGCTGAAGGGCCTGTTCCCACACTGCAGGGAATCTAATCAATAAGACAAACATAGTGCAACCCACCCAGAGTAGATTGTGGCAGTTTGGTTAATGTGGGAGTTTAGGAGGTAATTGCCTTTTTAGAATCCAGCACTAATTGCTGCTAGTTATTTGATAATATCAACTATTTTCTAGGGTTTAATTATAAAGGGTAGGCTGGTAACTCTCTTTCAAGGCTGAGGGGAGTAAAAGTAATTTGTCCCGGGGTGGGGGGGGTCTGTCACTTGGCCAATTAACTGGGACTAGCAGTTTTATTTTTGGCTATCTTGTTTTCCTAATTTCTTTACCAATCAGTGGGGGCAGGAGAACAGCAAGGCCCAAGAGCTGAGAGATTATTAAGGGATTAACTGAGAAGCACCAGGCATAAGTAGAAATCAGGGAATAAGAGGAGGCTAAAATTAAGGCAAAGGAAGCATCTTGAGATCAACTAATTAGAAAAGTGAACAAATAAGACTAAGTAAGTTTAAGTCATCACAGGTGAGGTCAACAGAGTGGAATGTGTGACCCATCCTATGGGAGACGTCACTCACCCTGCTTGTGTTCTCATTGACCACGGGTTCAGGATGTGCTCCTACCTGCAGAAATTTGAGCTGTACTTTCCTGAGCTCCAATGGTGGTTGGTGATTCTGTGGTACGTTTGAGAGTTATGTGGATAACATGTTTACAGAGATAATCACACAGCAGTTCAAGGGACTGGGCAAAGTGGAAATGGATGACCGCAGGTAGTTAAAGAGGAGCAGGCAGGAGTCTCCTGCGGTCCCACTTAAAAATCGGTTTTCCATTTTGGAAGCTGAGGAGGGCACTAGTTCCTCAAGGGAACGCAGTACAGGGCCAAGTCTCTGACACCACAAGCGCTCTGAGAGGAGGAAAAAGGAAAGCAGGAGTGATAGTGATAGTGGGCTCATTAGTTATGGGGACAAACAGATGCTTCTGCGGCTACAGGTTGGACTCCAGAATGATGTGTTGCTTCCCTGGTCCCAGGGGCAGGGATGTTATGGAAAGGTTACAAGACATCCTGAAGAGAGAAGGTGACAAGACAGAGGTTGTGGTACACAGTTATACAACAATACAGGTAAAAATAGGGATGAGGTGTTGCATCCAGAATTTAGGATCTAGGGAGTAGACTAAAGAGCAATATCTCAAAGGTTGCAATCTCTGGATTACTCCCAGTGCCATATGCTAGCAAGTATAGAAATAGGAATAGGGCTGATGAATACCTGCCTCAAGAATTGGTGCAAGAGGGAGGGCTTTCAATTTCTGGATCACTGCCAACCATTTCTGAACCTCTACAAGTGGGATAGTCTGCACCTTATCCAGAATGGGACTAACATTCTTAGATGTGGGTTTGTTAGTCCTAGTTTCGCAAAGGGAGGGACTGTTAGTACAATGCAAGTACAACATTCAGTAGTAAAGGAATCAAAGCAGAGGGTGTTCAGTTTAGTTGAGTTTCAAGAAGGAAAGGTGATACTGGATGGACTCTAGTTTTAAAGACGTATTATAGGCAAGACAGATAAGTTAAGGATGTGCATTGACACATGGAATTGTAATGTTGTTGTCATCACAGAGATGTGGTTGTGGGAAGGGCAGATCTGGCAATTCAGCATTCTTGGATAAAGGATCTTCACGCAGGACAGGGGAGGGTGTAAAAGAGGAGATTGCTTTATTAATGAAGGAGTCAGTTATTCAGTGGGGAGGCACGATGTCTTGGAAAGGTGTTCATATGAGGTTTTGTGGGTGGAACTTAGGAATAAAAAGGGGTCAGTCACACTG
Source organism: Chiloscyllium plagiosum (assembly GCF_004010195.1). Lineage (NCBI taxonomy): Eukaryota > Metazoa > Chordata > Chondrichthyes > Orectolobiformes > Hemiscylliidae > Chiloscyllium > Chiloscyllium plagiosum. Next base: position 35,575,779 of record NC_057711.1, on the reverse strand, counting down.
TTAGAAGTGAATGATAGACCCCCAGTCAGTGAGCAATAGAGGAGCAGATATATAGATACTTCACTAAGGCATGTAAAAACAATAGCAGGGTAATTGTATTAGGGGATTTTAACAGGCCCAATATGAATTGGCCTAATCATAGTGTAAAGGATTCAGAAGAGGCAGAGCTCTTGAAATGCATGTCAACATGTCAATGGTCCAACAAGAGACAGTGCAGTACTGGACCTAATTCTGGAGAATGGAGTGGGACTAGTTGTTTGAGGAGACAATGGGAGAGAACTTTAATGATTCCAAATGCAAAACAGTACTTTCTAAGGTGGTTATTGAAAAGGAAAGAAATGGTCTGACACAGAGTTTTGAATTGGGGGAAGGCAGATTTTATTAAAAGAATGCAGAATTGGCCAAAGTAGCAGCTACTGTGGATAAACTACAAGGAGCACATTCATCAATGGTTCGGGAGAGTACAGGCCCAACATGACCCTTTAGGGTGACAGGTAGGAGCCACAAGTCCAGACAACCTGGATGTCTAAAAATATTCATGACTGGATAAGAAGGAAAAGAGAGGCTATTAACAGATACAAAGGGAACAAATCAAGTGAGGCCTTAGTGGAGTATAGAAAGTGTGGTGGGGGGAATCTTAAGGAAGCAATTAGGAGAGCAAAAGGAGGCATGAAAAAACACTAGAGGGTAAAATTGGGGGGAGTTTCAAGATAGTCTATAAGAGCATCAATGGGAAAAAGATAACTAAAGAAAAGGTAGGATTTATTAGAGACCAAGGGGTCAATTTATGATTGAAGCCAGATGACGTTGCTAGAATGTTAGATCAGTACTTCACATCTGTCTTCACTTCGTAGAAGGAAGATGAAGGGATTGATTTTGGGATGAGGGACTGTAGCGTTCTTGAGCAGGTTGGTACAGGGAGTGAAAGGGAATTGGAGTTTTTGGCAGCCTTAAAAATGGACAAATCCCTAAATCCAGTTGAGTTGTATCTTAGATTGCTTTGGGAGACAAGGGAGGATATTACAGGGGCTTTGACCAAATGTCTAATTCCTCTCCGAGTTGGAGAGGAGAAGTTGGACAGAGGACTGGAGAACAAGTAATGTGGCAAAAGTGAGGACTGCGGATGCTCGAGATTAGGGTTGACAGTGTGATGCTGGAAATGCTCATCAGGTCGGGCAGCATCCGAGGAGCAGGAAAATTGACTTTTCAGGCAAAAGCCCTTCAACAGGTAATGTGGTTCCACTTTTCAAGAAAGGTGGTAGGAATTACAGACCAGTGAATCTGGGAAGCATTTGAAGAAAACTTTGAAGAGAAAATTAATCTCCATTTAGAGAGGCAAAGTTTGATTAGGGATAGACAGCACGGCTTTGTCAGAGGGATGTTATGTCAAACAAATTTGAATTTTTTGAGAAGGTATTCGGGTATTTATATTGGATGAGAGCAAGGTAGTTAATGCAATTTCTATATATTTTAGCAAAGCCTTCAAAAAGGTGTGAAATTGGATCCAAAATTGGCTTAGCAGTAGGAGACAGAGGATTACTCTTGTGAGACTGGAGGCTGGTGTCCAGTGACGTACCACTAGGATCCCTTATTGTTCATGATCTATAGATTTAAAATATATAGAAAAAAATGTGGGAGAGATGGTAAGTAAGTTTGCTGATGACATGAAGATTAGCTGGGTGGTTGACGGTGAGGAAGAATGAGGTTACAGGAAGATCTTTTCAATTTGTCAGATGGCATATCAATGGCAAATGGAATTTAACCTGGATAAGTGTGACGTGATACACTTTGGAAGAGGGAACAAGATAAGAGAGTCCTCAATGAATAGAAGAACACTAGCAAGCTCAGAGGAGCAGAGGGATCTTGGGATGCTTGTCTGCAGATCCCTGAAAAGGTTACTAGATTAAGAGGATATTTGAAATACTTGCCTTAATCAGTCGTGGCACACATTAAAAGTACAAGGAGGTTATGTTGGAGCTGTACAGGTCTCTGTTTAGGTCACAGCAGGGGTAATGTGTGCAGTTCTGGTCTCTGCACTACAGAAAGGCTGTGATTGCACTGGAGGGGGTGCAGAAGAGATTCACCAGGGAGTTGCCTAAGATGGAATAGTTTAGCAATGAAGAGAACCTGGATAGGCTCAGGTTGTTTTCTTTGGAACAGAGAAGAAGGGACTTGATAGAGGTGTATGAGATTATGAGGAGCATGGACAGGGTGAATAGAAAGCAATGGTTCTTCTTAGTTAAAACAGGTCAATAACAATGGGGCATAATTTTAAAGTGAAAGGTGGGAGGTTTAGGGGGCATTTGAGGAAACATTGTTTCACCTAGGGTGGTTGAAATCTGGAATGCACTGCATGGGAGAATAGTTGAGGCAAAAATCCTTGTAGCCTTTCGAAAGTATTTGGATGAGCACTTGAAATGTCATAACAGGTCAGTGTTGGAAAGTAGGCCTAGTGTAGATTGACTAATGCTTGCCACTGCATGCTCAATAGACCAAAGTGATTCTTCTGTATTGTCTGATTCTAAAACAAAGAATTGAAAGAATGGTCACATGACACCCTAATCCCTCTCCCTACAACAAATCTGACCTTCCAGTTGAATGTGTTCAGTTGTATGCCTATTTGGAGTCTGCAACTTAACAATAAAATGGCAATGAAGCTGAACCTGAAAGTGCTTCAGGCCTCATGGGAACTGTATTCGGTTGGCATCCCATTCGATAACCAAGCCAGAAATCTCCACCTTAAATGTTTCATGTCTTTTTTAAATCTCTCTCATTTCACCTGAAAAATGTGCCCCCATTCTTGAAATCCCCTATCATAGGAAAAAGACAACCAAAATTAACTCTATCTATACCCGTCAATATTTTGTAAACCTCTATCAGATCGCCTATGCTCCTATGCTCCAGTAAAAGAACTCCCTGCCTATCTAGCCTTCCTTTATAACTCAAACCTTCCATACCTGGCAACATCTTGGTAAATCTCTTTTGAACTCTCTCCAGCTTAATAATATTCCTTCCCATGACTGGGTGTCCAGAACTGGATACAATACTCCAGCAGAGGCCTCACCAATGTCCTGTGCAATCTCCACATGACTTTCCAACTCCTATAGTCAAAGGACTGAACAATGAAGGCAATCATGCTTACATATTTTTATACACCCTGTCTATATGTGATGCAGATTTCAAAGAATTATGCACCTGCACCCGTAGGTCCCTCTGTTCTACGACATCTGGTCGGCACTGACAAGTTGGACCGAAGTTTCTATACTGTATGACTATCCAAGGCCCTACCATTAATTGTATAAGCCCTACCCTTGTTTGTTGTACCAAAATGCAATACCCCTCATTGACCCATTTGATCACAATCCATTTGTAATCTTAGATAACCTTCATCACTGTCTACTATGCCACCAACTTTGGTGTCATCTGCAAACTTCCTAACCATGCCTTCTATATTCTCATCCAAATCATGTATATAAATAACAAACAACACAGGACCCAGAACCGATCCCTGTAGAACACTGCTGGTGACAGGCCTCCAGTCCGAAAAGCAACCGGCCACGATCATTATCTGTCTCCTGCCATTAAGCCAATTATGTATCCAATTAGCAAACTCACCCTGAATCCCATGTGACCTAACTCTAATAATCAGTCTATTATGCAGAACCTTGTCAAAGGCTTTACTAAAATCCAAATAAACAATACCCACTGCTCTGCCATCCTCAATCCTTTTGGTAACTTCTTCAAAAAGCTCAATCAAGTTTGTGAGACATGATTTTCCTCACACAAAACCATGCCGACTATCCCTATTCAATTTTTGCCTCTGTACATGTCCATAAATCCTATCTTTTATAATCACCTCCAACAATTCACCCACAGTTGAAGTCAGACTCACAGGTCTCCCATTCCCTGGTTTCTCCTTACAAACTTTATTAAACAAAGGTACAACATTAGCCACTCTCCACTCATAAGGCAACTCACCCACAGTTATAGATGACGCAAATATTTCTGCAAAGGGTCTTGCAATTTCCTCCCTTACTTCCCACAATGTTTTGGGATACATTTGATCAGGTTAAAGGAAAAACTGCACAAAGAAGTGCTCCAACAACAGTACTGCTCTTGTAGCTCTTGGTGATAGAGATTGTAGGGGTTACATCAAAATGACATTACTGAGTATTCTATATGTATACTGAGAATGTATTCTATATGTAGTCAGTTGGTAGTAGCCAATAAAGGGAATGGATAGTGAATCCAGCATCAATTGTGCTGACTTAGTGAGCTATTCTGATCTGGAAAGTGTGAAGGGTATTCGAGTTTTGTTGCACTGTGCACATTTCAATAAATACTGACTATTATAGATTTTCTTTAACCAATCTGTCTCGGGATGTTAGTACATACCTCTAGAGCAGGTGGGACTTGCTTACAGGTCTTATGGCACAGAAGTAGGGACACTACCACTGTGCTGCAAGTGTGAAGGCTATTATATCACGAGTCAAACAGGCAGACTGTGAAAATTGTTTGATGCTGGGGTGACATTGAAAATGTGCAAAGGTATTGCATCTGTCATGAACATGATCCAAATATCCTGGGAGTAGCTTGAGTCTTTGTTATGTTAGGAATGTATGCTGTTCTGTCATGACCTGCTTTCATTTATCTGGAATTTCCTTTACCACCCTTCACCTCATAATCAGTTCACTTTAATGTTAATTTGTTCCAACAAGCTGACAAACCTATTTAAGGGTCTTACAATTTTAAGTAAAATAAAAATGATCAAGTAAATTAACATAACAGTCATAAGAGCATTACATCCATAATCTATGATATAACTGATTAAATGTCACTAGGGGTCACCCCACTTAAATGATATTTTTGTTGAATTTGCAGTTTTTACAAAAGCCTCCATTCTCTTGTTCATCTTTACTGTAGTGTTTCACAGTTTGAATATTGTTTCCATTTTCACATTGTGGATTTAATTATTTTTCCAGCAAAAGTTAATTCCAAAAGACGCAACTTTGATTACTTGCAACAAAAAGTTTCAATCTTTTATACCACATGTTACAGGAAAAAATTAGAAAAACTATTATTCCATCTCATATAAAACATTCTAAATTTCTTTGCAGTTGCTCATATTCTGCCCCACCCTTGCTATAGAAACCTGCACTATCACTGTTATGTACAATTTTATTGGCAAATAGAAAGCCTTTTTTGAGACAAGGTTATCTTAAAAGATCTAGTGGAGAGAGGGGTTTAAATGATGGGTCTAGATCGAGAAAGGAAAGTGTGAGGAACAATTGACAATCACAGGGTTGGATGAGGAGAGAAATGAGATGCAACGTGGACTTAGTAATGAGGAGGTGGACAGGGGAGGAGAGACTGTAAGAGAAAGGTTCAGGTGGAACAACGGGAACATTGAAAATGAGGAAGGGGTGAAGAAGATGGTTGACAGTAAGTAGACAGTAAATGCAATGAAGCAGCAAAATCTTTAAAAACTGCTCTGTTTGAATAATTTGAATAGATTCTCAATGTTGCACATCTTCAGCAGGTCAATGTATCTTTAAGAAAGAATGCAGAGTGTGTTTAGGTTTGGGCGGGTTGGAATCTGACTTTTGTGGAACACAATTAGCAGACAGAAGTGTTGCCAAAGTGTGAGTGAGTTAGGAATCAATGCGTGGGTTTGTTCAGCCTGGATGGTGGCTGTGAAAACCATGAAGTGTATGTTAATTGTGAGTCTGGAAATAGTGATAAAGAAAGAAAGACTTGCATTTAAATAGTGACTTTCATGGCCTTGAGGTTCCAAAGTCCTGACAGGGCAAGTAACTACCTTTGAAGTGTAACTACTGTTGTATTATGGGAAAAATGGTAACTAATTTGTAGAAAACAAACTCCCACAAACTGTAATCCTAGAAAAACCAGATAATCTTTGTAACAGTTAACAGTTGGCCAGCACTCAGGGTATGGCTGTCTGGTTTTCTTGGAATCTTTTACTCCCACTTAGGGGAGGTGGGATTTGGTGGGGGGTGGAGGTGCGGAGGAGTAGACACCAGTTTCAATTTAACACCTCACCTGAAAGACATTACCTCTAACATTGCAGCACACTCTCAATAGTATAATGGAGAGTCAGCCTAGATTCCTGGGCTCAGGTATTTAATTGACAAGAATCTACTGAGGTTGTGACAGGCACTAAGTAAATGCAAGTCTTTCTTACTGAAGGAACTGTTACTGCCACATTGAAGAGGATGGGATGGCAGAAGCACAAAAAGAAATAGCAATGGGGAGTGGCACGCTGAGAAAAAGGGATGGAGGATTTTATGACAATGTGATTAATTTCCAGGCCTTTTTGGAAAAGAGACACATTCTTAGTTCGACCTGAAAATTATTAAATGAACACTAAATGAGACTTTAGATGCTACTCCTTGAACATCATGTATCTGTTTTCAGGAAAGAGAGACTGTTTAAGAGCTAAATACATATAAATTTGAAACTGTATACTGACACTATGTCCTTGTATAAGAGACTACAAGATTATCGGGCAGTTTGCTGAACAGATTGACTCATCAATCTTCTGACCATATCATAGCTGCTACCATCCCCACTCAGTCATGACAGCAATCAAACAGTTTGAGTCCCCTGATAACTAACATGTGAAGATTGTTGGAGCAACTTTAAGTCTCCAGGTTCTAGAGTAGCAACATTCAACTAGAGATGTACAACTATTATTCACTGAGCTTCCCTTATTATCTCCTGCTACCTCTCCAAGGAGGCCAATGAGGTATTGAGAGGGGAGATCAGCTCTGAACATTTGTTTTTACATTGAAAGCTAACAGCTGCTGGCAACAGTCCTGAAAATCTTAATTTCCAATGTTGTATTGTCTCCAAAGTTCCTGTTTTATACTTCACAGTCTAGAAACCTGAATGAAATCTAAAAATCTGGAAACCTGAGCACATAACCTAGGTTAGCAGTGTTGTGCAGAGCTGAAAGAGTGGTTAAAAGTGCTATCTTTGGATAAGATTTAAATCAAGCAGCCATTGTTTCTCCAGTTATTATAAAACAAGTGAACACAAGTGAGGTTTCTCCTGGTAATCTGTCCAGCATTAATCCCTCAAACACCACATTTAGTATTAACGAATTATTTAATTGTTGTTTAGAGAATCTTACTCACAGAAAATTAACTGCAGTGTTGCCTTGATAAGAAAGTGAGGTCTGCAGATGCTGGAGATCAGAGCTGGAAATGTGTTGCTGGAAAAGCGCAGCAGGTCAGGCAGCATCCAGGGAACAGGAGAATCGACGTTTCGGGCATAAGCCCTTCTTCAGGAAGGCGTTGATAACACTAGCCACTGCAGTTCAAAAATAATTAATTAGCCATAAAGCATTTTGGGATGTCCTGGGCTCCTGGAAATTACTGTACAAAATATGTTTCTTTCTTCTCTAACATTCTGATTTCTTTTCAACATTGTAATTTTATAATGAGGGTCCTTAAGCAATCATTACATCTCATGTTCGATGTTGACCTTCCACCCAGATTTGGATAGAATGTTTCACAATGTAATCAGAAACAAAATTGCTCACTTCCTGTTCCACCACTAGAAGTGCAGCTAAGTTTGGACCTTGGATACTTGAGCCAGCCGCTATGAAGGTTGTTTAGTCAATTGCAAATTTTAATCATTTTAATACTTAAGGCTCACATGTGCGCAGCCACAAAAGATGGGGGAGGTTCACCCCAGACTGGGAGTCCCTTATATGAAAACCCCAGGACCAGCTGCGTTTTCGATAAAGCAGGTTTTCAGTTTTTGGGTTCACTATAATCCGTTTGGGCCCTTTCAGGGAAACAAAAACTTTGTTTAACCCAAAATGACCAAAAAGTGAAGTATTTGTTCCCCAAAGGATCAGAACTCAGCTTGTCTACAGGTCTGTTTGTTTGGATTTTCACTGTTTTCTGATGTATGGATAGTAGATACCCGACCATCTGACACATTTTGATTTACAATGTACCTGTGAAATATCTTGGAATAATTATTCCTGTTTAAGGTGCTATATAGGGAAATTTTATTGCTGTTGTTTGCATGCTGAGTGCCTGGCATTCTGAATGCCAAAATTATATCCTCTCAATCACCAGGGTCACTTCTATTATATCACTTATATCTTCCCTACCAAATCTGCTGCTGATACAATCATCTGTACCTTGGTAACATCCAAATTCAATGCTCTCTTGATTGGATGTTCACCTTCCATCCTTTGTAAAACACAGTTCTACTGTATTTTAACTTGCATCAAATACCTGATCAGTTATCACTCCAGTGCTCAAGCACTGATCCAGCTAAATGTCTAACATTCAAAATTCTTGTTAAGATATTCAAATCTCTCTGCAACTTCTCCCCTTCCTATCTCTGTAATTTCTTCCATTTCTTCAATCCTCTGAAATCTCTGAATTCCTCCAATTCTAATCACGTATTGCGTCTCCCAGTTCCTAAACTGCCCCACCCCTACCCCATCACCACCAAACCTGCTTAGTTCTATCTAGGCTCTGAAAACTTTACCATCCTAAACATTTCCACCTCTCTACCATTCTGTCCTCTTTCAATGCACTCTTTCATATCCATCACCTTGAGCAAGCACCTGTTTACCTGTTCTAACATGTCTCTGTGTTTTAGTGTCAAATTCAGTTTAATAATGATCCTGTGAAACAACTTCAGTCATCTTGTTATTTGAAGACTCAAGTTAAGTACATACCAGATGACCTCCTTCTTCAAAGACCGCAATTTCCCCTCCCACATGGTTGATGATGCCCCACCAGGGTCACTTCTATTATATCACTTATATCTTCCCTACCAAATCTGCTGCTGATACAATCATCTGTACCTTGGTAACATCCAAATTCACCGCAGGAATTGCAAAACCTGCACCCACACCTCCTCCTGCACTTCTGCCAAGGCCCCAAAGGAGCCTTCCACATCCATCAGAGTTTCACCTGCACTTTCACACATGTCATTTACTGTATCCGTTGCTCCCAATGCAGTCTCCTCTATACTGGGGAGACAGGACGCCTACTTGCAGAACGCTTCAGAGCACATCTCCGGGACACCCACACCAACCAACCCCACTGCCCTGTGGCCAAACACTTTAACTCATCCTCCCATTCCGCCAAGTACATGGAGGTCCTGAGCCTCCTCCACTGCCACACCGTAACCACCTGACACCAGGAGGAAGAACACTTCATCTTCCGCCTTGGGACCCTCCAACCACATGGCATCAATGTGGACTTCACTAGTTTCCTCATTTCCCCAATCCCCCACCTTATCCCAGTTCCAACCTTCCAACTCAGCACCACCCTCATTACCTGTCATGAGGTCCATCTTCCTTCCTACCTATCCACTTCACCCTCCTCTCCGATCTATCACCTTAATCTCCACCTCCATCTACCTATCGCACTCTCAGCTACACTATCCCCAGCGCTAACACCCCCCTCCAATTTATCTCTCTACCGCCTTGGTTCACAAACCTCATTCCTGATGCTTGCCCGAAATGTCGATTGTCCTGCTCCTTGATGCTGCCAGACCAGCTGTGCTTTTCCAGCACCACACTCTCAACTCTGATCTTAAGCATCTGCAGTCCTCATTTTCTCCTGCAAGTTTTTATTATTTATCACATTGCTGATTGTAGGGTGGTCTTGTGAGCAAATTGCCTGCCATGTTTGCCATCTCTAAAGGATCTGCATTGTAATAATTAATTCACTGGACTAAAATGCTTTCAGAATTGCTGAAGGAAGATAGGACCATAAGACCATAGAATTGAAAGCAGGCATCTGCTCTGCCTTTTGATCATGGCTAAAATCTTTCTCAACCCCATTCTTCTGCCTTCTCCCTGAATGTGTTAAGACACAATATAAAAACAAGTACCACCTTTCTTAATTTGTACTCCACATCATTTATGATACACATTACCTCTTACTTCCAAGTTCAGAAATAACTCAGAAACTAGACGTTTTCTAGGATATCCAGGTTTAGTATAGAATTTGAATTAATTAATTGGCAAAAGTGCATGTTAATGTGTGTTTTCAATATGCCCAACAAATGGTTAGCCTCTTCATTCAAAATTTGTCAACTGTTACTGAGAATGAACATCTGAGATAATTTTCCAAATGAGAGTCATTCATAATAATGTGGCTGACAGGCAGTTATTTTTCCATATATTTAACCCCAAATGCACCAGTACTGAAATTTTGTTATAGGTGGTTTATTCCTGAAATATTACAATGTCATATCCTAAAAGGAGAGTAGAATAGAGGGATCTAGAAGTGCAGGTACATAATTCTTTGATGTTTGCATCACATATAGACAGGGTGGTTAAAAGGGCACTTGTCTTCATTGCTCAGTCCTTTGACTATAGGAGTAGGGAAGTCATGTTGAGGTTATACAGGACATTGATGAGGCCTCTTCTGGAATAGCGTGTCTAGTTCTGGCTGCCTTGTTATAGGAAGGCTATTATTAAGCTGGAGAGGGCTCAGAAGAGATTTACTAGGCTGTTGCGGTATGGAAGGTTTAGGTTATAAAGAAAGGCTGGATAGGCTGGGAGTTTTCTCACTGGAGCATAGGAAGTTGAGAGGCAACCTAAGAATAGAAGGTTATAAAATCATGAGGGGTATAGATAGAGAAATGGTAGTTGTCTTTTTCCGTCGGATGGGGGATTTCAAGACTAGGGGGCACATTTTTAAGGTGAGAGGAGAGAGGTTTTAAAGTAAGACATCAGAGGCAAATTTTTTACACAGAGGGTGGTTTGCATGTGGAACGAATTTCCTGAGGAAGTGTTTGATGCAGGTACAATTATAACGTTTAAAAGACATTTGGATAAATACATGGATAGGAAAGGATTGGCGGGATATGGGCCAGGAGCCAGGCAGGTGGGACTAGTTTAGTTTGGGATTATGTTTCGGCATGGACTGTTTGGATTGAAGGGTCTATTTCTGTTCTGTATCACTCTATGACTCTATGAGAGCTGGTGGGTAAAATATGTGTGGGTTTGTAAAAATTGGTTCAATATCATTGCATTTTAGAGATCTTAATCTACACTGAGGGATATATTACTTTAAATGAGGATTCATCTCATTCAGACAGCAGTCACTAATTAAATTTTGTTCTACATTTGCAGCTGTTACAACTGCAGATGCTTAAATGATGCACATTATGCATTAAAATGAAGTAAATTTATGAGAGACCAAAGAACAAAAACAAATCTCAGCTGAGAGTTACGTTTAACTGTGTTCTATAAGAAAGGTAGTTGAATTTGTGGCTGTGCAAGTAATTGATGAATTACTTGCCCTCTTATGCAGAAGCCAGAAAATATCTAAAACCTTCTTTATATTACAGGCACAGTACAATGGTTATCTGGAATCTGCCCCATTTTCACAGCAACAGGAGAACATTTCTTCTGAAGGTCATATTGCTGTTATGCTTTGGAAGCATTTGACAGAATTTACTACCCCGAGTGACCTTATATGCTGAAGATTATGGTGTGTTTGATGAAATGTGTAATTCACATTTAAATTTGTTGACTCTGGTTCTTCCCTATCATCAGATGAAGAACCATTGAGGTGAGTGAAAGATTGACTGACATGAGCTGACAGATCGGGTGAATAAACAGAGAGAATGCTGAACAAATGCTTTTTCAAACTCGAAACTTTGTTTTTCTCTCCACTCATGCTGCTGGATATTATTAGGTGAGTTTCTCCAGCATTCTCTGTGATCGTTTCAGATTTCCAGCATCTGCAAAAATTGCCTTTATGAGAGGACAGATAAAGCATCCAGTGATGGCAGCATGTGTAATAATGTTCATGTTCGATAAAACTGGGGAATGAAAAATATCTTTAGCGACTCTCTGTGGTACCAGATACATTGTTACCGCCTGTTATAACAACTCTGCTATTAAATTGAGATTGGCACTTGCAAAGCCTATGAGCATTATTTTCTATTCATCATAGAATCCCTACAGTGTAGGGGCAGGCTATTTGGCCCATTAAGTCCATACTGACCCTCTGAAGAGCATCCCATTCAAGGCCATCCCTATAATCCTGCATATCCCATGGTTAATTTACCAAGCCTACAAATCCCTGGCCACAATGAGCAATTCAGCATGGCCAATTCGTCTAACCTGCGCATCTTTTGGACTGAGAGAGGAAACCGGAGCACCCAGCGGAAACTGGCGCAGACACAGGGAGAATGTGCAAACTCCACACAGACAATTGCCAAAGGCTGAAATCGAACCCTGATACTGTGAGGCAGCAGTGCTAACCACTGAGCCCCCATGCCGCCCCACTGTGACATTGCACATGACGATCTATCTCCAACTTCTCGGCATTATTATCTGTTTTGGATTCATTGATTAACTGTGTGCACAATAAAAAATCGTGGAATGGCCTGATTTACATCTTTAATACAAATTCATTTCTATCAGGAAATGATGATTGAGAGTTATTTTTTTCCTATGACCATCTAATTACTAAAGTACATTGTTGTTATGTCTTCCAGATTTTGGGAGCATTTGAATTTATTGTCCTGTGTGACCTTACATGCACAGTTAACATAATTCAGTCTTCAGGCCAAAGTAACAGTAAATGTTTCATTTATGATCACTTCATGCATCTGTGGCAATGGCATTTCTGTTCTGTTAATGAACAATCACAAAGAGACCATTGACTGTTATCAACACTTCCTGCCCATACCAATTCTGTTAGAAATACAGCAATGAAATACATTGTTGCATAAAGCTGGCAAACAGACCCTTTTAGCAGTTGAGTTTAAGCACAATTCCAGCAATCATGCAATCACATCTGTTGACAATAACTGAGCATGGCAGAGTATTTTCCTAATTATGACAGAATTTATGGTGGAATTTTAACTACTAAGGGGAGTTGGATCCATCCCAGTTCTGCAACCAAACATGGTTGCAGGTGACAGAAAAACCTGTGGAAACTGTCAAGTAAGTCATTAAAAAAAGTAAGAATGCTATGGACTGATAATTTAACTCATGATTCAGCTCCTTTGACAACATCTTCTAAACCTATGAAAACTGCCACCTAGAAGGACAAGGAGGGAAAATGCTTTGGAACACCTTCATGATCTGTAATTTCTAATCCTAGTAAAATAGCATCCTGACTGGCAATGTTGCCATGCCACTATCACTGGGATAGGAAACAAATTGGCCCAGATGTTTACCTTTTAAAAAACTCACTTGTGTCACCTAGGTAAAGGTAAATCTGAGAGTATTATTTCAGTGAAACGGACAGGCTGGAAACCTTCAAACAGTGAATTGAAACAGGCTGCAGCCATTGCCAGGCAAGAGGTTGTTTTTATAACGCTGCTTCGGAGAATGGCGCTAACTGACAGGTGACTTCTAACTCCTTCCTTTATCCTACTCTGCACTCACTTTCAAATGCTGTCAGCTTTTATTTCAGTATCGGAGCAGCTTGTGCATCTCAACCAGGTCAATAAGAGGGAGCAGCACAGGACAGAAGCAGTCGTCTCCCTCTCAGCCACTGCTGCTCCACAGACGGAGAGCGAGGAACTGGGCACAAAGGTCCAGCTCAAAGCTAGTAAGACCCCAACAGAGGGCCTGCAGTCAGAGAATCAACGCTCTCACCAGTGAGCACCAGTGCCTCAAGAATCATAGAAATGTAAAGTATCCCTACAGTGTGGAAGCAGGCCATTCAGCCCATTAAGTCCACAGTGACCCTCTGAAGAACATCCCAACCAGATCCACTCCCCTACTCGATCCCTGCAACCCTGCATTTCTCATGGCAAATTCACCTGACCTACAGGAGGCTCAGCCTTCCATGTCAGCTCATTGCTGACATCTGCAGCTTCCTGGAACAAGACCTGCCTTACAAGAGACTAGGTGGACATGTTTGGCCAGTGGCCATTGAGGGGTGATTCTGACTAGAGGAGTATCCCACTGTGTTTCCCCGCCTCTAGCAGGAATTGTGGGTGCTGCAAGGAGAGAACTTAGAGTTTTGACAATGAAAACTGGACTGTGAGAATTTGGAGATGAAGAAGTGGCAGCATTGTGAAACATGTCATAGCACACTGATAAGGGTAAACGTTACCTTTTCAGCTGGGAATGAGGATAATGAAGAAAGAGCACAGCTGTAATTAAGTGTGATATTTGAGGAATGATATGCAAGAAAATGTTGAAAAGAATGGGGACTCACTTTTCTTGCATACTTGAGGTCCTTGAACATCTCAGAACATGGTCTCCATTTCAAGGAACTGGACTCCTCATACTCACTCTCTCAGCTACTGTTATCCACACAGATTGCTGAGAGACTAGTCTCTTCTTCCTGTCTTTGGCAAATATCACCTCACTCAATCCCACATATTGTAGAATCTCCAGTTTACTGACAGAGACCCAGGAGACAACATTCTTAGGACTTCTTTCCATTCCTACATTTGTTAAAGGCACAGGAATCAATGGATAATTGAACTATTCTGGTTCATACAACAATCACTTTGATTAAAAGTCTTTCTTTTAACAAATATATTGCATTAATCCACCCACCCACCCTCTCTGATTCATTCTGAAACCAAAAGACAGGATGAATCCTTTTTTAATTCATCCACAGAATATGGGCAGTACCAACTGGGCCAGCAATTCTTATCCATCTTTAAGTGGCCAGAGGACAGTTAAAGGTCAACCACACTGCTGTGGATTTAGAGTCACATGTAAGCCAGACCAGGTAAGGTTGGCAGATTTCCTTCCCTAAAGTGAACCAGACGTGTTTTCACAACAATTGACAATGATTACACGGTCGCAAATAGCTTTTTGCTGAATTCAAATTTCAACATCGACCATGGGGGAGATACTAAACGAGTATTTTGCATCAGTATTTACTGTAGAAAAGGATATGGAAGATATAGAATGTAGGGAAATAGATGGTGACATCTTGCAAAATGTCCAGATTACAGAGGAGGAAGTGCTGGATGTCTTGAAACACATAAAGGTTGATAAATCTCTAGGAGCTGATCAGGTGTACCTGAGAACTCTGTGGGAAGCAAGGGAAGTGATTGCTGGGCCTCTTGCTGAGATATTTGTATCATCGATAGTCACAGGTGAGGTGCCGGAAGACTGGAAGTTAGCTAACGTGGTGCCACTGTTTAAGAAGGCTGGTAAGGACAAACCAGGAAACTATAGACCAGTGGGCCTGATGTCGTTGGTGGGCAAGTTGTTGGAGGGAATCCTGAGGGACAGGATGTACATGTTTTTGGAAAGGCAAGCACTGATTCGGGATAGTCAACATGGCTTTGTGCATGGGAAATCATGTTTCACAATCTTGATTGAGTTTTTTGAAGATGTAACAAAGAGGATTGATGAGGGCAGAGCGGTAAATGTGATCTATATGGACTTCAATAAGGCATTCGACAAGGTTCCCCACGGGAGACTGGTTAGCAAGGTTATATCTCATGGATTACAGGGAGAACTAGCCATATGGATACAGAACTGGCTCAAAGGTAGAAGACAGAGGGTGGTGGTGGAGGGTTGTTTTTCAGACTGGAGGCCTGTGACCAGTGGAGTGCCACAAGGATCGGTGCTGAGCCCTCAACTTTTTGTCATTTACATAAATGATTTGGATGCGAGATTAAGAGGTACAGTTAGTAAGTTTGCAGATGACACCAAAAT
>NC_057711.1:35527818-35560089 GCF_004010195.1 Chiloscyllium plagiosum | reverse complement strand
TCATGTTGCAGCTGTACAGGACATTGGTTAGGCCACTGTTAGAATACTGCGTGCAATTCTGGTCTTCTTCCTATTGGAAAGATGTTGTGAAACTTGAAAGGGTTCAGAAAAGATTTACAAGGATGTTGCCAGCATTGGAGGATTTGAGTTACAGGGAGAGGCTGAACAGGTTGGGGCTGTTTTCCCTGGAGTGTCGAAGGCTGAGGGGTGACTTTATAGAGGTTTACAAAATTATGAGGGGCATGGATCGGATAAATAGACAAAGTCTTTTCCCTGGGGTCGGGGAGTCCAGAACTAGACAGCATAGGTTTAGGGTGACAGGGGAAAGATATAAAGATATGACAAAGGGGCAACTTTTTCACATAGAGGATGGTACATGCATGGAATGAGCTGCCAGAGGAAGTGGTGAAGGTTGGTACAATTGCAACATTTAAAAGGCATTAGGATGGGTATATGAATAGGAAAGGTTTGAAGGTATATGGGCTGGGTGCTGGCAGGTGACACTAGATTGGGTTGAGATATCTGGTCGGCATGGACGGGTTGGACCAAAGGGTCTGTTTCCATGCTATGTACATCTCTATGATGGGATTTGAACGCACATTCCCAGATCATTTGTTATTGAGTTCTAGATTACTTGCCCAGTGACCTTGCTACAATGCCCTGCCTTTTTTATAAAATTTGAGCCTGTGACTTGAATTTTCCAATCAAGGTCTGGCATTCACTGACCACAAGGAAATCTGTGTACAAAGATCTGGCAATCTCTGTGATGTGGACTTTAATTTTCCTGATTTTCATGTGAATCTGGCACTAAGTCAATGGGCCCAACAGTAAAGATATCACCATGCAGGCTAAGCAATCACATTGAAGAGCTCTCACTGACAGGAAATTAGGAAGTAAACTGCATTGATTAATGATGTATTTATAAACACAGAAGAAAAATGACAATTTTCTGGTTAGCCATGGGCCCAAATCAATCTCCCAAACTGGTAGTTGTTATGGAAACAAACCAGTGGGGTTACTGCTCCTCATACAATCTATGCCTCTCACCTGTCTGCCTGATTCACCTCCATGGCCTTCCAGGGAGATGTTTACTCTCGCTGATAAAACTGTAATGACCCCAACATGGTTACTGCCTGCTTGTGCCAGGTAGGGAACTCCCTGGAGGAACACAGTATGGCCTCCGGGCCAATTAGGATACTCATATTTGAAAATCACATTGAGAGAACGACTTAGGTCTGGTGCAGAGTCAGGCCCCAGACCTGTTAAAATGTCAGCTTCTTCACTGCACTAAAAATCTTGCCCCCATTGTTGTTCAAGATTTACAAGACTTATAGCATAAGTCTTAATTAATTTCAAATAAATTAGATTTAGTACCTCGTCACTTGGCCCTGAAATAGTTACCATTGACATTCTTGGCTTATGAGCTTTCACGTTGGTCTTGACAACAATGGGTGGGCAGCAAGATGGCTCAGTGGTTAGCACTGCTGCCTCACAGGGACCTGGGTTTGATTCCACCCTTGGATGACTATGTGTTGAATTTGCACGTTCTTCCTGTGTCTGTGTGGGTTTCTGCTGGGGGCTCTGGTTTCCTCTCACACTCCAAAGATGTGCAGATAAGGTGGATCGGCCGTGTTAAATTATCCATAGTGCTCAGGGATGTTTGGGTTAGGTGGATTGACCATGGGAATGCAGGGTTATAGGGATAGAGTAGGGAGAAGGTTCTGGGTGGGATGCTGTTCGGAGGGTTGGTGTGGACTTGTTGGTCCAAAAGGTCTGTATCTTCTCTGAAGGGATTTTTTGGAACAACAGCCTAAAACTTTTCAATATTTCTCTTATTGGGTATTTTTGCACAGGGCTATCCACTTTTCAAAGTTCTTGTTGTCCTCGCATTAATCAGAGAAACGTGATGTTCAGCACTGAGTCCCTCTATCCAACTTAGCATTCTGTTTCTTTAGTTTCCTTATGTTACAATAATGATTCTGTTTCTTTAGTTTCCTTATGTTACAATAATGGCAATATTTCAGAATGAAATAGTTCTGCTTTCCCTAGCAGCCAGAGCTGTAGAATCTGACCCTTATGCCACTCCGTGCCATTCACCTCCATTACACCTACAAGCAAGAATAGCTGTCCCTCACTGACTGGACTTTTGCTGATTTGTTCACATCTCCCCCACGCAACAAACAGATCAAGAACAGACCCTGAGACAGCCAGGAAAAAAATGTATGCCTCTCTCCCTCCACTGTCAGTTAGTGTTCCCAGCAATACAAGTAACTGCTAAAGGCAGCTTAAACTGAATGCAGTGACAGTGTAAGTAGATCTGTTCTGTTGAACTCAGCAGCTACCACTAATCAATACAGAACTTGCCTGTTTACATGTATTCCTTTGCTAATGCATTGATTTTAAAACACTGTTGAGATCAGTGAAAATACATGAAAATTACCAATGAGATTACCGGAGATGGATGACTATTATCTTTCACAGGTGAAAGTGAGGACTGCAGATGCTGGAGATTAGAATCAAGATTAAAGTGGTGCTGGAAAAGCACAGCAGATCAGGCAGCATCCGAGGAGCAGGAAAATCGACATTTCAGGCAAAAGCCCTTCATCAGGAATGATTCCTGGTGAAGGGCTTATGCCTGAAATGTTGGTTTTCCTGCTCCTCAGATGCTACCTGACCTGCTGTGCTTTTCCAGCACCACTCTATTCTTGATTATTATCTTTCACACTCATTTCTGTGGTAGGTGACTAAGATTAGATTAGATTACTTACAGTGTGGAAACAGACCCTTCGGCCCAACAAGTCCACACCAACCCACCGAAGCGGAATCCACCCAGACCCATTCCCCTATATTTACCCCTTCACCTAACACTATGGGCAATTTAGCATGGCCAATTCACCTAACCTGCACATTTTTGGACAGTGGGAGGAAACCAGAGCACCCAGAGGAAACCCACGCAGACACAGAGAGAACGTGCAAACTCCACACAGTCAGTCACCTGAGGCGGGATGTGTGTCTAAGATATATTCCTAACGGTGCCTCTCATTGGCTTGCAGTTGGACAATGCATTAGTTTTTAAGATCTGCAGCATTGTTTAAAAACATGACTGTGGCCTCACCACCAACCATCCTCCACAAAATTCATCCTCAGTCATTTCCTCTTACCAAACTAGATACCACCCTTCAGTGGTGTAATCCTCCATGGAAAACCAATAAAGCTTGCAAATGAAAAACCCAAAGTACAGCACATGCTGGAAATCAGAAGCAAAAACATAAATTGCTGGAGAAACTCAATAGCAACTGTGGAGACAAAGCAGAATGAACATTTCGGGTCCAGTGACCCTTCTTCAGAATGGAGCAATTGAAGCTTCAAAAGCTTGGAAAGACACATACTGATCTGACTCATCTTGTATACCTCAAAATGGATCTCCAGTCTAACCAGTATGTTCATTCCTTACTCGTTTTTCCTCTGGGATATGGCAGCAGCTCCCACTTTTATTTTGGCAACACTCTTCACTCCCACTCCACCACATTTCCTCATTGTCTCTCTGCTGAGGGACAACTGATCCTCCAATTCTGTCTCTCATCCCTTCATTTTCGATCAATTGCCAATCCAACAATACTTCCTCTTTAACACCTCTCTCCATTGTTGACATGCTTCAGCAACTTCTCTTCGCTCACCCGCCAATGTTCAGCTTTTGTTGCTTTCCTCTTCTGTTGGATTAATTATGATGAAATAATTGCTGTCTCACTCAATAATCAGCACAGACCAGGAATTAAATCTGGGATTTTCTGGTCTGCAATCCTCAGTACCACTTTATGTATTCATTTACTGAATTATCAAAAGAGGTAATTTAAATGTGATTGCAAAATGCCCTGTTTGCCTCGTTCAAGGATGATTTACCTTTCAATATAAGCAGATTGGTAACAGAGTTACTGAAGCCTTTTATTTCCTGCAGAAACTGTTAACATTAATGTCATTGTATTAGCACAAGAGAAAAAGCAGGAACATAGCAATGAGTCAGATGCTCGTGCCATCTGCAGGTCTGTGGAATTAACATCAGACTTCACAGATACACACAACTGCTCTTATATTTCATAACACAAGCAGTGAGTTGGGTTAAATGCATTCTGGCCAGTTGTCGTCAGACAAGTGGTTGTAAGCCTGGTACATCAATGGGAATCATGTGGAAAACTCTCACTGGTTGGATTTATATTTGGCACATAGGAAGATGGTTATGATTGGTGGAGATCAGTCATCTCAGGGGTTCCTCAGAGTGTTCTAGGCTCCACCGTGTTCAACTGCTTCGTTAATGATAATCCTCCAATCATAAAGTCAAAAGGAGGAGGTTGCTAATGATTGCATGATGTTCTGTACCTTTCATGACTCCTCAGATACTGAAGTAGCTGAAGTGGCTATAAGCAGCTAGACCTGGACAACGTTCAGGCTTGGACTGATAAATGTCAAGTAACAGTCATGCCACACAAGTGTCAAGTGCCAGTTAAGTATCATTTTGAACAATAGAATATAACCATCATGCCTTGATGTTTAATGGCATTATTATCATTGACTCGCCACTAACAACATCCTGCAGTTGCCATTGACTAAAAACTGAACCAGATCAACCATTTACACATTGGGCAACAATAGCAGGTCAGAGGTTAGGGTTTCTGTGGCGAATAACTCACTAACTGTCTCCCCGCAGTCTATCTACCATTGAAAGGCACAAATCAGTAGTATAATAGAATAATTTACATTTGCCTGGATGACTACAATTCCAACAACACTTACAAAGGTTGGCAAAGACTGCTTGATTACTACCTTGTTCAATTTTCACTGCCACCACCACAGATGCACAGTGGTAGCAGCAGTGTGTTCCATAGATAAGGTACACTGCAATAACTCAGTAAGGCTCCTTTGACAGTACCATCCAAACTCACAATCTCTACTACTTAGAAGGAACAAAGTTAAAAATCACACAACACCAGGTTATAGTCCAACAGGTTTAATTGGAAGCATATTAGCTTTCGGAGCGTCACTCCTTCATCAGGTGATAAAGGAGCAATGCTCAGAAAGCTAGTGTGCTTCCAATTAAACCTGTTGGACTACAACCTGGTGTTGTGTGATTTTCAACTTTGTACACCCCAGTCCAACACCAGCATCTCCAAATCATGACTAGAAGGAACAAGACAGAGATACATGGGACACCACCACCTACATGATTCTCTCTAAGGCACACATCATCCTTACTTGGAAATACATCATTATTTTCTTCAACAGTCGCTGGGTCAAGATCCTGATACTCCTTTACAGGGTTTAGTTAAGTCTCATAGACTGCAGCAGTTGAAGAAAACAGCTGACTAATAATGTCTCCAGAGTGATGAGGCTTGGGCATTAAATGCTGGCCTAACCAGTGGCACCCACGTTCCATGAGTAAATAAAATAATATCTCACCCACACATAACATCTGTGGCATTCTGCAGATCAGGATGTAAGCTGAAAATTACTTGTGTTGGTTGGAGTGGAAAAATTTTAATTCTGAGATTTAAAGTCATGGGATTATACAGCACAGAATCAAACCCTTCGGTCACCCTGCTGACCCAATATCCTAAACTGATCTAATCCCATTTTCCAGCATTTGGCCAATATCCTTCTAACCTCTTCTAATTCATGTACCCATCCAGATGGCTTTTAAATACCCCATTTACTATTCCAAACCAGCTTCAGATTTATATGCTAAAATTTTACTGAATCCAATGTCTATTTGGGATAGTAAGTATGCTGGAACACCGCCAGGATTGTAAATTAAACCAAATTCACCACAGACAGTCTGAGGCATGAGTCTTTTCAGAGATTTAGCGTAATGTTTTTCACTGCTAATTGTACCAGTCTCCACCACTTCCTCTACATTCCATACACGCATCACCCTCTGTGTGAAAAGATTGCCCCTCATGTCGCTTTGAAATCCTTCTCCGCTCACCTTAAACCCATACCTTCTAGTTTTGGATTCCCCTACCCTGGGAAAAGGAACTTGGCTGTTCACCCTGTCCATGCCTCTCATGATTTTATAAACCTCTATATGGTCACCCCTCAACCTCCTACACACCAGGGAAAATTGCCCCAGCCTATTCAGTCTCTCCCTATAGCTCAAACCTCCAAACCTGGCAACATCTTTGTAAATCTTTTCTAACACCCTTTCAAGTTTAACAACATTTTTCCTGTAGCAGGGAGACCAGAATTGAATGCAATATTCTAAAAGTCGCCTCACCAACATTTATTTATCTGGAATCTGAGTTTTCTACTGAGATTAATCTTAAATGGGGTTTAATACATGAATTTGTTTCTAATGTAATTCCTCTAATGCGATGGAAAGACAGTGATGGGGATTGTGTCTTCTAAGAAATGAGGGTAGCTTTAAATATTTTTGGGTTACAGTGTTTGAAAATTTAACATTCTCATTTATTGATACTCTAGCCTAATACCCAATTTGCTATTCCAAACCAGCTTCGGATATACATGCTAAAATGCTGATGAATTAAATGTCTTTTTGGGACAACATGTATGCTGGAACACTGCCAGGATTGTAAATTAACCCAAATTCACCACAGACAGTCTGAGGCATGAGTCTTTTCAGAGATTTAGGGATATGTTTTCTCTGCTTATTAACTATAAGAAAAATGAGATGTAAGGTAGCCAGTAAGCAAAGTTTGTCAAAAATGATAAGTCTTCTCATCCAATTTTACCATTACTTTAACTGTTGCCCCAATAAATAGACAAAATAGAATAATTTGCTAAAGATACATATGCTTCCTATGAGGTTTTAAAAAGAGTGACACTCTCTGTCATATCAAATTTCTTCTACACCATTACAAGGTAATTGCTAATTTGAAATGCCATGTTTCCATCTTAAACCATCCAGTTAAAGATGGCTTAGCATAATTCTACTCTATTGTCCACCACCCCCACACAAAGTAGTTTCCAAATAATCCATTCACAATTCCAGAGGTTTTTCTTTCATTGCCGTGTGCAGGGGTTTATGCTGCACATTAGGCATTTTATATGTGAACATGAATATTCTATTATCAGCCTTAAATTACCTTTTACTGGTACAAACACAGACTCTGCCTCCCCCTTCCTATTTCCAAAATTTATTTTAAAGTAACATTCTGTTTTTCCATATCCATATAATTTTATATTTCTCTATTATAAAGCTCGTTGGATATTTCAGGTCCATTTCAATTTTATGTTATAATGTAAAGTTATATGATACAATGGTCATGTTACAAATCTGCAATTTTTTATTTGTTCTAATGCCCATCTTTGGGGAATCTCTGATTTTCATCATTCAACAATTGACGGCCGTGTCTTCAGCTGCCTGACATCTAAACTCTTGAATTCCCCTTTTAGCACTTTCTATGTTTATGCCACTCTCAATGCTTTAGTACACTCCTTCAATCTTTCCTGCCACTGTTTCTGTATCAAATTATGTTCAGTAGAATTTCTGTGAAATATCTTGTTGCTACAATAAAGGCACTGCATCAATCCAATTTTTTCAAATTGGTTTTCATTTCCCTAGTCTTGGGAACACAGACTAATTTCAGCTAATTGATAGCTAACTCAAAAGTTCCACATTTTGTACAGCTTAGTTCCTTTGCTTTAATCCAGGAGTGGTGAGAGGGAGGGAAGTTCAATCTTAAAGAGCTACTTTGTCAATTTGCTGGCAGAGCGATCAACTGCACAAGGCTAAACATGTACTTTAAAAATAAATAAGGCAGATTTTCTTTTACTTTTACACCAATGTTGGGAGTAGTTTTTGCGTGTTTGGGCGGAACAAAAGCCATTTTAACACCAATGTCATTTTAAGAGTTTCTCTCAGAAATTACACTCATCTTAAAAGCTGGAATCTTCCAAGCCCCTGAATGAGATGAGCAATGGCAAGTCAGTTAGGAAAACAGGGGAGAGAAGCAGAAATAAGATGTTCAGTATCAAGGAAACAACATAGACATATTCCATGGGTAAAGATCACCTGCACCCCCTCCATCCATGGAGGTTGGCATCAGATATGTACCAGCCTCTTTATGTTGTCATGGCACATCTCCAATCTGCTAACAATATTGATCGCCTCTTCAGTTCTGCACTTTGGAACACAACCTTTCACTGGAATGCTGCTGCCAGGGCACTTTACACAGAGTGAAAGGCAACCAGTTCAGGGATTCGAACAACTTGCACCTCAGGATTCTTTGCTTGCTTTCTTAGTGCTCAATCACTTTGCACCTACCTTGAATGCCCATAACAGCCTTGCCTTGCTTTGTCCTACCTTGCCTTTTTACACATTGCCTCTTTGGCCAAAGTTTAAAGGCTCATAGTCCCCCTGTTTTGCGGTGGATGGCATGATTGGGGGCGATAGAAATATGGTGCATAGCAAACGAATGAACTGCAGAGAACAGTGTGAAAAAACTGTCCATGGCTCAGAGAGAAAAACCCTCTATGAAATTCACTAAAATTGACACTGAGACGATTTCAGGTAAAATTCAGTCCAGAGTATGTTCACCCAAATATTGCCATTGTATAATTAGATGCCGGATCGAGAGTGTGGTGCTGGAAAAGCACATCAGGTCAGGCAGCATCCAAGGAGCAGAAGAATCGACGTTTTGGGCATAAGCCCTTCATCAGGAATCAGGAATTGTTGTGCTTTTCCAGCACCACACTCTCAATTCTGATCTCCAGCACCTCCAGATCTCACTTTCTCCGATAATTAGATGCCATTTATTAAGCTATGATCCAAACACAGACAAAATAAGCTGAATTCCAGGACAGACAATTATCTTCAGCATTACAGATGAATGTGTCTCAGCATGGCATCAGGGAACCCTAGCAAAACTGAAGCCAATGGGAAGAGAGGGAGAATTCTCCATTGTTTGGAGTCCTGGCTTGCATGAGAAACAATCAATGAAGGAATCAATCACAGAACTGTAATTCATTAACCAATTAGGAAGAGAAAGTCTTCTGAAGCCTAGCCTAGTTCTTTGCCTATTTAGCTTTTACATATGTCCGTATACTTTCTCAAACCTATTTAATTGTGGTAATCTGTCCAAGTGGACACAATCTTGTCCCTGTCATTTTATGCACTTAAATCTTATCAAAGTCCATGTTTCTCAACTCAAAAGACCCAATTCTCTGAGCCAATCATGAAAATAAGGTTTTAAAATTAAGTTTTAAAGTAGGCATTAGTTTTTTGTCCTAATGTGAACATAATTGAAGAGCTCCATTGAACTTAATCACATAGTTTATATCCTTCATCTCACAGAGAATGTTTTGTCAGCTCATATGGTACAAGAGGTGTTCATCTTAATCATAATGTCATTTTGAAGTGTATTTAATATCTATTATCACCATTAGTCATACAAACCTTGTTGTATCATACTTATTATGTACCTTATTTGTCAATCAATCGCCTCCCAAAAATGTATTTGATTCTATGTGACTTACTGGAAGTATTGGAGCAATGGAGCATTGGAGCAATCTGTCTCAGGCCAGAATTGTCTCCTAGGACAACCGACATCAGTCAACTCCATAAACACAGCTGAAGCAGCACTAAGGCAGCTGTCAGGGGCTGCTTGTGCCATAACACTTACCATACCTGCTGTGGCATGAACAGTTGCAGTGTGGTTGCTACAGTAACGTAGAATTAGAGCAAACAACATTAAGAAAAATAATGACTGCCAGGTGGAATCAATGATGTATTCAAGTTATCATCTATCATTCAGTCAACTGATGAATTCTGTGGGAAGGTTATTGAATGGATGAAAATATTCCAAAAATAGAACAGGCATGACTGCTTCAGGTATGTGGCAGAACACAAGTCCCGATTTCACCACAGAATGGGGATTTGGAGTCATTGCTTTTAAAGATAGGACTTTTGAAAATCTGCATTTGTTTCTCAGTGACTGAAAAAAAATTAGAAAAGCAGAATTTCAAATACATTGGAATGTAGGCATGATAAACCATACTACCAAAGCCTTTGATGAGTTTAATGTCAATATAATATGCCTGTTTAAATCCTTCAGCTGCTGTTCCTATTGATATCATCACCTATTTCTTGCTAAATCACAAATTTAAAGTCAATATCAAATGTAAAGCAAAAATTACATAACATAGGCACTTTGCAGCTGTCAAGGTTTTCATTTCTATGTGCAATCACTCATATCCATTCTCTACTCAGAGAGTAGGATTTAAGCAGATTATCCAGGTTGTCACTTCAGTGCTGAGGCAAGTCTTGGATAAAACATCAAACCAAGGCTTTAGCAGCCATCCAGGTGGACACAGAAGATCCCATTGCAGTCTTCTGAAAAAGAACTGTGAAATACTCCTACTGTCCTCACCAATATTTATCTCTCAACCCAATATCACAAAAGCAGATTACCTCTTATTGCTGTACACATTATCAAATTTCATTGCACAAACTGATCGGTATGTGTTCAAAGTTTGTGCGAAGGTTTGTAGCTCGGGTGCTCGTTGCTGTGGTTCTGTTCGCTGAGCTGGGAATTTTTGTTGCAAACGTTTGTCCCCTGGCTAGGCGACATCATCAGTGCTTGGGAGCCTCCTGCGAAGCGCTTCTTTGATGTTTCCTCTGGTGTTTATAGTGGTCTGTCCCTGCCGCTTCCGGTTGTCAGTTTCAGCTGTCTGCTGTAGTGGTTGGTATATTGGGTCCAGGTCGATGTGTTTGTTGATGGAGTTTGTGGATGAATGCCATGCCATGTGAATGGCATTCATCCACAAACTCCATCAACAAACACATCGACCTGGACCCAACATGGGTCCTTTGTTCTGGTGAGTTGTTGTCTGAGCGTGGCTGTTGGTTTGTGTGCCGTTATGAGTCCTCGGGGTCGCAGTAGTCTGGCTGTCAGTTCCGAGATGCTCGTGATGTATGGTAGTGTGGCTAGTCCTTTTGGTTGTGGTATGTCCTCGTTCCGTGGTCTTTCTCTTAGGCATCTGTTGATGAAGTTGCGCGGGTATCCATTTTTGGCGAGTACCTTGTATAGGTGTTCCTCTTCTTCTTTTTGCAGTCCTGGTGTACTGCCGTGTGTTGTGGCCCTTTTGAATAGTGTCCTGATGCAGCTTTGTTTGTGTGTGTTGGGGTGGTTACTTTCATAGTTTAGTACTTGGTCTGTGTGTGTGGCTTTCCTGTATACCCTTGTAGTGAATTCTCCGTTCGGTGTTCTCTGTACCATCACGTCTAGGAATGGGAGTTGGCTATCCTTTTCTTCTTCTCTCGTGAATCGGATTCCTGTGAGTGTGGCGTTGATGATCTGGTGTGTTTTTTCTATTTCCGTGTTTTTAATGATATGTGTCCTATGCTGTAATCGTGGCTGCATTTCAAATACACTTCACTAGATGTAAAGCAATTTGGAATATCCTGGAATCATTAAATGCATTGTATAAATGCACATGTTCTTAGTTTTACAGTGTTGACTGGCATTTTCAAAGTGAATATATATTATGTTAATGTGTATGTTCCACAAAAATGTCATAACATATAATACTTGTCATGGCTTCCTCATGACCTGCTCCTTTATGATACTGCAATTGATAGTCATCAGCATAATAAATATGCTGTACTGATGTGTTAGACTTAATAAGCTGTAGTTATTTGGAAGTACAGGACTTGAGTATTGCTGAATAAAATGCATTTTATCAAAGATTTTCAGTTTGTTCGCAACAGGGCTACTCTCAAGATATACCATTGTAAAGGGAAATCGAAAGGTGTAATTCTTGTCAATTGACTTAATTAGTGCAAGATATAAACCTTCAATAAAATGTCTTTTTTTAGCAGTCATGATTTGGAGATGCCGGTGTTGGACTGGGGTGTACAAAGTTAAAAATCACACAACACCAGGTTATAGTCCAACAGGTTTAATTGAAAGCACTAGCTTTCAGAGCGCTGCTCCTTCATCACTTGATGAAGGAGCAGTGCTCTGAAAGCTAGTGCTTCCTATAACTTGGTGTTATGTGATTTTTAACTTTTTTAGCAGTAGTTAGATATCTGTGTGAGTATCATGCAGTGTGCAAACCTGTTATATATCATGATTTGTGACCTACTCAATACAGAGACAAAACTCATACCAATGTCATGTATTCTTTGACAATTGACTTGCAGTGGAAAATATAGCGATGGAAAGGGATAGGTATATAACACAGGGCAAGAGTTATTGCTGAGGGAAAGGCAATTATGATGTGATTAGGCAAGATTTAGGATGCATAGGATGGGGAAGAAAACTGCAGGGGATGGGCACAATTGAAATGTGGACCTTATTCAAGAAACAGCTACTGTGTGTCCTTGATAATATATGTACCTGTCAGGCAGGGAGGAAGTGGTTGCGTGAGGGAGCTGTGGTTTACTAAAGAAGTTGAATCTCTTGTCAAGAGGAAGAAGAAGGCTTATGTTAGGATGAGACATGAAGGCTCAGTTAGGGCACTTGAGCCAGGAAGGACCTAAAGAGAGAGCTAAGAAGAGCCAGGATGGGACATGAGAAGTCGTCGATAGGATCAAGGAAAACCCTAAAGCTTTCTATAGGTTTATGAGGAATAAAAGCATGACTAGATAAAGATTAGGGCCAATCAAGGATAGTAGTGGGAAGTTGTCCGTGGAGTCTGAGGAGATAGGGGAAGTGCGAAATGAATATTTTTTGTCAGTATTCACACGGGAATAAGACAATGCTGTCGAGGAGAATACTGAGATACAGGCCACGAGGCTAGATGGGATTGAGGTTCGCAAAGAAGAGGTGCTAACGATTTTGGAAAGTGTGAAAATAGATAAATCCCTGGGCCTGATGGGATTATCCTAGGATTCTCTGGGAAGCCAGGGAGGAGATTGCAGAGCCTTTGGCTTTGATTTTTATGTCGCCATTGTCTATAGGAATAGTGCCAGAAGACTGGAGGATAGCAAATGTTGTCTCTTGTTCAAGAAGGGGAGTAGAGACAACCCTGGTAATTATAGATCTTACTTCGGTTGTGGGTAAAGTGTTGGAAAAGGTTATAAGAAATAGAATTTATAATCATCTAGAGAGGAATAAGTTGATTAGGGATAGTCAACATGGTTTTGTGAAGGGTAGGTCATGCCTCACAAACCTTATTGAGTTCTTTGAGATGATGACCAAACAGCTGGATGAGGGTAAAGCGGCTGATGTGGTTTTTATGGATTTCAGTGAGGCATTTGATAAGGTTCCCCATGCTAGAGAGATCTCAATGTCCACATACATAGATCCCTGAAAGTTGCCACCCAGGTTGATAAGGTTGTTAAGAAGGCATACGGTGTATTGGCTTTTATTAATAGAGGGATTGAGTTTCAGAACCACGAGGTTATGCTACAGCTGTACAAAACTCTGGTGCGGCCGTGCTTGGAGTATTGTGTACAGTTCTTGTCACTGCATTATAGGAAGGATGTGGAATCTTTGGAAAGGCTCAGAGGAGATTTACTAGGATGTTGCCTGGTATGGGGGGAAGGTCTTATGAGTAAAGGCTGAGGGACATGAGGCTGTTTTCGTTAGAGAAGAAGGTTGAGAGGTGACTTATTTGAGACATATAAGATAATCTGAAGGTTAGATAAGGTGGACAGTGAGAGCTCTTTTCCTCCAATGGTGATGTCAGCGAAAGTTTCTTTACTCAAAGTGGTAGGGGAGTGGAATGCACTGCCTGCAACAGTAGTAGATCCGTCAACTTTAAGGGCATTTAAATGATCATTTATGGATGAGAATGGAATAGTGTAGGTTAGATGGGCTTCAGGTTAGTTCCATAGGTCGGTGCAACATCAAGGACCAAAGGGTCTGTACTGTGCTGTAATGTTCTATGTTCTTTATGGCCAGAATATCAAACAATATTTTAAATCAAAATTATTACATTTTGTTGCACAATCCCAAAGTCAAGAAAAGGCAATATTGTGGTGAAAGGTCTGTAATACAGTAATCATGAAGGTTGGAACAACAGTAAAGGAGATGGAGCAGCTCTGTTGGTGAAGGATGAGATAGAGGTACAGGAGCAAATGTATCTTTGGACAGAAAATAAGGATGTGATATCACTATAGGTGATGCAACAAGTTAACAAAGGACAATAAATGCTGATGTGAACAAATTATAGTCCCTAAGCAATAATCATTCTATTCAACAAAGTAGAAAGAAGGAGGAGCACTTTAGAGTAATAGAATAATCATGGATAACATTTAATCATGTACAGTAAGTCAACACTTTATGTTACACTGATATAAGATATTTTGATATAATGTGGTCCTTTTAATAGGGCTAGTGTCCATATTTAGCCTTATGGATTCAATCAGTGTTGCTGCACACTGTGTGCGATGTAAGGTCATGGGATTCAATTGCTCCATCTTGAAGCAGCCTCTCCCACTCACCACCTGTCTAGTTTGTGCCCTTCCTCTGTGACTGCTCTCTCTCTCTCTCCCTCCCTCTCTTTATGTTGCTCCTGTCTCTCTCTACTCACCTCCTGAGTCTTTCCTCACAGGACAGCAAGAGTTCTGTAAAAGGAAGCAGTGAACAGAAGAGGAAGGGTGTTAAGATTGTCAGAGAGCACAATTAGCAGCAAGCCACAAGGGCAGAGAATGCTGAAGATACAGTGAATGGGAAGTTAGAAGCAGGGGATAGAATATTTCTTTTATATTTTCAAGTATATTTTATTTCAAAAATTTTTTTTTACAAATCTAGTAATTTAGCTATTTGTAGTGATTGAATCTAAAGGATAAGCTCTTTTAAATATTCTACTGATAGGAAATATCCAACGGATCCTGACCAAAGCTTTTATGTTTTGCTGTCATGGAACATCACCTCCACCTCCATCTACCTATCGCATTCGCACCTACCTTGTCCACCCCTCCCCCAACCCCACCTCCCTCCCATATATCTCTCAGCCCCTTGGGCCACTCCCTCATTCCTGATGGAGAACTTTAGCTTAAAACTTTGATTCTCTTGCTCCTTGGCTGTGCTTTTCCAGCATTGCATATTTTGACTGTAATGGAGTATCTCAACAATGGAATTTCATTTAAACTTGCATATTTCAAGAATGCAAATATAATGTTAAATGAAGAATTACTGTACATTGGGCAAATTAAATTAGCCAACGTACCTGACAGAAAAAGTTCATGAAATGTTTCAAGAGTTTACTAGAACAATGTGTTGAGGAGCTATTGAGGGAACAAGCTTTTTAGATCTAGAGTAGTAATTGACATTACTAATTAGTAATCGTATAGTAAAGAGTCCTTTGTAGAATGCTAATAATGATGTAATACAATTTTAAATGAAGTTTGATAAAGCGTTTGAATTGTATTTTTGAATACAAAGTGTGTGATAGTGTAACAGACGGTGGTTTGTGAGAAGATAACAGATCAGAAAATTGACGTATTATGACATTTTAAATTTTAATTCCTGAAATAACTCCACTGAGATCAGTATCCTGTCATCAAGTCACCCATTATATACACGTGCACAGTACTTGGACTCTGACTCAGTCAAGGGCAGCGAGTACCAGACCATAGCCCATCTCTTGCAGCTGGAGGGTCTTGGAAGAAATTCTTCCTCTTCTTCAGGCAATAATGGTATTGAGGCTGTGACATCGGCTGCATCCATCTTGGATGCTGAGGTTTTAGATTAGATTAGATTAGATTACTACAGTGTGGATGCAGCTGGAGGGTCTTGGAAGAAATTCTTCCTCTTCTTCAGGCAATAATGGTATTGAGGCTGTGACATCGGCTGCATCCATCTTGGACGCTGAGGTTTCTTCAAAGCTAGAAGGAGGGGAGCACCCACAGTTTCTGATAGTTTCCAAAATGTGTTTTTTTTTAAAGAAGACTGCAACAGACTGAAAAAGACAACAGATGTAAATTCAGTGTTGTCTGGCAACGTTCTGTGTCGGGCCCATGGAATGCTGCACCTATGAGGGCCTGTGCCCGAAACGTCGAATCTCCTGTTCCCTGGATGCTGCCTGACCTGCTGTGCTGTTCCAGCAATAAAGTTTCAACTTTGATCTCCAGCATCTGCAGACCTCACTTTCTCCACCTATGAGATGTCAGGGAAACTTCAAACAGGGAGAGAGAGAGAGAGACAAAGAAAGAGAGAAAGAGAGATATAACAGGAAGAGACAATGAGAGGGCTCAGCAAAAAGCCACCTCTTGCAGATATATTTTATATTTTGAAAACTCCCTGGTAGTCACGTTGCTGAGGTATGAACATATATAATAGTCTGGATTCAATACCACTGTACTATGAAGGTAACAACTAAGGAATCATCTCCTTGTCACCTCTGTGTTGCAGGTGAGAATTCACTTGAGAATCTAACTTCTTAAAGAAAAGTTTTACGATTTACATATGAAAGAAGTGAAACTAACATGGTAATTCTAATAGATGAGAGACTTAACAAACAATCAAGGTATTTTTCAATGTATAATTTCAGCCTTTCAGCCAGGAGACTATGTGTTGGTGCTCCTGATAACATCAGGTGAACCCTGAAAGGTCTGCTTCAGTGGCTCACATGGAATAATAAAGAAATTCAGAAAAGTGGAGTATCTGATTGAAAGTAAAAACCAGGGAGAGAAAAGCTGTGTCTTCCTAACATTATAAAGCAATGCTAGCGCCAAGAGGGGAACACATACACAGCAGTCTGTTCAGTTGTCACTGAGCTAGAGGATGAAGTAAGTAGTGGGGATGAATTAGAAGATGTTATTGATGAGGTCCACATTGAACCCCTAAGACCTAGATAGCCAATCTGAAAGTCCTAACAAATGTGGTCTTCTCACTTACCCACCAAAATGCAGAAGACAAGCAGATTTCAGGAGGCTGCTCATTGCATTGAAAGGCGTATGTCGAGAGAAGTTAGTGTACACCATACTTAGTTCCACATATTATGCATGTGGGAGAGACCTATCCCTATAGGTAACCTTCCTATTGGCTAGGCCCATAAAAACTGATGTAGGTTCAGAAGGAGTTAACCTACATGCTATAGAGGTAAAAACAATGACTGCAGATGCTGGAAACCAGATTCTGGATTAGTGGTGCTGGAAGAGCACAGCAATTCATGCAGCATCCGAGGACAGGCAAAATCGATGTTTCGGGCAAAAGCCCTTCATCAGAGCCAACTCCTACATGCTATAGCATAACTAGTACAGCCCAGCTGCAGTTCCTGAACTCCCAATTATGCTCAGGCTCAAGCCAAACAGTTTCCCTATGACTACTGCAGTGTTCAGAGCCAACTCCTACCCAACTCCCTGTCTTTATTTACATTGAGTTTACTCTGAAATGCCCCAATTGTCTTTCAAAGGCTGGTGAACCAGATAACAAGCATGAGAGATCTGGGAGAAAGTGAGGACTGCAGATGCTGGAGATCAGAGCTGAAAATGTGTTGCTGGAAAAGCGCAGCAGGTCAGGCAGCATCCAAGGAACCGGAGAATCGATGTTTCGGGCATAAGCTCTTCTTCAGGAATGAGAGATCTGGGTTCTTGGTCTGTGATTCTCAAGACAGGTCTCAAGATTTTTATCTGGTATTGAATCAGGATATCTGGGGATATGATAGGAAATTAGAGTTGACGTAAAAATTTCACTGTAATCTAATTGAATGACAGAGGTTCAAGAGGATGTACAGCTCACTACAGCATTCTATTTCTTATGTTTTTAGGATAGAATCATAAAAGTTTGGAACCATAGAATGGTCACAGTGCAGAATGAGGCTACTTGGCCCATTGTGACTGTGCTAGTTCTCCACAACATAAACCCAACTCTAAATACGCCTTCACCCTTTCCCGGTTGCTCTATTTCTTTTCTCTCAAGATGACTGTGCAATTTTGTTTTAAAAACCGTAATTGATCAGTCTCCACTGCACTCTCACAAAGTGCATTCCAGATTCTAACCACACACTGTATTAAAATATACATTTTTACTCATATCACTATTGTTTCTATTGCCAATCTCCTTAGATCAATGCCTCCTGCTGCTAAACTCATCTGTAAATGGGAATTGTTTCCCTTTATCTACATTGTCAAAGTTCCAGGATTTTGAATATCTCATTCAAATCTCCTTTTAATAATGTTTTCTAAGAATAATCCCCGATTCTCCATTCCAGTCACTTATGTTAACTCTCTCATTCTTGGAACCATTCTTGTCAATCTATTCTGCATGGTCTCCCAAAACTTCACATCCAATTGTATTAAGATGTGACCGTAATGAGCTTCTTTTGAGGCAGTATTTTGGAATCAAGGATGACACTTTCCATTTGGGTTTGTTGCATTTGTGGTTACTCATTTGTGGCTGAATTGATCAGTCCTTCACACTTGATAAAACAAAAAGACTTCCATTTCTTTACACTTTTCATCCAAAAACAGCACCTCTAACATACAGCTGCCCCCTCAGGAAGGCATTGCAGTATCAGTTTTGATTTTTCTGCCATAGAGCGACATGTACCTTATACACACACTTTCACTCTCACTCTGACACTAACACGTATATAATCGCACAAATGCAGAATCTAACATGTACCCACACTCTCACACTTACACACACACTAATCTCACACTCTCAACCTCACACAAACATGCACTTACTCTCACTCACTCACTCTCACTCACTTCACAAACTCATCTCTCATCGACACAAGTACACACATTACCACACATACTAACAGGCAAAGGTGCTATTTACTGAAACACGACAGACATTGGGAAAGAGGGAATAAAAATTATCATGTGGGTGCCAATCACTTTGTTTTAAATAACAGGATTCTCTGGCTACTTCATTTTCCCAACAGGTCACTAGTTTTGTAATAATTCAAATAACTTGAAACAATATACAGGAACAGATGGCAAAAAGACAAGCAGAACTTCAGCAAAGTCACTCTATTTTAGACAACCCGGTATCAATTGTTAAACCTTTGACCCATTAATTATCACGATATTCTGCCTGAGGAAGAAAGTGGGGACTTTCTTGATGCTGTGACTGGCATTGGCAGACTGAGGTTGAGATGGTATACTCTGGCCGAGTTAAGAATCTGAAACCTAAGACAGGCACTCTGCAATACTCCAGATGACCAACTAATTTGGCTGATTTATGGAGTTTGATGGAACAACTTTATGATTAGGACATTATGATACAATTTTCCCTTCTCGTTCAGTTGTCCCTGCAAGGCCATATCAGAATGAGGTAATAAAACAAAGAACTGGGGATGCTGGAAATCTGGAACAAAAACATAAATTGCTGGAGGAACATAGCAGGACTTGAGGCATCTGTGGGGAGAAAACAGAGTTTATGTTCTGGGTCCAATGACTCTTCATCAGATGCTGCCAGACCTGCTGAGTTTCTCCAGCAATTTCTATTTTTTGTGTCAGAATGAGATAGTAATTGAAAAGATGAGGCCAGAAATCTTTAATGTTGGCTCTGAACATAGCAAGGTTTAGTTTAATCTCCTCTTAAGATGTCACGAGGAAAGTTGCGTTTTCATTGTCCACCCTGAATTATCCTGAGAAGGTGGAGGTAGCCTGCTGATGAGCAAATGATTTGAAAGGTGAGTGTTTTGTAGTTTGGCTGAAGGATGTGTGCCTGTGTGTGTTTTTAGATTGAGGTATTGCAGCTCAGAAAAAAATGGATAGAATTGTCACAGCAACTCCGGAAAAACTGAAGTTTTGTTAATAGCAGATACAGTGAAACAAATGTGATCATGCTCATTATTTATGAATAGAATTTGCGATTGATTCGATTTGGTTTCTCTATTGCTACATGTATTTTGTTACAAAAATACAGTGAAAAATGTTGTATTTTGTCACCAGTTTCTTAAAACACGGTAAAATAAACCAAAACATAGAATGTAAAGGAGGAAAAATTGAGAAATAAAGAAAAAGCATTCAACTTCACAGACCTTCTTGTGAAGTGCTGCCTCGTGGGCCTGATGGCCAGGCACAAGTCCCTGTTGCTGCCACTGGAATGAAAGTTGCCACTCTTTGGCACCTCCACCGATGCACTAGCTGCTATGAGTCCTCACTGGACCTCATCAGTGCAGCCACTGTTGATGCCGTGCTGAGACTCATACTGGGCCCAAACTCATTTTCGCCACTGCCTGTGTGAATCTACGTTGGATGCAGACACCACCGGGAACCCAAATGTATCCCTGCCAGCAGCCATGAGTCAGTGCTAGGACCGCTTCAAAGATGCAGAAGCTGCCAGGAACCTAAATCCGTCTCCAATGCCACCACCACAAGTCCTCACTGATAGGGCCTACTCGAGATCACACTGCAGGGGCCTACTTGAGTCTGTGCTGCTGGGGCCCACACAAGTCTGCGCTGCTGGAGCCTACCCGAGTCTGTGCTGCTGGGCCCTACTCAAATCCACACTGCTTGGGCTTACTCAAGTCTGTGCTGCTGGGCCCTACTCAAATCCATGCTGCTTGGGCTTACTCGAGTCTCTGCTGCGGGTCCCACCCACTGCCGATACTGTCGCTACAACTGAACTTTTTAAAAGAAAATAAGAGAGGAAAAAAAAGAAAAACAAAAGGAAAAGCTTTTGTAGTGGACAAGCCTTGGGCTCAGAAGCCCTACTCCACCACCATCTTACAGGAACTTACCAAATTGTCATGGAATTGTGCTGTGAAAATATCATGAAAGTTGTGAACAACAAGTGCAAGCTAAATTGAGGTCAGAGTTCATTAAGGGAAAGTGATAAACATTTTTCCAAGGAGACTTGAGCAATTATTAATGAGTTAATCGATCAAACTGATGAGGAAAACATGATATGGCTGTGATGTTTGCCAGTGGTCAAACTGATCATTTGCTGGAGACTAGATAGTGTCAAGAGAATATATGCATAGCTTCTTTGAATGGAAAGAGTATAAAACAACTTGTCTCATAGCAAAAATGCAGCTGGCTTAGGAACAAGCTCGAGTGATCAATATCTAGAAATTGAGATGGTGCAGGTTGATCACCTGTTCTGGACTCATCTTCAGACAAGTCCATGGAAAAGGGCTCACTTGAGATTATATGGGTAAGATTTTTGTAGTTTTTTTAAAGTGTAGTTTGCTTTCATAAAGAACATTGGATATATTATATCATTAGATCTGCCTTTGAATTGATATCCAGAGTAAACAGACCAGAGAAAGTGGGAATAAATACCTACACCCACAATAGTGTTAGAATGAATGTAAAATCTCCCACCAGTGGAACAATGGGAAACATTTAGAATTTATTTCTAGTGCATGTGATTGATAGAAAATGTGTTACAATCAGACTTCTTCAGGTTATTATGGTGAGAAATGGAATATTATCCAGCTGTCAGATGGGGAGGGATGAATTGGCACTGCTTGTTTATTAACTCAACATCTCAGCTGAATTCTGAAACAGAAATAGAAATTGCTAGATAAACTCTTCAATATCTGTGGAAAGAAATCAGAGTTAATGTTTTGATGGGATCCTGGGAAAGGTGGTATTCAGAATTGATGGTATCTAAGAAAAGGTGGTATTTATGCTGAAAACAGGAAGTCGGGTAGGAGGAATATGTGACAGGTAGAAATGGAGTGCCGGGAGAGAGAGAATAGCAATTAGGCATACAAAGGTGAGCCAAGGAGAAAAAAAGCTGATAATATGGACCGTTAGTAGGTGAAAGTGGTTTGGCTGTGATAAAAGCAATTTATACAATGACCAGGTCAGCAATGTTCTATAATATATTGAAATCAACTGGCTGTTGATGTACATGTACATTTGAGTAATTGTTCAGCAAAGAATATTAAAGCAAATTCACTTGCAGGAAAAGTTGAGCTGCTTGGGCCTCGACCCAGAATAAGTGGTGATCTTCTTGAAATATTTAAGATTCTGAGGGGGCTTGATGGGTCGATGCTGAGAGGATTTTTTTTCTTGTGGGCGAACCTAGAACTAAGGGACACAGTTTAAAAGGTTTTCCTATGAACTGCTGCCTCACAGCACCAGGGTCCCAGGTTCGATTCCAGCCTCGGGCGACTGTCTGTGTGGAGTTTGCATATTCTCCCTGTGTCTGCGTGGGTTTCCTCCAGGTGCTCTGGTTTCCTCCCACAGTCCAAAGATGTGCAAGTCAGGTGAATTGGCTATGCTAAATTGCCCATAATGTTAGGTACATTAGTCAGAGGGAAATGGGTCTGGGTGGGTTACTCTTTGGAGAGTCGGTGAGGACTAGTTGGGCCGAAGGGTCTGTTTCCACACTGTAGGAATCTAATCTATATAAGGTGGAAATGAGGAGGGGTTTTCAGTGAGTCATTAGTGTTTGGAATGCCCTTCTGTATTGAGTAGTGGAAATTGGGTCATTGCATTTATTCAGAGCTAAGTCAGACAGATTTTGATTGACAAAGGAGTCAAAGGTTATAAGGGGAGGTTGGAAAGTGGAAATAAGGCCATAATCAGATCAACCATGAACTTATTGAATGGCAAAGCAGGTCTGAGGGGCAGATGGTGTACACCTGCTCCGATTTCTTATGTTACAGGTGTCAGTAAAATTTTTTATTGACTGTTTCACATCCTTATAGAAAAGATTGTCTCCAGTCTATAACACAAGTGGTTTTAGCAGTTTCAAGAACAATTTATTTTATCCTTGTCTTCCTTTTTAAAGTAGCGTTTTCAGTATCCTCACGATACAATGTCAGGGTATTGTCATGTAGTAGTGATTATAGTTGTAAGCTAGAAATTCAACTGTCAGGAATTCTAATCTTGCCACAGAAATTTACTGAATTCAGTGTCAAGTCCTGAGAATGAAAATATCAGCTTAATGTCCAAAGAATCAGGAAGCGCTTAATGTGCTGCTTGCAGGGTACATCATGTTTGCATCAAGCTGTGACTAGTCACTGCAGCCATTGTATAACTGAAGAAATGTATAAAAAGAAATATTTGAATTGTGATATTAGGTACAGGATACAGAAGATGAGAGAATAATACCAGTAGTTGATAAGAGCCACAGATGATTCATTAAATGTGCTTAAGCAATTCATTTTCAGTAATCATTGCATGTTAGGCAAAATATAATGTAATTAATATTTTTTAATCAAGGCTTCATCATTTACTTTTGCAATGAAATTTATCTCATAAATATTGTAATTGAATGTTTTTTAATCAGGGATATCACCATCCATTTTTAAATTAAACTTGTCTCGTACATAATGTAATTAATTATTTTTTAATTAAGAAAGTCACTGTCCATTTTCATATGAAATATTTTACTGAATTATTTTTTGAACATGCTTCTAAATATGAAAGTGGATAATAGTAATTACACACTGCAGACAGAAACATAGAAATGTGGTGTTCATAATGTCAGGTTGCTAAATCCAATATAAGGGTTTAAATAAGACTGCACTTCTTTGTGATTAGCAGAAAGTATCATTATCCAGCATGCAAGTTTAGCTATCAAAAATGTATTATTCAAATGTTCTCAAAGCCATGTAATTATTTGGTATGAAAAAGGCTTCCCAGTTGGATTCAACTTTATTTGGAGTATTCTATCCAGCTTTGATCCCAACTGCACAAGGACATAATTGTTGAGAGCCTGTTGCTGGAAAAGCACAGTAGGTCAGGCAGCATTTGAGGAGCAGGAAAATCAGTTTCGGACTGGAGCCCTTCATCTGGAATGCAGACCTCACTATCTCCTAAGGACATAATTGGTCAACCACAACTCCTGAAAATGGGTGGATTTGGGTCAGTAGGAAGACTGTAATGTTAAGAATCTGAAACAGGCGCACAGCTCGCTTTGAACTCACCCGTGTCCAACTTTAAGTGACGTTGGTGACCAGGGGCAGGTGACCAACCCATTCTCCAGAAGTGGATCAATCACAGAAACTTTTTTTAAGAAGGTTGTGTGCTTTCATGAGGCAGTTTCTGAATTTTCTTGTCACTCATGCTGTCTTGGTTTCCCATGTGTCAGGAAATCCAGCAGGCAAAAGGAAACAAGAAGGGATGGACTCAAAGGGTAAATTATTTTACACTTCCTCTGTTTGAGCAGGAGCTAGGAAGACTAAAAGACTGTAAGATTTGGAACAGGATTAGGTCATTTTTTGGCCCATCAAGTCTGCTCTGCCATTCAACCATGGCTGATATGTTTTTCAACCTCAAGCTCCTGCCTTCTCCCTGTAACCCATGAGCCCCTTAGTAATCATACATCTATCTATCCATGTCTTAAACACACACTCAAACACTTGTCCTCCACAGCTTTCTGCAGCAAGGAGTTCTGCAGATTATTACACTCTGGCTGAAGAAATTCCTCCTCATTCTCAACTCTAAAGGATCATCCCTTAACTCTGAGGCTGTGCTCTCACATCCTAGTTTCTCCTACTAGTGGAAACATCTTCTCTACAAACACACTATTCAGTCCTTTCAGTATTCTGTAAGTTTCAATGAGATTTACTTTGTCTTGGACACATGATTAGCAGTAGAGGATATACCACTATGCAGTATCTACAGAAGAGGCACTGCTCATAGATAAGGGACTTAATGCATACTAGCAATAATTAATAATAACAACTATATTTGGTCAGGCATAATCACTGTAGCCTTAGGAAATTGGTACCGTGTCTCCATCCACAGGAGTCAATGTAACATGAACATGAACCCTTTCAGAACCATAAAGATATAGTCTTGTGTGTCTATTTTTCTCAGAAATTACATATTACTGAGATGAATTTTATTGAAATTACTTCACAACTGATATGTTGCCTTGGCAGTGCAAATGTACATTAAGTCACATGAGAGATGGTTTGTTTCGGATCAACCTTTATAATTCATTCAGCTGGACTAGTTCTGTAGTTATAACATCAATATGTTAAGTAACAATTAATTGTTAAAAGGCACAGAAAAACAACTAAATGATTTATTAGGAGTTCCATTTTGAGAAACCATATAAATTCAAATCAATACAGAAAGCAAATGCACAATTTAATTTAGCTATTTAGTCTTGTCTATTTCAGAAGGAAATGCATCAATTTCCTTTCTGATCTGCGTCTTAATTTCACATGAAGATCATAATACACAATGTGATTTCTTCAGTGCAGTTTGCATTTATATTCTAACAACATTGTCTAAATAAATGCAAGGTATTGCAGTTCATAAGACAAACCAGGGCAGGACATACACAGTTGATGTTCGTGCCCTGGGGAGGATTGATAAACAGTTAGACTAGGGGTGTAGGTAGATATTTCCTTAAATGTGGCGATACAGGTAGACAGAGTGGTGAAAAAGGTACTTGGTATGTTTGCCTTCATTGATCAATGCATTGAGTGCAGGAGTTGGGATGTCATGTTACAGCTGTACAAAACATTGGTAAGGCCACATTTGGAGTATTGCATACAATTCTGGTCATCCTGCTATGGGAAGGTTGTTATTAAACTGGAAGAGGCGCAAGAAAGATTTACAAGAATTTTATTGAACTGGAAGGTTCATCTTATAAGGAGAGGCTGCATTGGCTGGGAATCTTTTCGTTGGAAGCTGAGGGTTGACCTAATTAATAGAGGTTTATGAAATCATGAGGGGCATGGATCAGTTGGAAGCTGAGGGTTGACCTAATTAATAGAGGTTTATGAAATCATGAGGGCATGGATCAGGTGAATTGCCAAGGCCATTTCACTAGGGTGAGGAGAGTTCAAAACTGGAGGGTGTAGATTTAAAGTGAGAGGGGAAAGATTTAAAAGGGACCTGAAGACAATGTTTTCACATAGAGAGTGGTGCATATATGGAACAAGCTGCTGAAGGAGGTGGTAGAGACATGTACAATTACAACATTTAAAAGACATATGGAAGGGTACATGGATAGAAAAGGTTTAGAGGAATATGGGCCAAGCACACGCAATTGGGACTAGTTAAGTTTAGGAGACTGGTTGGCATGGATACGTTGGGCTGAAGGGCCTGTTTTCATAAGGTTTGACTCGATAACTCTATTCTGGCATTAATTGATTTATTACAGAATGCAGAATATCATTGTAACTCTGAATTCTGATTTTCCAAGCATTAATTCTCAGGTCTGGAAATCTAATGATGGAACCAAATCCCCATCAGCTCACTTGAGTGATCACCATTTATGGAAAGAGGCTTGCCATAAACACGGTCCTAGCAACAAAGCTCCTATTCTGTGAACAAGAACATCCCTACCAGGCTTATGATCAGAAATCACTTCTAATAGTAACTGCTAGTTAAGATAAAATTAGGAACAAGTAATGTTGTTGGGATAGAAAGCCACACATCCAAGTTTGCTGATGACATGAAGAAAGATAACATTGTAAGAGTGTAGATAGAAGCATAAAACAACAAAGATGCTTTAATAAGTTAATTGATTGGCTAATCTGCATCAATGGGTTTCATGTAAATGTAAGGTAACCACCTTTGGACCTAAAAAGGATAGATTATTTTCTGAATGGTGAACAGCAGAAAAGCAGAGAAACCCCATAGAATTTTGGCTCAATGTTCATAAACTGTTTAAATATGATGAATATGTATTGAAATTGATCAAAAGGCTTGATGGTCTGAAATACAAAGAGGTAAGAAGTCTCCCTTCAACTATACTAAACCCTGGTTAGACTACACCTGGAGTAATGTGTAAACTTTGGACAACACAACTTCAAAAGAATACATTGCCCTTTTGAAGGAGCTAGGCCAGAGATTTGTGAGAAGGATTGCTGAATTTGCAGGGTTAAATTGCTAGAATGGTTATACAATCTATAGTTGTTTTCCCTGGAATTTAGAAGGTTAAATGATGATTTTATTGACAATTCAAAATATTAAGAGGGAAGATGTAGGAGAGCGTGAAGAAACTATTCTACAGTTTGAGGAGTTTAGGACAAGGTGATATGGTTTGTAAATTAGAGTCAAATCTTTCAGGATTAACATTTAGAAAGTTATTTATTTTAAGGATGGCAGAAGTTTGGAAATCTTTGGCAAATAGCAATTGTTACTTGATAAATTATTAATTTTAAATCTCTGATTTATTATTTTATTAACCACAGTATTAAGGGATATGTGGAAAAAATAATGCATGGAGTTGTGCAACAAATCAATCTTTATCTAATATATTGACATAACAAGATTGATAAGTTGAAATGCCTACCCTTATATTCTTATTATATGAGTACCAGGATGTGAAATAGTTTATTTCTCAAGTCAATGTCAATTTCTCAAGGATCAATCTTTTGGTTTAAGATTTAAACAAAGCCTGTCAGTTAACTGTCAATCATAATTAACCAGTGCATTTTCCATAGCAACGCTACTACTAATCAGAGTCCACTTGCCAAGCAATCAGCACACTCATCTCACACAGTATGAATGTTGGTTTTCCTCTTAAACTGATATCATTGCAAATTGTTCTAATGAGTGCAAAATGGAAAGCTTGAACAAAATGTATCTTTTTCAAGTAATTTCTGTCATCAGCAAATTTAGCGACTATAAGTTTGTTCATCACATTCAAGTCATCGATACAATTGTAAATAGTTAAAGTCCCAACTCTATTCTCTTAAAACAGCTTGCTGACTTTAAAAAACTACCAATTTATTCTACTCTCTGCTTCCTGGTAGCTAACAAATCATCTACCTATGCTAACATGTTACCCTTACACCATGAGATTTTACTTTGTGTAGTAACCTTTCATGTGGCACCTTATCAAATGCCTGTTGGAAAACCAAGTACGTATATCTGCAGGTTTCCCTTTATCTACCTTGGTTGTTACTTCCTGAAACTTCACTAAACTATTTAAACATTAACATGCTTTAGGATGTCCTAGAGTGCTTTACAGCCAATTAAGTAATTTTAAAAAGCATTTAAGGAATTGAGACAACAAATTTACAGGCAGCAATGCACCACGAACAGCAAT
Source organism: Chiloscyllium plagiosum (assembly GCF_004010195.1). Lineage (NCBI taxonomy): Eukaryota > Metazoa > Chordata > Chondrichthyes > Orectolobiformes > Hemiscylliidae > Chiloscyllium > Chiloscyllium plagiosum. The sequence goes on along the minus strand of NC_057711.1, from coordinate 35,532,250 downwards.
GAGACAATTGCCAGATAATTTTTATTAATTATATTGGTTGAGGGCTAGATATTACCTTGGATATTTCTCCAATGCCACTGTTTAAATGAAAAAAGTGGTGTATTTATTTATTCTGTGCCATTATGTCTATTTAGAGGCTTAATAATTACAAACTATCAATTGTTAAATCACATTAATTCCATTAATACCCCTCTGGGTTACAAATCCATGGAAGCCAATACAGTAGGCATATAAAATGACGTTACAGCTATAAATAATATTATGCAGTTTAAAGAACAAGAATAAAGTGTGTTGAATCAAATTACTTCTACATTAAAAGAGTTCTTGGGTAAGGTAGCTGTAGACATTGAGTCAAATGAGGTGATGACTTTTTTACCCTTGTCTGGAGGGAAATATCCAATGAAATCAGATCAACTCTGCTGTTAAAGTATTGGTATCAAATCATTCACTGTTCAATCTAACTCAGAATTTCCTCAGGAACTAGATATTTTTGAGCTACATCTGTTCATTCCAGTATTGCTACAATAACCATCATAACTGGTTAGTTGCACAACTATTAATGTTTCTCAGCTGAAAATGTTCTCATGACTTTGGAAAAGCTCAGGTGAATATTTGTCCCTTGCTCTGTGTTTTTCTTTCTGATATGCTCATCCCATTCAATGTCAATCACTTCGATGAACAGCTGAGAATGCAGGACCGTGGGAACAGGCAGATCAAGAAGTTAACAACCAGCCACTAATCACCATGACTGTCACAACATCACCACAGATAGAATTTTCAGCTTTCCACAGAGAATAGGCGTTAACTTTCCAATTACATCTTTAAGGAAGTGTCAAGGTTTGCACTTGGCAAGGTGACTAGAGGACAAACACTAATTTGCAATTTTTGCAGCTCCATGCTGAACAAGGAAATTAAAAATCACACAACACCAGGTTATAGTCCAACAGGTTTAATTGGAAGCACACTAGCTTTCGGAGCGACGCTCCTTCATCAGGTGATTGTGACAATCACCTGATGAAGGAGCGTTGCTCCGAAAGCTAGTGTGCTTCCAATTAAACCTGTTGGACTATAACCTGGTATTGTGTGATTTTTAACTTTGTACACCCCAGTCCAACACCAGCATCTCTGAATCAGAACAAGGAAATGGTTGCCTAACTGAATAGAACTGAGTATTGTTTAAACAACTGTTAACATTTGGTGCTTGATCTGATATGTATTTCATTTGTAACTTTACATCTCCTACAAATTACACTTTGAGGTGCTATCTTGTTGAAATGCAGGCAATCCAGGTGGCAGCTTTGGTTCAGCAATTGTGCACTTGTCCCTCGGAGACAGAAGCTTTTGGGCTCTAACCACTGTCTGTGACTTGAATGCATATTCTGTAAGACCACCATCTTGACAGCACTGAAAGAGTTATGTGCTGTCAAGCGTGACATTTGGATGAGCTGAGAACACTACAAGCCAATGTATACTCTCACGTGGTCATAAAAGACAATATTGCCCTATTTTAAGGAGAGTTCAGAGAGGTTTGCTGTGCTGATGATATTTATACCTCTGACTAAAATCAGTAAAATCAGACTACCACGTCATTTATCTTATTTATGTTTCTGGAATTTTGTTGAATGCAAATTGTCTACTTTATTTTCTTACAGTGGTGACCATTCTTCATTACATTCACTGATTATGAAGTGCTTTGGGTCATCCAGACATTGTAAAATCTGCTATACACAAATGTATATCCTTCTTTGATATGATAACTTGTAAACTTGTGACTCCTTAAAAACCATGATGGCTGATGGACAGAAAATGTGGTGCTGATTATAAATAATTCTGTTAAATTGTCAAAATTCTTGCACAACATTGAGTACAGGATGAAATGTCCTCCAATGAAATATTGGGAAGACTGAGGCCATTCTTTTTCCTCACTAAAACTGTGTTTCATATATTCCTCTCCCATACTCTTCCCTGGAAACTGTCTGAGGTTGTGCCAGACTATTCAAAACTATGGTGTCATATTTGTCTTTGAAATGAGCTTTCAATCACATATTCATGTTCTCGAAACTCCTACGTGGACTGAGTTTCACCAGAAATCACCTAAGTGCTAATTTTACTGGAGGGTTTCACTCTGTGAGACCTGGTGAGACTTTTCATACTGTTTTGCAAAGCTCACTTCACGAGCAATGCATCGCTTCTCTACGGTCCACACTCGTCCTGTTTTCCCTCTTGCCAGAGGCAGAAGTTCTTGTCACTGCCAACATCTCCCATGGTTCCCAGCCCCGGTGCCATTTTAAAGCCCAGTCGTGCACCAGATATGCGCTGCCTGCCAGGAGCTGCCCTTCACAGTGCATGGTGTATGAAGGAAACTTTAAAAAGGAAATGCTTCTCAGGACATTTCTGTGTCACAACTTCATTGTAAATGCAAGTGTACCTTCATTAATATTATTCTATTTATGAAACAAACTATGCAGGTTACCTATCCTTAATATCATCCCATCCTGGGATCCTATCAATGTAAGTGCTACTCTTGCCCTGATGCCTAGTCTAACTTAACATCTGTTCAATGTGCAATGTTCGGTCATCACAAACAGGATAGTCTTCAACCAGCTGAAATTATTAACTTGTTTCAGCAACAGCAGAAGTGAATAATAAACCAACAAAAGCTGCGTTCGCCTCTGGAACAGATAGGGACTGCTCACCTTCTGAGCAGTAACAACTTTTCAGTCGTTGAGTGACCTCTGCATCCAGCTCTCACCTCCTGGGATTGGGTATCAATATTAAGTTCTGTCTGGCTTATTACACTTGAGGCTGCACCACTCTGGAAGATGCCTTCCTCCTTAGATTAGATTAGATTACTTACAGTGTGGAAACAGGCCCTTCGGCCCAACAAGTCCACACCGACCCGCCGAAGCGCAACCCACCCATACCCGTACATGTACCCCTTTTTACCTAGCACTACGGGCAATTTAGCACAGCCAATTCACCTGACCTGCACATCTTTGGACTATGGGAGGAAACCGGAGCACCCGGAGGAAACCCACGCAGACACGGGGAGAATGTGCAAACTCCACACAGTCAATCGCCTGAGTCGGGAATTGAACCCGGGTCTCTGGCGCTGCGAGGCAGCAGTGCTAACCACTCCTCCTCAATGTTCTCAGCTCCCTTTTAGGAGGATTGCTGCTGCTCTCCCATCTCATCAAAATCTAGCACATCCTCTCTTTGACTGCAGAGCACAACAAACAAGGATTATGAGGCACACTGTGTCTGGGATATACCGCAGAGCCACCCCAGACGAATTCAGGAGTTGGAATCTCATCGTCCACAGGCCTGTCATCTGCTCCATGATGGCCTGTTTGAAGAATGGACCGAATTGTATCAGGTAGGGGACTGCATAATGGAGTCATTAGCCATGGTTATTGTGGTTAGCCTAGGTCTCCCAGTAACCATCTTTGCAAAACAGCCTGCCTTGACAGTATTTATTACTCCTCCACACAATGGGACATGGGAGACTCTGACAAGGAGAGTTATGGTGATTCCACATGGATCTTTGACAGAAGGACCTTAAGGCATTGCCTGCAGTCACCCTTAATTCAGAGTGCCTCAAACAGCCAATGAATACGTCCAAGCCCTTGGATTGATAATGGATGCTGCCCTTGACTTACTGTACTGATGCTCCCTGAGAGAAAGTTACCTCTATTAACGTAATTGAGAACTACTTCCCTTAGACTTTGCCATTTGATAGAGTTCCTCAACATAGTGTTCTAAGTCCAACTATCTTCAGCTGCTTCATCAATGATTTTCTCTCCATCATAACATCAGAAGTGGGGAAGTTCACCAATGATTGCACAATGTTCTACACAAAATGCGACTCCACAGACACCGAAGCAACCCGTGTTCAAATACAACAAGATCTTTCTCTTGCAACATGTTTGAGGTGAGGGATGCCATGGACGTCCCTGCTGATTACACTTGCAGGAAGTGCACCCGTCTCCAGCTCCTCCAAGACCGTGTTAGGGAACTGGAGCTGGAGTTGGATGAACTTAGGATCATTCGGGAGGCAGAGGGGATTCATAGATCGGAGCTTTAGGGAAGTAGTAACTCCAAAGATGGCAGATAGATGGGTGACAGTGAGGGGGACTGGGAGGAAGCAGCCAGTGCAGGGACCCCCTGCAGCCGTTCCCCTCAAGAACAAGTATACCGTTTTGGATACTTGTGGGGGGGACGACTTACCAGAGGTAAGTAATGGGGCTCAGGCCTCTGGCACGGAGCCTGTCCCAGTTGCTCAGAAGGGAAGGGTGGAGAAGAGCAGAGCAATACTAATTGGGGACTCAATAGTTCGGGGCACAGATAGGCGGTTTTGTGGGAACGAGAGAGACTCACGTTTGGTATGTTGCCCCCCAGGTGCAAGGGTACGTGATGTCACTGATCGTGTTTT
>NC_057711.1:35523009-35526373 GCF_004010195.1 Chiloscyllium plagiosum | reverse complement strand
ATCAGAGTCAAAAACTGTGGTACTGGAAAAGCACAGCCGCATCCAAGGAGCAGGATAGTTGATGGTTTGAGCATAAGCCCTTTATCAGGAACGTTCCTGATGAGGTTAGGCTTAAAACATCGACTCTCCTGTTCTTCGGATGCTGCTTGACTGGCTGTGCTTTTCCAGCACCACACTTTTTGAAAATGTTCTAAAAGCCAAGTACTAGAATTGCCCCATTGAAAAGGGTTCCCTGGACGTACTGTTGTATTGTTGGATGAGGTTCAGTAGAGGTAGGTGTCAATTTTGAGGCAGAAACAAGCTTCCTCCAAGATGCAAAGGAAGTAGGCATCCTAAGTATAAGCATGAATCTTATATCAAAGCTTATGTTGGGCCCAGATGTTATATCACAGCTAAACACTGACCAGATTAATTTCAGAATGCTGCCAAGGAGAGGAATACAGTTGGTCACTCTATTGGGAATGGATTTCTGATTTGGGGTCAAAGGGTGAGCTTCAAATGTTCCCAATTTAGTTGGAGGAAATTTCTGTGCATCCAGTAAACAGACAGACAACTGCTCCACTCAGGATTGTAGGAAACTGCAGAGGGTAGTGTGCACGGCCCAGGCCATCACTAGAGCCAAACTCTCATCCGTTTACACAGCTCACTGCCACAGAAATGCTGCCAACACCAAAGATCATTCGCACCGCGGTAATCATTTCCTATAACCTCTTCCATCAGACAGAAGATACAGAAGCCTAAACACATGCACCAGTAGGTTCAGGAGCAGTTTCTTACTGTCTGTTATTAACCTATTGAATGGACTCTTTAGCCTCAATTAATGCTGATCTTGTTAACATTGATCTCTGTGGTATATCCTGTGTAATGTTACCTGTATGTCTCTAAATCTTTTGTTCTGTATATCCTTGCTTCCTATGATCTGCCTGTAAACAAAGCTTTTCACTGTACTTTGGTACACGAGACAATAAATAAATTAATCAATTCAGTCAGAGTATAAACGTTAGGAGGAAGTCAGGTAGAGCTAGACACTGTGCATATGAAAACAAGTGTAGCATCTTTGGATGATGTTGCTGGTGGGCAGCATCTTTAGTAGAAATAGGAAAGATAGATAGGATAGATATACCTAGGAGTGGGAAGCAAAACCATTTCAAGTGATAGTTTGGCTTGGTAAGAATGGAACAAAATGAGTGCAGTGCACCCAGCTGGTTAACAGTGGAGCAGGCTGAATGAGGAAGGAGTGTCAACTGCATGACAGGCTGCACACCGGTTGGGAAGGAGGAGCAACCGTTTACCTTTCTCTGAGTTGCACAGATATCAATTTTGACTTTGATAAGAACCATTTAGACTGTGTGAAAAACTGGTTGGTGGGAATTGTCCATGCAGCTCTGGCAAAGTTGAGTGCAGAATCAAGATGCAAGATCTTCAGAGATGAAGGAAGGTTGGAGATGGGGCAATAATTTGCAAAAATGAAGAAATACAAAGAGATTTTCATTGAGGGGAGAAGTGATGAAATGGATTTAAAAGGAAGAGGGATAGCATTTGAAGATAGAGGCATTAAAATTAACTGGGGTCTAGGAGAGGAAGTTGGGTGGTTAGCAGTTTATTGGAACAGAGTTGAATGATTTGAAGGGCCTCAAGGACAAGAGGGGTTCAGAGAGGACAGGAGTGGAGAACTAGTGGGACAGTGAGGAACTTTAGCAGATGTTTTGCCAGTGGACTGGTGGAAGAGAGAAAAGAGATGGAAGCAGCTGATCAGAAGACTTTAATCTTTGTGACAAAACAGTCCATGAGATCCATGTATTGCTTTTTGAAGTTTAGAGTAGAGGAAAGAGAGGCTTAATAAGGTGGTTTGTGTACAGAAAGTAAGCAGTGCAGTATTTTTAAATTCTAAGATGACCCTGTAAGCAGTTTTAATAGACAAGAACAAACCTAATCATGCTTTCAGTTCTCTAGCCAGGTTTGACAGTGAATAAAGCAAGCAGATGGCCAACGTTTTTCAATTCTGCATCATTTCATATCTGTTCAGAACTGTCTCAGAAACCAGTCCAAATATTCTTCCCAGAAAAGCAAAGCTTTTGTTACTTTTATTAGTGGCTGAAATTGATCAATGTTGCAAATTTCATCAAGGTTGACAGAAAAGGAAAAGGCCATACATAAAGAAGTCAATACTGTGGTAACAATGATTGATGCCAGGCTCCAGTAAATGGCCGAAATTGGTCATAGCCTCTCTTGTGAAGCAATGCTAAAGATGGTGTTAAAACATTATCAGGTACATGGGTCTGAAAGCTTGTCTCTTGGGACAATTTTGAACAGGCACCTGAAGTGTATGTACATTTGCCTTTTCCTGCTCTCCATCTGACTCTCCTCTCCATATCCAAATGCCATTACAAAGCGGATTGAAATGCCCTTACTGAGCAATGCGGTTTCATCGAACATGCAAAAATAAACAAATCAGCAATGCAAAATTGAGAATGTAGGAATAGAAATATAAAAAGTCAAACAAATTAGCAAATTGCAAATCAGTACAATCTTTTCCAGCAAGCAGCACAAAAGCCTATAAATGATGATTTCTGAAGGAGAATAACTCACTTAGAATAAAGAAATTGTAAAACATTGTGAACAAATTTTAAACTGTCATGGTTTTAATACCAAAGAAAGTGGAAATCAGATCAGGAACTCAAAATGATCCTGTATACTTCCAATTACAACACAGATAGATGGAAAACTAGTAAAGAAGGTCTGCACCACTGTTAGTTATATAAATTCAACAAGCAAACAGGCAACTAATTATTAACCTAAGCCAGCATGCTGACTTTAACAGCTAGACACGGATCTCATTGAACACAAAGGGGAAATCATTTTTAAAAAGTTTCTTGCTATTCTTTGATGGGATCTGGGGTTCCCTCACAAGACCAACATATACTGCTCATCACTAATTTCCTTTGAGAATATAGTGGTGAGCCACCCCATTGAAATGCTCCAGTCGGTCTGGTGTTTGAACACACACAGTTCTGGTAGGGATGAAATTTCAGGCTTTTGACCTTGAAACAGTGAAGGAACGGTGATATAGTTCCAACTTGGAATGGTGTGTGGTTTAGAAGGAAAATTTCACCTGGTGATTTCTCATACTTCTGCTCCCTTTCCCCTTCTATTTGGTGGAAGTCATTAGTTTGGAAACTGTTGTCAAAAGTGCATTAGTGAGATGTTGCAATGCATCTTGGGATACAGTAGACACCATGACCATTGTGGTCACTGATGGGAGGAATGAATGTTGAAAGTGATAAATGGAACATTATTCAGGCAGACTGCTTTATCCCTGATGGTGTTGAGTTTCTTAAGCTTTTTGGAGTGATAAACATCCGGG
>NC_057711.1:35500442-35522723 GCF_004010195.1 Chiloscyllium plagiosum | reverse complement strand
AGATGTTAGGGTTAGGTTCTTTACTCAGCGAGTCGTGTGTTCGTGGAATGCCCTGCCAGTAGCGGTGGTGGACTCTCCCTCATTATGGGCATTTAAGCGGGCATTGGATAGGCATATGGAGGATAGTGGGCTAGTGTAGGTTAGGTGGGCTTGGATCGGCGCAACATCGAGGGCCAAAGGGCCTGTACTGCGCTGTACTCTTCTATGTTCTATGTTCTATCTAGACAGTATCCAGGCTTGGGCTAACAAGTGGCAAGTAACATTTGTGCCTCATAAATGCCAGGCAATGTCTATCTCCAATAAGAGACAATCTAAGAACTTCCCCTTGACATTCAATGGTGTTACTACCACTGAATTCCCCATTATCAACATCCTAGGGCTTATAATTGACCAGAAACTCAACTGCACTCACCATATAAACACAGTTGCTACAAGAGCAGTTCAGAGACTAGGAACATGACATGGCCTCAAGATTAGAGGGAGTAGATGTAGGACAGAGATGAGGAGGAACTGCTTTTCCCAGAGAATAGTGAATCTATGGAAGTCTCTGCCCAAGAAAGTAGTAAAGGCAGCTTCATTAAATATATTTAAGATGGGTTTTTCCAGGATAAGGGAATTAAGGGTTATGGACGTAATGCAGATAGGAGGAGCTGAGGCGATGGATATATCAGCCATGATCTTAATGAGTGGCGGAGCAGGCTCCATGAGCCAAAGGATCTATTCCCGCTTCTATTACTATGAAACTAAGAAATTATGCATATTTCAGTGAGTAAGTCACGTTCTGACTCCCCAAAGCCTCTCTACCATCTGCAAGGCACAAATTAGAAGTGTGATGGAACTTATCTGAGTGGGTGTGGCTTCAACAACATTCAAGAAGCTTGACACCATCCAGGAAAAAGCAGCCCACCTTACTAGCACCACATCCACAAACATTCACTCACTCCATCATTGACGCTCAGTAGCAGCAGTGTGTACTATCCACAAGATGCACTGCTGAAATTCACCAAAGATCTTTAGACAACACCTTTCAAACCTATAATCACTTCTATTTAGATGGTCAAGGGCAGCAGATACATGGGAATGCCAATACCTGCACTTCCCCTCCAAGCCACTTACCGTCCTGACTTGGAAATATAATCGCTGTTCCTACACTGTCACTGGTTCAAAATCCTGGCACTCTCTCCCTAATGGTGTTGTGGATCTACCTACAGCAGGTGGACTGCAGCTGTTCAAAAAGGTAGTTCACCACCACCTTCTCAAGGTCAGCTAGGACCAAGAAATAAACACTGACCAGCCAGCAATGCCCACGATAGAAGCTACAAAAAAAATGTGAGTTTGCCACATCTCGGTCTGAGATTGACAGAGCATCGAGCCATTCGGCAACACTTCCATCCCTGGGAGTGATGGCGATTAATAGCCATGATAGGGCTTTGTGTTTACACTAAACAGCAAGGCAAAGCAGAAGTATTCTAAACTTTTATTGATTTAGTAAAGCGCAGAGTTCAAAGCTATGCAGAGCAACGATACTGTGAGCATGGAAGTAGGTGTAAAGTGAATGAGCATTAAGACAGAAAGTGAGGAGTCCTGAAATAGGCCGTGATCGAATCTGTGAGAGAGGTCCTTGTCTCTGTGTGCTAAGTTTTCTGGGAGCAGCTCTCCAATGAAATTGGCGCACTCCAAAATAAATCATTGAATTGCAGAATCATAAGTGGGTTAGAGATAGGCATGAGGACGTGATGAAATTGGTATGTATCCAACACCAATGTCCTCCCTGCCACAGCTAATTAAAATGTGGTAGGAAGTTCTGCGAATTGGCCACAGGATCTGAAAGGTGATCTCTCTTCACAGATACTGCCAGCTTGTCCAGCAACTTCTGTTCAGGTTTCTGATTTACAGCACCTGCAGTTCTTTCTGTCTTCACTGTAAGCAATAAGGAGCCAATCACAGATTTTTTTGAGTTAATTAAGGAGAAACGTTATTGCTTGCTAACAGTCCTGTTTTCTAAGTTAGAAATACTTACTTGCTGCCAGGTACTATTCAAAAGATTTGCAGTCCAACATTTCGGGTGACCTCGCAGAAAGTTTAAATCACCTACTGATTTTTGACAGTAAATGCTAACTGAGGACCACAATAAAGCCAGCACTACTGTCAGTGTGAAATGCTGATGCTTGGTACTGATTTAATTGCCTCTTAAGGAAATCAAAGGAGAATTCCAATGCAGAATTCATGGTGAAACGCTCAGGAATAGTAAAATGATAGTTTTATATCAGAGAATGCAAAACTACAACCTGGGACTGTTGCAGGATGGAGGATATACCTTCAGTAAGAAAAAGAGAATCAACTTCTACTTAGATTGAACCTTTAAGATAATAAAACATCCCAAGACACTTGACAGACGTTTTATAAATAACATTGGACACTGAGCATATAATTGAGAGTGTGTTGCTCAAAAAGCACAGCAGGTCAGGCAGCATCCGATGAGCAGGAGGATTGACGTTTTGGGCCAGAATTATGGCATTATATGGCCTATATAGCAGGAATGAGACCTTTCTGAACATATAATGCCATATTTAAGGCAGATTATGGGAAGGTTTTAAGGCGGAAATAGAGATAGAGAAACAGAATGAGGGAAGCTGAGAATCTGAGCAGCTGATGGTAAAGGTGTTCAATTGAAATCAGACATCTGGAAATCAAAAATGGATGACTACAGATCCCTTGGAGAGTGTGGAGTTGGAGGAGATGACGGAGATATGAAAGAGTGAAGACCAGGGAGGAATTTGAAAGCGATGGTGCGAATTTTATAATTAGGACAGTATTTTACTGCAAGCTAATGACATTAATTCAGGCACAGGAATGTTGAGCAATCAGGACTTGGTGAAAGTTAGAAAATATGTACCAGAGCCTGAGATGACCTCAAATTTCCAGCAGCAGGAATATGGGAATGCCAGATAGAAGTGCATTGAAGTAGTCAGGATTAGAGGTAGTAGAGAGATGGATGATGGTATCATCCTTAAAAGTATTTAAACCTTTGTTGCGACCAACTGGGCAGGTTGAAAACAGGGGAGCTGATTCACATCCAATATAATAGACCATTGAGTAACAAAAGAACTGGTGTGGTGGAAATAAATTGTTCCTTCAAAAGCCATTCTTTAAAAAAAAATGCAAAGATTTTCTTCGGTCCATAAAACAGAAGTGCCATGATTGCAATGGTGTCCTAGAACTGGAGCAGCAAACTTATGAGAAGTTCTTGGAAGAATTAAAAGGTTTAGTTCAATATGTAGAGAATGGGTTTCAGCCAAGAACCAGGAAAGCAGAAATTCCAAAGCAAGACATCTACAGCTAAACATTGAGGATACTGAAATGGATACATTAAATTTGGAACAGCAGAGATGAGAGATAGGATTCCAGTAGATAAAAGGGGAAAGAGAATTCCAGGAATGGGAAAAGGAGAGAAAGAGAGAGACAAGAAAAATAAAGATCGAGAGAGAGAGAGTCTGGATCAAGAACAGAAAAAGACGGAGAGAATTCCTGGAAACAGAAGTAGAAAGAGAGTTTAAACTGAATCAGTTCAAGCTGAGGAGGTAAACCAAAGGGCCCTTTGAATATACCTCTGGTGAGCGAATCATTCCTAACTCAGACTTAAATTATAGAGTATTCTAGCTGATCCATTTAATGCCCAAGTTGGATGAAGAAAAGGTGGATGTCTTCTTTAATTCTTTCAAATGACTATACAGTAGTTAACATGCCTTGCCCAACACTGGGCACTGTTGTTGCAGAGCAAGCCCATGGAGAAGGTACACAGAGTTTACTCCATCTTATCTGAGGAGAGTGTAACCATTTATGAGGCAGCAAGTTAAGTACATAGCAGTTTGACCCAGCAAAGATTCCATAGCTTCAAGAAATGGCCTGGCCAGACATATCTGCAAGTTGGCAGCTTATGGAGCCCACTTTTATCTGATGAGTATAGTCACTTAAAATTGCTAATTCAGCACTGTCCAGGGATTTAATTGATTGTCTCCTGGTCATATTGGATTCGGATCAAAGCAGGCAGTACAATTAGCTGCTGAGTTATTGAAGGGAAGAAAGAGGTCAATGCCCTGACACAAAATGGAGAGAAAATGGGAGCAACGACCTTTAGAAAGCAGGACCAAGCAGGAGACAGGATCTGAACAGGAGACAGGACTGGGGCAGGAAACAGGACTGGGGCAGGAGACAGAACCGAGGCAGGAGACAGGACCGAGGCAGGAGACAGGCCCGAGGCAGGAGACAGGACTGGGGCAGGAGACAGGACCGAGGCAGGAGACAGGACTGGGGCAGGAGACAGGACCGGGGCAGGAGACAGGAGCTGAACAGGAGAGCAGGAGACAGGACCGGGGCAGGAGACAGGAGCTGAACAGGAGACAGGAGCGAGGCAGGAGACAGGACCGAGGCAGGAGACAGGACCGAGGCAGGAGACAGGACCGAGGCAGGAGACAGGACCACGGCAGGAGACAGGACCGAGGCAGGAGACAGATAGAAAACTACCCCAAATGGTTCCTGTGCAAAAAGCCAAGTTATGCAATCAACAATTATTGTTTCTTGTGTCTCACAGAAATCTGTTTGTAATATTAAAGGTTTTCAGTGTCTGCTCAATGATCGACCAGAAATGTTGTCAGCGGTTTGTGTTCAAAGAAGCACAATGGAGCAGTGAGCAATGATGATGTAAAACAGCCAGAGAAAGAAATTGACATTCTCTGTGACCCTGGGAGATCACAAACGTTGCAAGTAGTGAAAATGAAAGATTTTCCATCAGAAAGCAAGTTGAGTTTCAGTCGACTCACAAAAGGGCTCACAGGAAAATGTATGGATCTGTCATTGGTGCAAGATTACATTCAGAGTGAAATTGTTATAAACCTAATAACAGGGGGTCTATGCCAACTATAGCAAAGCCAGGGAGAGATACTTCAATGGCAAACAGCCTTACTGGTAGCGAGGTATTACTTTATGAAGAAAAGGACAGTCCAGACAAAGGGACAATCAGGGATGTTTCTTATCATCCTTTTGTACCATGCCGTAACCTCTTTTAACTTTGTGTTTGGCCCAAGTGTTTGTGACTGCCCAAATGTTGTATATTAGATTTCATGTCTTTTTCTGGAGTTGGCAAGTAATTAACTTGCTTTTCTTTCACTCCAGAAAACCTTGTAATTCATTCCTTATTGCTTGCAATGGAATCCTCTTGCAATGGAAACAATTAACCACATTCTAATTGATGGAAGTCATAGCCTCATCCTAGTGAGCACTCAAGTCTTCGTAGTGACCAACCAGGGAGGTTCAAAAGAGAGGAGCTGATTTACATATTCTCATTCAGTCAGAACAATTGTGCATTTGCCTACTTTAGACTACCATATCCATATAGTGTACCAGCTGAGGAAGTCTCCAAGGAGAACAAAAGAGCCATGTTTTAAAAGCGCTTTGCCCGATCTTACTGTTTCTTCCCAATAACTTGACAATGGTGACCAAGATGGGGATAATATAAAATGTTGCTTTCAGGTATACAACTTTACAAAGGTGTTTGAATATTTCATGAAGACCAATTCTTAAATTTGTGATTTAGGGAACACATTGAGGCTGATACCAGTTGTTATACACATGGAAGGCCTGAGCATGCAAAAACATTTTTTTTTATGCAGCTGGGCAACAAAATAATCCTGATCATTACAGAGAAGTTCTCTTTGAAAAGAACTAGATCCTGGATCCTGCATTATCACCGTGTTACTAATAAATGAGGCATTGTCAATGCCAATTTACCATGTATTGATCTGCATTCAGAGGCATTATCTGTATTCCAAATTGATAAAAGTGGCTATAACGTTTCAGAGGTGTAATGATAGTCTTCACAATTGCAATAATGAAAGGAAAAAGGCCATACTTCACTATGAAGGGGAAAGATTAAAAGAAACGTTTACGACCTTAATGCCTAGACAAAGTGATTATGACTCAGCAAAAAAATGCACTATCCACCTATTTCATGGTTAAGGAAATTACGAAATATGAAATGTTTGTCTTTCAACACATCAATTAAGTAGCAAGTGAGGCAATTGGCCAATGTGGGATACAATTGAGGCAATTTGTATTCTAAGTCATTTCTCAAGAATGTGACCATCATCAGTTTCCACACAGCTAAAGGTGTGAACATGATTGGAGTCACATGCACAGTTCATATGGAAAATAACAACATTCTCAAATACACACAGCCACTTCACTGACATCAACAAACTGAAAGGTGGTACATGTAAGCTGCTTGTAGAACCCAATATGCATCAATAGTGATGAATACTATTTTGTGTGAGAAAACAGATCCAAAATTGGCTTAATAGCAGGAAATGGAGGGTGATGGTCATAGGTTGTTTTTGTGACTCGAAGCCTATGTCAAGTGGCATAATGCATGATTCAGTTCTGGATCCTTCACTACTTGTAGCGTTCATTGCTACTGTAGACATGAGTGTAGGAGATCTGATCAGTAAATTCATAGATGGTGTGAAAATTAATGGTGTAGTAACTAGCAAGGAGAAAGCCTTAGACTACAGGATGGTATAGGCAGAAGTGGGTACCGAATATGCTGGAGATTAGAATGGTGCTGGAAAAGCACAGCAGGTCAGGCAGCATCTGAGGAGCAGGAAAATCAACGTTTCAGGCAAAAGCCCTTCATCAGGATGTCAGATTCCTGCCCCTTAGATGCTACTGGACCTGTTGTGCTTTTCCAGCATCACTCTAATCTTGACTCTACTGGATGATATAGACAGGCTGGTCAGATGAGCTGAACAGGGGTAAATGAAACTTAATCCTGAAAAGTGTGAGGTGATGCATTATGGGAAGGCCATCAAAGCAATAGGATATACACTGAATGGTAGGACCCTGGGAAAGATGATGGATCATTTTGGTGCACATGTCCAGCGATCCTTGAAGGTTACAGGATAGATAAGGTGGTTTAGAAGGTATATGGAATATTTGCCTTTATTAGTTGAGAGGTTGAATACAAGAGCAGGAAAGTTATGATGGGGCTGTACAAGATATTAGTTAGGCCATAGATGTAGTACTATGTGTAGTTCTGGTCACCATACTACAGGAAGGATTGCACTAGAGAGGGTATGGAGGAGATTCACCAGGATGTTACCTGGGCTGGAGCTTTTCAGTTTTGAAGTGGGACTAGATAGGCTGGGGTTGTTTTTCTTAGAGCAGTGAAGACTGAAGTGGAACCTCACTGAGATATATAAAATTATTAGGGGCATTGATAGGATAGTTAGGAAGAAACAGTTCCCCTTTGTAGAAGGGTCAATAACTAGGGGGCATAGATTTAAATTAAATGGCAGGAGGGTTACAGGAAATTTAAGGAAGAGTGCTTTCAGAAGGTGGTGGGCATCTGGAAAGCTGAGAAAGGAGAGAATCACCACAGTAATGAAGAACTATTGAGACAATCACTTGAAGTAACATTGCATAAAAAGCTATGGGCCAAATGCTGGACAATAGGACTAGAGTAGCTATGCGGTGATGACTGGTGTGCTTACAATGGGCTGAAGGTCTCTTTCTGTGCTGTAAAACTCTGTGACTCTATGACCAGATTATAAACTGTGATGACATGAGGTCAACAAACTAAGCCATACAATGAAAAAGGCACTTGACACCAACAATGGGATGTGGGAGTCACTGGCAAGGCCAGTATTTGTTTCTCTTGAACTGAGTGGCTTACTCTTCAGAAGGCATTTAGAGTCAGCTGTATTGGTGTAGGTCTGAAGTCATATGTAGGCCAGACCAGGAAAAGGTGACATATTTTCTTCTGTAACAGACATTATTGAACCAGATGGATTTATGTAAAAATTGATTGTAGTTTGATAGTCACCATTAATGAAATAAGCCTTTAATTCCAGATTCATTAATTGAAGTTAATTTCCCTCATTTGCAATACTGAGACTTGAACCCATATCCCAAGAATATTAGACTTGACCTGGCTGGATTTCTATGCCAGTGACATTATAACTGCCACCATCTCCCCCAAGACCTGCTGTCCATGTTATATGACGTTAATGCAGGGTACCAGAAAGTTCAAGATATATTATGGAATTCAAAACTGAACTTTTTCAATTCAAGAGATCAAACCTTTGCATGAACTCAACTGCACAAAGGCATGCTAATCATGAGTGGTGATATTCTCATCTACTATAGCACTGAAAGTGACCTCAAGACATGGCCACATGCCTACACTATCTTAGAGAAAGTAACCTCATTCTGAATAAAAACAAGTACTTATTGAATGAAAACTGGATCAAATTGTCATTTCAGCAATGTAGCAGCATCACCTGATCCATGGGAAGCTGAAGCCATCGCAAAGACTGTACATCCTACAAACATGTGGGAAGTCAAGTATCTGCTGAGACTCATCAAGTACTATAATTCCTGACCTTGTTTCATTACCTCACCCTAGATGTGATCTTATACAAGAGACATGCTGTACATCTCTACGACTCTATGATGACCAAGTAGGAGGGACAGTAGCGTACAACCATCTTACATCTTCATCTCTGTCTGTCATTTTAGAATAATAACCGGTCACAGTTCCCATTTGTTCAACAATGCACACAGCAAACCACTTGTTCATTCAAACTGCAGGAGTACTAGCTCCATGGTAACTATTAGTAAGGCAAGCTGATCCCTGTGGACTGTTTCTTGTGACGTTCATTACCAACAAGCAGTCCTTTAGGTTGTGAAAAAAAGATGGACAAACTGCATCTCAACTGCATAAACTTAAATATGGTATTATAGTCATTAAAACTAATATATATCAAAGCAACAACAGAACAAGATGTCACACTGAAATGATGTAAGACACCAACTTAATCACAAAACTGAAAAGAGACGAACAAGAGAATGTCGACAAACAAATTGCTCAGAGTAGTAAGTTTTCACCATATTCAAAATGAGCTCATCATTCCAGCCAAATCCAAGCTTGTCTTTTGTGGTAACTGTGATGTCACTCCCCAATCATTGATAGAATGTTTTGGAGATACAGCATGTGGAGGTTGCAGGGAATTGTTGAAGCAAAACTACACATTAAGGAAAAGAATTGACTGGATGGCAGAACACAAAACCAACCAATGTTTGCCTTTTAAAGTAACAAGGTTAAATCTTCGTGATCCTCAGGACTATGGATAGATGTTAAGGTTGATTTTGCATACCTGCACATTGGTGAATAGCTGCCACGGACAACTACAGTAGATACCCAGTCATAATAACAGATCTGTCAACTTCATCAAAATGTAGTTATCCCGAAACCAGACCAGATCTAAGTTTTGAATGGAGGGCCACAAATAGTAAAAAGTGACAATGAGCTCTCAATAAATAGCTAGGAGAAAGTGAGGACTGCAATAGCAATGATTTTAGTAGATTTGCAAAGTTCACTCATTAAAAAATGCATCAAGTTAGCCAATAGAGAAGTCTGAATGATTTATGAATATTGTGAAAAAACACTTTATATGAAGCTAGAGCTGAGATCAAATCATGAAAGCAAGTGTTGTATTGCTTTCTTCACAATTACAGTGTGATTCCTCACTCAGCTACTGGTAAGCCTTCAGCTCTACTCAAATTTTCATATCCCCCATGCACACGTATTCCTAAGCTACTGCATAGAGTTGGTGATAAACATATATGCAAATATAATGCAGACCAGCAGGATCGATTGGAAGGAAATATTAAATTTAGAGTCACCCCCTCTAAAACCAGGAGACAAATGCTGGTTAAATGTTGTGGTCATTTTAGAAAGTAAACAACCCCATGTGATATTCAGCTATCTGATGAGACAAAAGAATCAATGGTTACTGATAAACACGGGTTGTAAATTATCACATGAAATGAATCCTTCTTCAAAGCACCAAAGCACCCTGCATAAACATTCCATCCAGTTGAGTTAGTGCCATCTTAGATGAAGAACAAGTTAAACTATAACTATGACTATGCTTGATGTCAAGACAATATTCTACTTGTGAGAGAAAACATTTGCTTTACTTAAGCAGTTATGTTACAAATTAAAGTATATTCAATTGGTGAACAAATCTATCTAATTTAATATGACTGAATGCATTATAAAATTAATTCAAGTATTAGAATGCATAATAGTATTACGAGTGGAATTGAATGCCATGTTCTGTTTAAGCTTATTCTTTACATATTTGGAAACAACTAGTGTCTCTATGGCATTTGTTTGCCAAAGAAGAGGAGAGATGTATTGAAAAATATATTGTTTATTTTGTCCATTTAAGTCTACCACATGCATAAATTCTAAAAGACTAAAGGAATCCATGTTGTAATAACATTTGCAGTTCAGCTTCTGAATACGTTATGTTTATTTCGTCCGAGGAATCTTGAGTTTGAGAAAAGTTCTTCATTAATGCATGGCATTCTTTTATGTTATATAAATTTTTTTAGCATGCCATAAACATGTGACACATACACAAAAGTTTTAAAGAGATTCTCCAAAGGTTCTTCAAAGTCACAATTTAATCCCACAACAACTGCATTGTAGGCATTCTACAGAAAAAAAGCAATGATAATTCGTTAGTCCATTCTTCTTTCTAACATATTATCATCAAGCATAGCAGATGAGGGATCAACTATAAGAAGGGGGGCAGTCAAGACAGAACTGAGGGTGTAGTTCTGAAATACACGCAGTTTATGAAATAAGATAAATGAACTTATAGCACAGATTGAAATCAGCAGGTACGATGCCATGGGTATTACAAAGGATTAGATTCCCTACAGTGTGGAAACAGGCCCTTCGGCCCAACAAATCCACACCGACCATCCGAAGAGCAACCCACGCCCCTACCTTTACCCCTGATGAATGTACCTAGCACTACAGGCAATTTAGCATGACCAATTCACCTAACCTGCACATCTGTGGAAGGGAACCCTCACAGACACAGGGAGAATGTGCAAACTCCACATTCCCACCTCAGGTGGGAATTGAACCCAGGTCACTGGTACTGTGAGGCAGCAGTGCTAACCACTGAGCCATTGTGCCACATTCAATTCCACTAGTAATTCTATTATGCATTCTAATATTTGAATTAATTTTATAATGCATTCTGTCATATTAAATTAGATAGATTTGTTAACCAATTGAATATACTTTAATTTGTAACATAACTGCTTAAGTAAAGCAAATGTTTTCTCTAACAAATAGAATATTGTCTTGACATCAAGCATAGTCATAGTTATAGTTTAAGTTGTTCTTCATCTAAACTGGCACTAACTTAGCTGGATGCAATGTTTATGCAGGGTGCTTTGGTGCTTTGAAGAAGGAAGAAAATATATGAGGAAATAGAAAAGGCATCATGGGGTTCTTCAAAATGCAGGAGGACTGGGAAGATCAGGTTGATAGTGGTTCTCAAGCAAAGGAACTGGTGGAATGTCTACAGGTTGGTTTTTTTTGGAGTAATTTGTGATAGAACCCATTGGGGAATAGGATTCTGGATCAATGGGATCAGGGCGGAGAACTAAGTATCCAAGGATATGCAACCTATTGAAAGAGCAGGGACATGGGCAAAGGGGGTGGGTTTGCTTTGTTAGTACGAAATGAAATCAAATTGATAGCAATAAGTGATATAGAGTCAGAAAGCAAGGAATCTGTGTGGGTGAAGTTGAGGAACTGCCAAGGGAAAAAGAGCCCTGATGGAGGTTATGTACAGATTTCCTAGCAATAATCAGGATGTGGGGCAGAAAATATATGAGGAAATAGAAAAGGCATGTAAGAAAGGCACTGTTACAATAGTCATGGGGTTCTTCAATATACAAGTAGACTGGAAAGATCAGGTTGATAGCGGTTTCAAGCAAAGGAAGTGGTGGAATTTCTACGGGTTGGTTTTTTGGAGTAATTTGTGGTATAGCCTATTAGGGAATAGGATTCTGGATTTGGTGATGTGTAATGAGACAAAGTGAGTTAGGGAGGTTAAGCTGAAGGAGCCCCTGGGGGCAGAGACCATTATAGAATAGAATTCACCTGCAGTTTGTGAGGAAGAAACTGGAATCAGATGTCACAGTATTACAGTTAAATAAACTAACTATAAAGACATGAGGGAGGAGCTGACCAGAGTTGATTGGAAGGGGAGCCCAGCAGGGAAGACAATGAAGTAACAATGGCAGGAGCTACTGGGAGAATTCAGGAGGCACAGTAGAAATTCATCCCAAGGAACATACAAGGAGAAGACGAAGCAGCCAGGTCTGACAAGGGAAGTCAGGGAACAAAAGTGTAAGAAAAAGCATACAATGTGGTGAAGATTAATGGGAAGCCAGAGGATTGGGAGTCTTTAAAAACCAGCAGAGGATAGCTGAAAAAGCAAGGGGCCGAGTGTAGAAGATGAAATATGAGGGCAAGCTACCTACTAATATTAAAGAAGATTGCAAGAGTTTTTTTAAAATATCTAAAAAGTAAGAGAGAGAGGCAAGAGTGGACATTGGACCATTGGAAAATGGGACTGAAGAACTAGTAACAGGGAACAAAGAAATGGTGAAGGAACTGAATACGTACTTTGCATCAGTTTTCACAGTGGAAGTAACAGTAATATATCGGAACTACAAAAGAGTCAGGGAACAGAGGTGAGTGTAGTGACCATCATAAAAGGAAGGTACTGGAGCAGCTGAAAAGCCTGAAAGTGAATATATCCCCCAGACTAAAAGACTACACCCTGAATTTCTGAAAGAGATAGCTGAGGAGATTGTGAAGACATTGGTGGTGATCTTTCAGGAATCATTGGAGTCAGGGAGGGTCCCACAGGACTACAAAATGGCTAAAGTAACACCTCTGTTTAAAAAAGGAGGGAGGCAAATGCTAGGAAATTATAGGCTGGTTGGCCTGAACTCGGTCATTGGTAAGATTTTAGAGTCTATCATAAAAGATGAGATTGTGGAGTACTTGGAAGTGCATGGTAAAATAGGGCTGAGTCAGCACAGCTTCATCAAGGGAGGTCACGCCTGATAAATCTGTTAGAATGTTTTGAGGAGGTAACAAGCAAGTTAGATGAAGGAAAGCCAGTGGATATGATCTATTTGGATTTCCAGAAGGCCTTTAACAACGTGCTGTACAGGAGGCTGCTACATAAAATAAGAAGCCATTGTTTTGAAGGTAAGGTACTGGCATAGACAGAGTAATGGCTGACTGGCAGGAGGCAGAGACTGGGGATTAAGGGGTCTTTTTCAGGATGGTAGCCACTGACTAGTGGAGTTCCATAGGGATCCATATATTCATGTTATACATTAACAATCTGGATAAAGTAACTGAGACCATTGTTGCTAAGTTTGCAGCTGGCACAAAAATAGGTGAAGGGACACAGTGTTGAGGAAGTGGGGAGGCTGCAGAAGGATTTGAACAGTCTAGGAGAGTGGGCAAAGAAGTGGCAGGTGGAATACAATATGGGAAAGTTTGAGGTAATGCACTTCGGTAAGAAGACTGGAGACATTGATTACTTTCTAAATAAGAAGGGCTTTGAAAATCTGAAGCACAAAGGGAATTAGGAATCCTAGTTCAGGGTTCTGTTAAGTTTAAGTTTAATGACCTCTCACCCAGCCCACACCCCACTCCCAGCACCTTTCCTTGTCACCTCAGGAAGTGCAAAACCTGTGCCCACATCACTCCCCTCACCTCCATCCAAGGCCCCAAGGGATCCTTCCACATCGGTCAGAAATTTACCTGTACCAGGTGTGGTCTCCTCTACATTGGGGAGACAGGACTTTTTGCGGATCGTTTCACAGAACATCTCTGGGATACCCACACCCACCAACCCCATCGCTCCGTGGCTGAACGCTTCAACTCCCCCTCCCACTCCAGCAAGGACATGCAGGTCCTGGGCCTCCTCCACCCCCAAACTGTTACCACCCAGGAGGAAGAAAGCCTCATTTTCTGCCTTGGGACCCACGGAATAAGTGTGGATTTCAACAGCTTCCTCATTTCCCCTCCCTCCACATTATCCCAGTCCCAAGCCTCCAACTTGACACCACCCTCCGGATCTGTCAATCATTTCCCCCCTCTGACTTATCTCCTTCTCCCTCACCTTCATCCACCTATCGCTTTCTCAGCTAGCTTCCCCCTAACCCCACCCCTTCCCATTTATCTCTCAGTCCCGGCTCACAAGCATCATTCCTGACGAAGGGCTTATGCCCGAAATATCGATTCCCCTGCTCCTCGGATGCTGCCTGACCTGCTGTGCTTTCCCGGCAACATACTCTCGACTCTTAATGTGCAGGGATGTATTGTTGAGGCTTTATAAGGGTCTGCTCACACTGCAGTTGGAATGTTGTTAGCAGTTTTGGGCCCTCTAACAAGGGAAGGATGTGCTGGCTTTGGAGGGGGTTCTGGAGGAGGTTAACAAGAATGACACCGAGAATGAAAGACTTGTTATATGAGGAGTGATTGAGGACTCTGGCTTTGTACTAGATGAAGTTTAGAAGGATGACCAGTTATCTCATTAAAACTTACAAAATACAAGAGGCCTAAATAGAGTAGATGTGGAGAAGATGTTTCCATTAATAGAAAAGACTAGGACCTGAGGGCCTCAGAGTGAAGGGACAATCCTTTCGTACTGAGATGAGGAAGAATTTCTTCAGCTAGAGAGTTGTGTATCTGCAGAACGCTGGGGAAGCCAAGCCATTAAGTATATTTAAGACAGAGATCGATATTACTTAGATTTACTTACAGTCTGGAAACAGGCCCTTCGGCCCAACAAGTCCACACCGCCCCATCGAAGCACAAACCACCCAGACCCATTCCCCTACATTTATCCCTTCATCTAACACTACGGGCAATTTAGCATGGCCAATTCACCTAACCTGCACATTTTTGGGCTGTGGGAGGAAACCGGAGCACCCGGAGGAAACCCACGCAGACACGGGGAGAATGTGCAAACTCCACACAGTCAGTCTCCTGAGGCGAGAATTGAACCCGGGTCTCTGGCGCTGTGAGGCAGCAGTGCTAACCACTGTGCCGCCCCTTGTTCTTGATTAGTAAGGGGATCAAAGATTCTGAGGAGAAGGCAAGACAGTTGGGTTGAGAGATATCAGGCGTGATCGTAATGGAGCAGACTAAATGGGACAAATGGCCTAATTCTTCTCCTATACCTATGGTCTTACAGTCTATGGTGTATCTACTTACAGTTCATCTTTAACAATATGAGGCTGAACTCTTAGTCAACTACAAGAGTGTAAAAGAATTGATAGTTCAAGACCCAGACATTCTTGTCTATGCCAGCTCACAAGATATACTTCAACAAAAGTCTACAAGTCAGCATTACATCATTGATTTATTTGTCTTTCTGCTACCTGATCAACAGAATGTAACTCTGATCAAAGAAAGAAGGTTAAAAATCTCCCAACACCAGGTTACAGTCCAAAGGTTTATTTTAAGCCTGTTGGACTATAGCCTGGTGTTGTGTGATTTTAAAGTTTGTCCACCCCAGTCCAACACCGGCACCTCCATATCATAGAAAAAAAAAGCTTGCATTTAAACAGCATATATAAGGTTAGGCTGTTCCAAAGTAATTCACGGTCAGCTCAGCATTTTTGAATAATTGATATGCAGGCACACTATATGGTCCCCTAACTAAGAATGATATAATTGATTAGGTAATGCATTTTAGGGGCATTGATTGAAGAAAGAAATGCTAGCTGAAGAAATGTACTGAGATAACACTCTAATCTTTGTTCAAAAGGTGCAATGAGATATTTTAACAATGGGCAGAAATCTCACCTGAAAGACAACACCTGTAAAATTGCAGCACAGAAGTAGTAAGTTGAGTTATATAACCACAAGTCTCTGCAGTAGATATTGTAACCATGCCTATTTGATTCAGATCCAGGAACATTACCACTCAGCCAAGACAGACACCTAAGGCTGGATTTTCAATCTCAAGGCAGGTCAAGAAAACTCCCAGATAAGTCCATCTGCCTTGGCAGGAAGTGATGCAGAGATTGGATTTTCATTGTAGCAGTGTGAATGCAGACTCTATCAGGCTGACTGACCTAGTAAGGAGTTTGGACACAACCTTATTATGCATTCCTAGCTAAGAATCCAGATACCATTCGACTTAAAACAGCTGAGATCTGGGAAAACATTGCTTGATTGTTCACTCTGACTCTCTCATTTTAGTTTGTTTGACAGCTTCAGATTTTGGATTTTTCTGGTAATTCCATACAGTTTACTTACACAAGGGGGAAAAAGTTTCAAGTGTTTATAATTTCTGCTATTGATATTTTAAAGGTTCGTGGATGATTGACACTTTTGTTGACCTGGAGCAAAGAGTTTTTTCTTAAAGAAAGTGGAACACGATCAATACATGACTTGTTTTTTTAAAAAACAAAAGCTTGCTTTGCCCATTACCTTGTCAGTGTGGAAGCAGGCTATTTGGCCCTTCAAATCCATACTGACCCTCTGAAGAGCACCCACCCACCCCTATATTTCCAATGGCTAATCCACCTCGCCTACAGACAGAAACCATGTAGACATGAGGAGAATCTGCAGACTCCACAGAAACAGTTGCCTGAAAATGGAATTCAACCCAGTTCCCTCACACTGTGAGGTAGTAATCCTAACCAAATGAGCCATCATGCTGCCCCAAGTAATCAAAGTTCATGTCATGGTATTCATTGATTCTGTACAGTGCATAGTGATTGGAAGTGCCGTGATTTGGCCTGAAGGGAATTATGATAAATAAATTATTATTTGGAAATTTGGATTCGAATATAAAGTTTGATGGATTATTTTGTTTTCAGTGGTATGACAATCTGAACTAATTTTTCTTTTAAGAAAGTGGTCAGAAATTTGGTAAATGTCTGTTGAAGGCATCTTGTGATATAAATAAAGTGACTTAACAAGCTACTGAAAGGGATAATGGCTGCTTATTGTTGACTTGAACATTTATGACATACATTAGCTGCTTGCAATTTGGAAGAATAGATGCATGTTAGCAGGTGTGCTGCTTAGCAACTTAGAG
The DNA here is from genome assembly GCF_004010195.1 of Chiloscyllium plagiosum. Classification (NCBI taxonomy): domain Eukaryota; kingdom Metazoa; phylum Chordata; class Chondrichthyes; order Orectolobiformes; family Hemiscylliidae; genus Chiloscyllium; species Chiloscyllium plagiosum. The sequence goes on along the minus strand of NC_057711.1, from coordinate 35,505,714 downwards.
ATAGTCAAAGTCATGACTTTATTTCTTAGACTTCAGTGAGAAAAGTCAGTGTGTCAGCCTGTACAGCTATGTGTCACAGGAAGCAAGAGGAACAGAGACAATCAGATCTGCTGAATGTTCAGAAAATGGTAGAAAGTAAATATTCATCAGTTCAGTAAGAATTTTTAAAGTGAAGATAAGGATAATACTTTAGCTTGTGAAAAAGATATGGCTCGGAGGTTGTTGAATCTTTCCTTTTGCTGTTTATGATAAGATGTTTCCAAATTGTCTAGTATACCTTGATTTGTTTTTTCTTCTGTGTAATAATGTTATTTTGTTAAAAGTACATTAACAGTTTCATGTGAACTTGTTCAGTGACTGCTCCCCACAGTAACCAAATTCCAAAACTAAACCTTTATGGTCTGTCAAGACAAGTTTCATTCTGGAATCTGGTTTGTCCAGTATGACCATCAACTGGTATCATACCAGTATTGAGCAGCCACAGGCAGTGAGTGGGAGGCATGATCTTGGCATGTAAGTCATGACTACTATCTTCAAACTTACTTTTCAAGAAGGTCACTCATCCAGACTATATTTCTTCATACCATTGAAGAGCTGTGAACCACAACCACTTTGAAAATCTGGACCTATTCCATGAAATTTCCGAAAATTGATAGAGACATGCCTGCCTAGTGTCATAGAGTCATACGGCACAGAAACAAACCCTTTTATCCAACTCACTCATGCTTAGCAGACATCCCAATCTGACCTAGTCCCATTTGCCAGCATTTGGCCCATATCCCTCTAAATCCTTTCTATTTATATACCCATTCAGATGCCTTTTAAATGTTTTAATTGTACCCACACCACCTTCTGTGTGAAAACATTACTCCTCCGGTGCTTTTTAAAATCTTTCCCTTCTCACCTTAAACTTATGTCCTCTGGTTTTGGCTCCCCCACTTTTGGTAAAATACCTTGTGGCACGGTGGCTCAGAAGTTAGCACTGCTGCCTCACAGCGCCGGGGACCCAGGTTCAATCCCAGCCTTGGGTGACTGTCTGTGTGGAGTTTACACATTCTCCCCGTGTCTGTGTGGTTTCCTCTGGGTACTCCGGTTTCCTCCCACAGTCCAAAGATGTGCAGGTCAGGTGAATTGGCCATGCTAAATTGTGTTAGGGGCATTAGTCAAAGGGAATGGGTCTGGGTGGGTTACTCGTTGGTGTGGACTGAAGGGCCTGTTTCCATACTGTAGGGAACCTAATCTAAACCTTGACTATTCATTCTATTCATGCCCCTCATGATTTTATAAACTTTTATAAGATTTCCCCAAGTTCCCGAGCTTCCATGGCCTTCTCCACAGTGAATACTGATGCAAAATATTTGTTTAGTATCTCACCTATCTCTTGTGATTCCATGCATAGATAGCCACGTTGATCTTCAAAGTGCCCTATTCTCACTGTAGTTACTCTTTTGCCGTTAATATATTTGTAGAATCTCTTTGGATTCTCCTTAATGCTATTTGCCAAAGCTATCTTGTGTCTCCTTTTTGCCCTCATGATATTCCTCTTCAGTATACTCCTACTGCCCTTATACATTTCTCAGGGTTCACTTGATCTCAGCTGTCCATACCTGACACATACCTCCTTCCTTTTCTTAACCACAGCTTCAATTTCTCTAGTGATTCAGAATTCCCTCCATCTACGCCAATTCTTTTTTCTTTCTTTTTCTTTTTTTCTCTCTCTTTTTTCCCTTCTTCCTGTGGTGAAGAAGGTATTTGGTGAACTTGCCTTCATTGATCAGGATATTGAATATAGGAGTTGGAATGTCGCAGCTTTTTTTCAATAACTTCAACTTACCCTGAGGAGCTGGTGAGCCCCTGAGGCAAATCCTGAGCCGTGGGGAAACATTCCCGGACAGAGGCTAATGCAGAGAAGCAGTCTCGGGTAGAAGCCAGAGAGGTGAAGCAGTCCCAGTGAAAACTTACCTTGGAGCAGCTGAAAGCCAGTGCAGAGCGGACTGGAGGCTTGGACCAGAGCGGGGATGGTTGTTGGACTGGGGTCTGGCGTGGGTAGTCAGACCACATGTGGATGCCCCTGCGCTCAGCTACTGCAATGTACTGTTTATGTGTAATTTGTTTCTCTGACTATAATGTCTATCCTTTTAACTATATCTTATTTCTGTAAAGTAATAAAACTGCCTTTCTTTTTTATTCCTCTTTTTGTATCTAAGATTTGGACCTAGGCACTTGTAGCTAAGCTGGCGCCATAAAAGGTGACATTGCAAAACTTTTCACTGTTCTACTGTACTTCTGTACTTGGATACATGTGAAAATAAAGGCTATGCTAATTCTAATTCTGATCATTCTAATTCTACCAGCCTTGTTCTTCCCACAAAGAGAAACTTTGTCTCTGAACTCTCATTATCTCATTCTTAAAGGCTTCCCACTTCCCAATGTCCATGTAGCTGAGAATTGCCTTCCCCAATCAACTTTTGACAGTTCCTGTTTAATATTGTCAGTATTGGCCTTACTCTAATTTAGAACTGTATTTTTTTTGGTCAGTTCAATCCTTTTCCATAACTATTTTAAAATTAATAAAATTATGATCACTTGCCCCAAAGTGCTCCCCAGTGACACCTCAGTCACCTTCCCTCCCTTATTTCCCAACAGAAGGCCAAGTATTCTCCTTTTCAAGTAGGTACATTCATATGTTGAATAAGAACATTTTCTTGTACATACTTAACAAATTCCTCCCCATCTATGACCTTAACATTATGACAATCCCAGTCTATGTTTGGAAGGTTAAAATCCCTACCATTACAACCCCATTTTTCTTACAGATATCTGAGATCTCTGTACATACTTTCTTCTAATTTCCTGATGACTAATGGGGGACCTGGAACACAGTCCCAACAAAGTGATCTTTTCTGTTTTTATGTTCCACCCAAATAACTTCATTGCATAATCTCCCAGGAATATTCACCCTAATTACAGCTGTAATGTTCTCCCTAAACAAAAATGTCACTCTCCCTCCTCTCTTGTTCCCCACCCTCAATCTCTATCCTTCCTTTGGCATCTTACCCTGGAATATTAAGTTGCCAGTCATGTCCATCGCTGAATTATTTTTCTGTGATTGCTATGATATCCCAGTCCCATGTTCACAACTAAGCCCTAACTTCATCTGCATTACCTGTCAGACCTCTTGCACTGAAATAAATGCAGTTTAATTTATCAGTCTTACCTCATTCTCTGCCAGCTCATACCTGTGTTGACTATTAGACTTGCTTCCTTATTTACTACACCAGCCTCAGCCTTTTCTCTTTCCTACTCACCCTCCCCACTCGCCTTATAAGTTTAAAGTTTCCCGAGTAGCACTAGCAAATTTCCCTGTGAGGATATTGGTCCCTTTCCAATTCAGCAGGTCATTTCTCTACCTGAAGAGATCAGTGGCCCAAAAATGTGTATCCTTACCACTCCAGCTCTTCAGCCACACATTCATCTGCTCTATCCTTCTATTCCTACTCCCACTAGCACCTGGCACTGTTAGTTGCCCAGACATCTCCTGCCTAGTTTCCTATATTCTCTCCACAGAAACTCATTCCTTTCCCTATCTGTCAATGGTACTAAAGTGCACAATGACCTCCTGCAGGTCACTCTCCTTTTCCAAAATATTCTGTACTCTCTCCAAGACATCCTTGACCCTGGCACCAAGGAGGCTATACAGAAACACACACAGCTGCAGAAATATGTGTCTGTGCCTCAGACTACAGAGTCCCCGATTACAATTGATCGCTCGGAACCTGATTCTGCTATGGAACTGTGTAGGTTGACAATTTAACGTGCCAGCTCACAACCTGAATCAGTCTACTTCCTTAAAAGGCACTCTGAAAAATTAGAAGCCTCGTGAATGGTGTCAGTAATTCCAGAATCTGATCTCAACCATCATCCTACACACCAAGTGTCACTAGCTCCATGAAAATGCCTTATAGTCTGCAAATCGTGATGTGGCATAGTGCCTCACTTGAAGAGAGAGCTTTTTGCTTCCTTGCAATGATCTACCCAACAATCCATCAAAGCTGTTTCAAGTTGACACAGATGGCTTCACATAACTCTGATGCTTGTTGGTCAAAGCTCCTTATCCTGTAAAGTCGTATCATTTTATTTCTTTTGAACTGTAATTATCATTCTCCCCTTTACACTTCTTGCAAATGATAGTAATATCATGACTGGAGAAACTATATATACACAAGTTCAGTCTACATTAAATTTAGACAGTTCTTATATTGGTGGTCACAAGACTCGTCATGTGCATTGATGTATAACTGACATTGTTGCATGCTGTGCATGTGCAAAGATGTGTCGATTGTATCTATCCACAAACAAGTTTTGTATTGTTGGTGCTGAATGCCAGTAATCTCTGTTAAAAGCTATTTGCGTGTTTTGGACTGCTCATCTCTGAAAGATTAATAATATGTTGAAGTATTATTTTGAATGATCAAACAATTATGTGAAAATGTAAACAATCAATGAATTTAACAAGAAACTAACATCAGTAGGCATTTGCTTTCCAACTTGCATCATATGCTGAAAGAAATTACTTTACATGTCAACAGAGGACAATGATTAAGCTACTGAGTCCCTCCATCCTGCCCAGTGTTCAATGAAAAAATGTCTGACCTGAGACCCAATCTCTGAAACCTACCTTTGCCCTATATCCATTCAAATCTTTCATTATCAGAAATCTATGATTATTAGATATAAAATTAAAAGTTGATCCAGCATCAATTGCCTTCTTCAAAAGAGTTACAAACTATTAACATCCTTTGGTTGTCAAAGTCCATCTGAATTTCATAGAACATAGAACATAGAACAATACAGCGCAGAACAGGCCATTCAGCCCTCGATGTTGCACTGACCTGTGAACTATTCTCAGCTCGTCCCCCTACACTATCCCAAAATCATGCGTCTGTTTATCTAAGGATTGTTTAAATCTTCCTAATGTGGCTAAATTGACTACATTAGCAGGTAGGACATTCCACACCCTTACCACTCTCTGCGTAAAGAACTTTCCTCTGACATCAGTCTTAAATCTACCACCCCTCAATTTGTAGTTATGCCCTCTCGTACAAGCTGACGTCATCATCCTAGGAAAAAGTATTTCTCTGTCTACCCTATCTAATCCTCTGATCATCTTGTATGTCTCTATCAAATCCCCGGGAGAAAGTGAGGTCTGCAGATGCTGGAGATCAGAGATGGAAATGTGTTGCTGGAAAAGCGCAGCAGGTCAGGCAGCATC
>NC_057711.1:35445778-35500386 GCF_004010195.1 Chiloscyllium plagiosum | reverse complement strand
TCCCTCCAGACCAGGCAACATCCTGGTAAATCTCCTCTGCACCTTTTCCAAAGCTTCCACATCCTTCCTCTAATGGGGAGACCAGAACTGTACACAATATTCCAAGTGAGGCCGCACCAGTGTTTTGTATAGTTGCAGCATGATATTTGCGGTTCCGGAACTCAATCCCTCTACCAATGAAACCTAACCTGCATCATATGCTGAAAGAAATTACTTTACATGTCAACAGAGGTGGATAGTGATGTTAAGTATATCCACCTGGGTGGCACTTTCAGGGATCTATGCACATGGACTCCAAGATCCCTCTGCACATCCACACTACCAAGAATCTTTCCATTGACCCAGTACTCTGCCATCCTGTTATCCTTCCTAAAGAGCATCACTTCACATTTAGCTGCATTGAACTCCATTTGCCACCTCTCAGCCCAATTCTGCAGTTTATCCAAGTCCCCCTGCAACCTGTAACATTCTTCCAAACTGTCCACTACTCCACTGACTTTAGTGTCGTCTGCAAATTTACTAATCCATCCATCTATGCCTGCGTCTAAATCATTTATAAAAATGACAAACAGTAGTGGCCCCAAAACAGATCCTTGTGGAACACCACTAGTAACTGGACTCCAGACTGAATATTTTCCATCAACCACCACTCCAGAAAGCCAGTTTCTAATCCAAACTGCTAAATCACCCTCAATTCCATGCCTCTGCATTTTCTCCATCAGCCTACCATGTGGAACCTTATCAAAGGCTTTACTGAAGTTCATGTATACCACGCCAACTGCCCTACCCTCATTTACATGCTTGGTCACCTTCTCAAAAAGCTCAATGAGGTTTGTGAGACACGACCTGCCCTTGAAAAACCATGTTGACTATCTGAAATCAAATTGTTGCTTGCTAGATGATTATAAATCTTATCTCTTACAATCCTTTCCAAAACCTTTCCTATGACAGAAGTAAGGCTCACTGGTCTATAATTACCTGGGTCATCTCTGCTGCCCTTCTTGAACAAGGGCACAACATTTGCAATCCTCTAGTCCTCAGGTACTAAGCCCGTAGACAATGACGACTCAAATATCCAAGCCAAAGGCTCTGCTATCTCCTCCCTAGCTTCCCAGAGAGTCCTCGGATAAATCCCATCCGGCCCAGGGGACTTGTCTACTTCACTCTTTCTAGAATTGATAACACCTGTGTGTAACTAACCTCGACCCTTTCTAGTCTAATATCTCGTACCTCATTCTGCTCCTCTACAATATTCTCCTTTTCCTCAGTGAAAACCGATGAGAAATGTTCATTTAGCACCTCTCCGATCTCCACAGGGTCCACACTCAACTTCCCACTTCTGTCTTTGACTGGCCCTATTCCTACCCTAATCATCCTTTTATTCCTCAAATACCTATAGAAAGTTTTAGGGTTCTCCTTTATTCTATTTGCTAAAGACTGCTCGTGTCCTTGCTCTTCTTAACTCTCTCTTTAAATCCTTCCTAGCTGATCTGTAACTCTCCATCGCCTCATCTGTACCATCTTGTCTCATCAACACATAAGCCTCCTTCTTCTTCTTAACTAGAGATGCAATTTCTGTAGTAAACCACGGTTCCCTTACCTTATCACTTCCTCCCTGCCTGACAGGGACATACCTATAAGGACACGCAATATCTGTTCCTTAAACCAGCTCCACATTTCCATTGTCTGCATCCCCTGCATTTTGCCACCCCATTCTATGCATCCTAATTCTTGCCTAATTGCATAATAATTGCCCTTGCACCATCGATAACTCTTGACCTGTGGCATGTACCAATCCCTTTCCATCGCTAAACTAAACGTAACTGAAGTAAAAACAATGACTGCAAATGCTAGAAGCCAGAGTTTAGATTAGAGTAGTGCTGAAAAAGCATAGCAGTTCAGGCAGCATCCAAGAAGCAGGAAAATCGATGTTTCGGGCAAAAGCCCGTCATCAGGAATACAGGCAGAGTGCCTGAAGGGTGGAAAGATAAATGAGAGAGGGTGAGGGTGGGGAGAAAGTAGCATAGTGTACAATAGGTGAGTGGGGGAGGGGATGAAGGTGATAGGTCAGGGAGGAGGGTGGAGTGGATAGGTGGAAAGGAAGATAGACAGATAAGACAAGTCATGAGGACAGTGTTGAGCTGGAAACTCCAACTCCAAACTTCCAGCTCAGCACTGTCCTCATGACTTATCTTATCTGTCTATCTTCCTTTCCACCTATCCACTCCACCCTCCTCCCTGACATACTGTGTCAGGATACCCTCCTGTACACATTGGACAAAAACTGATCCATCCGACGTACTAGAGCTATAACATTTCCAATCAATGTTGTGGAAGTTAAAGTCCCCCATAATGACTAGCCTGTTCCTTTCACTCCTACCCAGGATAATGTTGCTAATCCTCCCTGGAACTTTGCGGAGGCCTATAAAAAAGTCCAAGAAGTGTGACCTCTCCTCTCCTGTTTCAAACCTCAGACCACATTACCTCAGTAGACGAGCCCTCATCAAAAGTTCTCTCAGCCACCATTATACTATCTTTGACTAACAGGGCCACACCTCCCCCTCTTTTACCACCTTGCCTGTTTTTAATGAAAATCTAAACCCTGGAACCTGCAACATTCATTCCTCACCCTGCTCTATCCATGTCTCCGAAATGGCCACAACATCGAAGTCCCAGGTACCTATCCATGCTGTAAGCTCACCTACCTTATCTCAGATACTTCTGATGTTGAAGTAGGCACACTTCAAACCACTTCGCTGTCTGCCAGCATATTCCTGTGACCCCGAAATCCTGCCCCTGTCCTTCCTATTCTCATCCTCCTGTGCACTGAAACTACACCTCTGGTTCCCATCCCCCTGCTGAGCTAGTTTAAACCCACCCGAATAGCACCAGCAAATTTCCCACCCAGGATATTAGTACCCCTCTGGTTCAACTGAAGATCATCCTATTTGTACATTCCTGAAACCCCTAGTTCCATTATACCTCATAGTCCTAGACCTCCAAACCAAGGAAATAGGTGGTTTTCCTAACTTCCCTATCAGCTCCCCTTACTCTAATTCTTATATTCATTAGTTCAGAACTATAATTAACATTGCATGTCATTACCTTAAAGTACATTTTCAAATTATTGCTTTAAAGCCTGCCTTAAGAACAGTTTTCCTTTGAAGTTTTGTTAGATAGTTCGCACATAATTAAACAATTATTGGTTTTAGGGCAGGTCTAGAAGCAAATAATATATGTACAGATTCTAACAAAAGCTTGTTAATTAAATCTACTTAATGTCGTTTCCAGAGGCAAAAGTACTACTAAAGAACTAAAGCTCCCTTTAGGCAATATGTAAACTATTTTTGCTTACAACAGGTAGCTACTATCTTGTCACTCAAAATTTTGATCGGAGAGACATCATCTGACTAACATAAAGTCAAAGGGTCAGAGTTATACAGCATGAAAACAGACTCTTTGGTCCGGCCAGCCTATTGCCAACCATGTTCCAAAACTAAACCAGTCCCACCTGCCTGCACTTGGTCCATATCCCTCCAAACCTTTCCCACTTATCCAAATGTCTTTTAAATGTTGTAACTATACTTGCATTCACAATTTTCTCTGGCACCTCTTCCCACACACAAACCACTCACTGTGTAAAAGGAGTTGCCCCTCACATCCTCTTTAAATCTTTCTCCTCTAACCTTAAACAAAAGTCCCCTAGTTTTGAACTTGTCCACCTTAGGGAAAAGACCCTTGTCATTCACTTTGTCTATGCCCCTTATGATACATGATCACATGACTGTCCCTAATATTGGCTATGGGCCACTCTGTATTTATTGTATCGATTCATCGCTCTAAACACCAGGAAATAGCCTCCAGAGAAACGAGAAGACTGCAGAGGATCCCCAGGCAGATCACCACTGAAGGTGATCTCTCTATTTGGTCACTTAGTCACTGGCAGCAGACCTTAAGTCATAACAGAGGGGTAGCATTAAGTGGGAGAAAGGGGCTGAATGGAAGAAAAGTTCAAGAAATAAGTGGATGCCATGCAACCAGCTTCAACAATGAGAACCATAAGAACAATGATTTGAATTTATCCAGCTCCTTTGGTACAGTCAAACATTCCAAGATGGACCAAAGAGTCTGTTTCTGTGCTGTACGGCAATGACTCTATGATTGTAAACAAAGTATTACTCTAAACCATGTTAGATATTAAGGGAAATGATCAAAAGCTTGGGTTTATGGACTATGTTGAAGGAGAAGAGATCGGTCGGAGGTTCAGGGAGGAAGTTCAGAGCTTAGGACTTGCAGCTGAAGGCACAGCTACCAATGATCGAGCAATTCATTTGGGCTATGCAAGATGGCAGGATTAGAGAAGTGCAAAATTGAGGAGCATGAGAGTGGTGGAGAGATTTCAGAGATAGGAAAAGAAAGATGATAGGTGGCAAGGCCAGTTTTGAAAACAAGGATGAAAATTTTAAAATTGAGCGATTGCTGGACTGGGAGTCAATTGTAGGTCCTCATACTGAAATGTAACAGATTAATGATGCAAATAAAACAGATAAACTACAGGGTTTGTGATAAGGTCAAGTTTCTGGAAGATGGAAGATGGGATACCTTAAAGAGAGCATTGTAATCATAGAATCCCTGCAGAGTGGAAGCAGGCCATTTGACCGATCGAGTCTACACTGACCCTTCGATTAGCATTCCCAGCAGACTTACCCTCCTACCCTTTCCCTGTAACCCTCGTTTCCCATGGCTGATCCACCTAGCCTGCACATCTCTGGACAATTTATCATGGTTCGTCCCCCTAACCTCACATCTTTAGACTGTGGGAGGAAACCAGAGCACCTGGAGGAAATCCATGCAGACACAGGGAAAATCTGCAAACTCCACACAGACAGTCACCTGACGGTGGAATTGAACCCGAGTCCCTGACGCTGAGAGGGAGTAGTCCTAACCACCACCCTGGAGGCTCCCTGCCTCCATTCCTGATGAAGGGCTTTTGCCCGAAATGTCGATTTTCCTGCTCCTTGGATGCTGCCTGACCTGCTGTGCTTTTCCAGCACCACTCTAATCTAACTACCAAGCCACTGTGCCACCTCTAAAATAGTAATAGTCAAACTTAACAGCAGTTGAGACATTGGCAAATGTTTAGGCAGCAGCTGAGCTAGGCAAGGACTGAGTCAGACAATGGAATGGAGATGGGCGTAGGTCTCAGTGATGGACCAGGTGCATGGTCAGCAACTTAACTCAAGGTGAATTATAGCAATAAGGTTGCAAACAATCTAATTACTATTATATAGTTGTCAGTGAAAGTGCTGGAGTAGCCAACTAGGGTAGAGTTTGTGACATGGATTGAAAATGATGGTTTCAATCTTCCCAATATTTAGTTGAAGGAAATGTCTACCTAATCAGTACAGGACATTGGACAAGCAGTTTCAGGATTCAGATAAAGCAGAGGAAAAGCTGGGTTAGTCAGCACTAATTAAAGTTACCATAATTTAGATTAGATTCTCTACAGTGTGGAAACAGGCCCCTCGGCACAACAAGCCCACACTGACTCTCCGAAGAGTAACCCACCCAGACCCATTTCCCTCTGACTAATGCACCTAACACTACAGGCAATTTAGAATGGTCAATTCACCTGACCTGCACATCTTTGGACTGTGAGAGGAAACCAGAGCACTGAAAGGAAATCCATGCAGACAATGTGCAAACTCCGCACAGACAGTTGCCCGAGGCTGGAATTGAGCTGGGTTCCTGGTGCTGTGAGGCAGCAGTGCTAACCACTGAGCCACCGAGACACCCCTCTTGTGCAACCATAGGGCTGCTTCCTCATTACAGAGAGAGAGAGATCTGGTCACAGTTTAACCTGGAGTCACCATGGCTTAGTGTACAGGAGAGGAGAGGTTGAGAAGGAGAATTCTTCATGGTAACTTCAGTTGGTGTAGGAATTGAACCATGTTGTTGGTGTCACTCTGCATTGCCAATCAACCATCCAGCCAACTGAGATAACTGACCCCTTGTAGTCAGCGTTGGTGTGGCAACTGATTTGTTTTTAGATGGCATCACTAAGTGGCCACATGCGATGAGAAATGGCAAGAGGCCAAGGATAGATCTTCAGGACCCTCAGACGTAAAGCTGTAAATAAGCAGCTATTACTGGTGGTTCTCTGTCTATGACATAGATAGGGATAGAATGAAGAGATGCAATACCCTGCTAACCCTCCACTCCCCACTCCCATATTCACCCCACTCAACACACACACCCACCCATCCACTGTCCAACCATGTGGTCAACCAGGTCACAGGCTACAGACAATTCAAGAATCACGTAATATATCACTGAAGATTTTGATAAGAGACACTTCAGTATTGTGGTCAGGTGAAAAAACCCATTAAAAAAGAAGTACTGGGAAGCACCAGTAAAACAAATTATCTGGTGTTATTGCATTGCTATGTGTATCTCAGTTTCCCCCATTTCCTACATTTTAAAGGTACTTCAATAAAGCACATTTGGGTGTCCTCATAATGAGTTGCGGTCCATTAATGGATGATAGGCATGACTCCCATTAGAGTCTAGATAAGAGTGGTGCTGGAAAAGCACAGCAGGTCAGGCAACATCTGAGGAGCAGGAAAATCAACATTTCTGGCAAAAACCCTGACTCCCGTTAGAGAGAGAGAGAGAGTCTGTTGGTTACAGAGCTGGGGTGATGGTCCATGGTAAGCCTGAGGCAGCACAATACATACCTCCAGGAATTACCACAGGAATTGTACTCATACTGTTGGCACCACTCTCCATCACAGTCTAGCAAACTGACCCCAAAGCAATTTAACCAGAAATATCTCCTCACTGGGGAATTGAACCCCACTCTGCCATTTGAGAGAGTGAGAAACTTAGAATGGAAAAGGCAGATTGGGGATCTAGTTGTGGTATACAAAGTTCTGAGGATAGAGAGCAGATAGACAGAGAAATTCTATTTTCCCTTAGTAGAGGGATCAATAACCAGGAAGAACAATTTTAAGGTAAGGAGCAGAAGGTTTAGAGGGGATTTGAGAAAATCTTTTTCACCAAGAGGGTTGTTGAAACCTGGAACTCCCTGCCTAAAAGGGTTGTGGGTGTGGGAACCCTCAAGACATCGTAGACCTATTTAGGTGAACACTTGAAAAGCTATAGCTACGCAGCTATGGGTCAAATGCTGGAAACTGGGATTAGAACAGATGGATGTTTGTGACCGCTTTGGAGATACTGGACTGAAGGAACACTTTCCATGTTCTCAAACTCTATGAGCATGACTAATTACTATGCTAATGAGGAGTTATTTTCAAATTCAAGACTCTCTTTTAAGCCTTTCTTGGTACAGACCCTGCTGCTATTGCAGGTTTGTTGGTGTTACCAGGACAGCCCACAGAAATTAACATGGCAAATAGAAAACAAACCTCAAAAGCAGGTAAAATGATCCAAATAGGAAGGAAGATCTGATCTTAACTATCAGACTGAAGCATTTAAGTAGAGAATCTAGTACTGAAGCACTGGAGCACAGGCAGAGGGGTCAAAGAGAGGGGAGATGGCAGAAATGAATTTCTGGGCACTGCAGTGGACTTTAAAAAACATGCCTGCAATTCCCATCTCCACATTCAGGTTTTTTTAAAATATGTTTTTGTTGAAAAAAGAGATTTTTAAATATTACAACAAATAGAAAACAATACAATTCAAAACAGTACAAAAAAATGCATGTTAAAAAAACCCCAACCCACCTTCAAGTGCAAATGTATAAACATATATAGAAAAATATAGAATGAAAAAAACAAACTAGCTATTTAACTAAATAAATAAGTAATAACCAACAACAAACTAATAAGTAGTAATAACTCAGCTCAGCCAAACAAGACACTCATGCATTCACAGTTTCTCCTCCCCCGATAATGGACTCGTAAAACACAAATGTTACGGTTATATAAAAGCCCTTGCAGATAAATCTGTGTCCAAGTATTCTAAGAAGGGCTGCCATGTCTTATAGAAATTCTCAGTTTTGTGGTGTACCATACTTGTGAGAAAATCCAAGGGAATATGCTCCATAATAATCTTCTGCCAATCCGACAGGCCCGGGCAGGTATTCAGGTACCCAACCTAGTGAGCTATTCTTGCTTGCGCAGAAAGTGAGAATATTAAAAAGTGTTTTTCTTTTGCGCGTCTGCAGGGAACACACTGGGCAGGCCCAGAAGAAGAGAAATCAGGTCCTTCTCCACCCTTACACCCAAAATCCTCTCCATTGCACCCACCACAGTATTCCAATATGTTTGGAGCCTACGACAGGACCAGAGACAATGGGTAAGAGTGCCCATACAGACCTTGCACTTGGGGCATGTTGAAGATACCCCTGGTTTAAATTTTGACAAACGGTCCGGAGCCAAGTGGACCGTGTGGAGAATCTTCAACTGTGAAACATGGGTCCTATTGCAAATTGATATCTTCCTTGCATTCTCCCAAATATCCTCCCATGCCTCTGAGGAAACGTCAACACCCAGCTCTCTCTCCCACACCCTGCAGAGTCGATCAGACTCATCTGATGAGGTAAAGTATTGACAAAAAGTGTACTCTTAGCACTGCGTACCCTCCTCTCTAAGTCGGGTTTGTAGGGATCAGTCAAAAGTGTGGTCTTTTTTTGAATAAAATCCCTAACTTGAAAAAAACGAAAGAGGTACCTATTAGATAACCCGTACTTCCGTACTAACTGATCGAAGGACATCATTACGTCTCCCTTAAATAAATCACCCATGGAAGACACACCCCTAGCTGCCCAATGCTTAAAGCCTGAATCGATCAGACCCGGTTGAAAACCCAGCATACCCACTAAAGGTGTATAAGGTGTTGTGCCAATATTGCCTTCCCTCTGCCGAACTGCCCTCCATGCTTTAACAGTATTGATGATTATTGGGTTATGGCAATATTTCCTAACTGTCCTCATTTTGTCCAAAAGCATCAAGATGGTAAGAGATATCTTGCCTGGGAGGCTTCAATATCTAACTATATTGAAAGAGGGTCCCCACAAGCCCAATCACTCACGTAAGATAAAAACGAGCTTAGTTAATAATTTTTAATGTTCGGAAGATCCATTCCCCCCAGTCTGTGAGGCAGTTGCAGTTTAGCTAATTTAATGAGGGGTTGGGTTGGTTGCGGAGCCTACTTGCGGAGCGTTTCAGGGAACACCTCTGGGACACCCGGACCAACCAACCCAACCACCCTGTGGCTCAACACTTCAACTCCCCCTCCCACTCCACCAAGGATATGCAGGTCTTTGGACTCCTCCATCACCAGACCACAACAACACGACGGTTGGAGGAGGTTTCCAACGCCCCTCTCCCAAGTCCCTCCTCCCTACCTTTTATCTTAGCCTGCTGGACACACTTTCCTCATTCCTGAAGAAGGGCTTATGCCCGAAACGTCGATTCTCCTGTTCCCTGGATGCTGCCTGACCTGCTGCGCTGTTTAAACAGCCAATCCAGAACTGGAGTAATGAATATGTCCAAATACACAAGACCCCCCTGTGACCACCTAAATGGGAATCGATATTCGCCCTCAAGACCTAGCACCTTCGTAAGACCACCCATAGGCATAGCCTCTAATTTTGCAAAATTAGTACTGTACCCTGAAAAAGCGCCAAATGTGGAGATGCAATGTATCAGGCGAGGCACCGAAACTGCTGGATTTGACAAAAAAATTAGGACAGCATCCGCATAAATGAAATCTTATGTAATTTTGACCCCGCTTCTGGAGCTGATATATTGGGATCCCCATAAATGGTTTCCACCATTGGTTCAATCACCAATGTAAAAAGCGATGGTAGCTGCCCCTAAAAATGTTAAAATTGCTTGATCGTACCCCATTGGTGATGACTGCTGCGGGAGGGCCATTTTAGAGAACCTTTACCCATCTTATAAAGACTTCGCCCAAACCAAACCGCTCCAGAGTAAAGAAAAGGCACGGCCACTCAACTCAGTCAAATGCCTTCTCTGTATCTAGAGAGATCACCAATCCCTGTCTTAACTGTTGTTGACATGCTTGAATTACATTAAGCAGCCTCCTAACATTATTGGAGGATCTGCGACCCCTTATGAAGCCCATCTGGTCCTCTTTAATAATAGAAGGTAACACAGTCTCCAGCCTTAACGTGAGAATCTTAGAGAGGATTTTAACGCCCACATTTAAGAGTGAGGTGGGACTGTACGAAAAATGTACAAGTACAGTCCTCCAGGATCTTCCCTCTTTTAAGAATAAGCAAAATATCGGCCTCTCTTAGAGATGGCGGGAGACAATCATGACTGTATGAATCATTAAACATATTCAGCATTGGGCCTGATAGTATGTTTATAAATTCCTTATAGAATGCACTGGGTTGTCCATCAGGACCGGGCACCTTTCCACTCTGAAGCTGCCTTAAAGCTTCCTGCACTTCTTACTCTGATAATGGGGCATTGAGAAAGGAAATTTGTTCGGGGGTCACACCTGGGAGCTTCAGATCCTTAAAAAAGGACTCCATTTTGACCTGCCCCCTCCTCACAACCCTCAGATTGGTATAACTGAGAGTACAATTTCTGGAATGCTGCATTTATCTTTTTGGAGTCACATGTTAGGTTCCCAGACCCTTCCCTAAAATGCTATAATGACTTGAGCAGCCTTCCTTTTCCTCGCGAGATATGCCAAGTATTTGCCTGGCCTGTCACCATGCTCAAAAAACATTTGCTTTGCAAAAATAAGCTCCTTTTTTGCTGTCTGCGTAAGCACGGAGTTCAATGCAGACCACAGCGCTGTAATCCTCTGTAGTTTGACCAACAAGGGCCGATCAAAGTTAGCCTTCTCGGCTGCCTTCAACTGTGCTTCGAGGAGACACCGCTGCTCGCCCTCCTGTCACTTCCTAATGGCAATCCTGGTGTGACATCTGTGTGGATTGGAAAAAAAACATTAAATCCCTGACTGTAGGGTGGAGACGGAAACCCTAACTCCACACACAGATCCACTAACCGTTTAGTTTGTACAGAGGGTATCAGGGGCATTTGCGCAACCTGTCTTCTGTGGGATCCATGAGACAGTTAAAATCTCCCCCGATCATGATGTGCTGGGACTTGAGACTTATCAGTTCAGAAAACGCATCTACCAAAAATTTAAGGGGATGAGCTGGAGGACAATAAACATTTAAAACACCATATTCTTCCCCATTTATCAAAGCTTTAAGAATTACAAACCTCCCGTGAGTGTCTTTAACACACTCTAGTAACTTAAATGGGAGATTCTTCCTAACCAATATAGCCACTCTCCTACTTCTGTATTAAATGACGAAAAATAAACCATTTCATCAAGTCATTAGCCATAACCTTCTGCACTAACATTTAAATTCCAAAGAGGAGGAACTCGAATCACAAATCGCTGAGTCTTAGTGTCACATGATCCACCAAACATAAAATTACATAAACTAAGACCACTACATTTAACAAACCTACAAAACTATTAAAAATTAGAAACAACAAAAACAACAAACAAACCAACATATAAAGCGCCAACAGCGTTGAATAGGGGAACTCACCCCCCCTGCCCAGAGGGGGCAACTGCCATAAGTGTGCATCTAACCATCCCAACCACCTTCACTTCTCCCAGCTAGAGCTGCACCTCTGTGAATACAAGCAGAAAAGAAAGTAGCCACACCATAGAATATCAATATGAATAAACTAAAAAGCTTTCAAAAAAAGAAAAGTGGTAAATACCCCACCCATCCTTTGGTATATCTTAACTTAGAAATTGAAAATACACATCTTACCACTGCCAAACATAGTTTAAACCAAATTATTATCAATATAAAAAGAAAGCTTTAACCAGATTTCCTCTGTTTCTTTTACAAAATGACAAAGACATACCCAAACAACATCACTATTTATACATACTAAATTGTTTAGATTAGGTTAATTTGTTCACAAAGTCTTTTGCCTTCTCTGACGTGTTAAAGAGATATATGGATCCATCTAACGTAATCTGAAGCTCCGCCGAGTACCTCAGAGAGTACTGGATCCCAAGCTTCCTCAGTCTCCTCTTGACACCATCATAAGATTTTCTTTTCTGCATCACCGCCGCTGAGAGGTCCTGGAAGAACATGATCTTAGACCCCTCATAAATTAGGGCCTTTGGATCCTTCCCCTGGATCTGGAAGCTTCCATGATTCTCTCCTTATCCCTATAGTGATGGAACCACACCAGGAAATGACGAAGACATTGACCAAGACCCGATCTCCGCTCTGCGACCTGGTGAGCCCTCTCTATCTTCAATCCTCTCATGCCAGCCTCCAAGTTAAGGAATTTCAACAGCCAGTCCTCAACAAATTCCGCAGGCCGCTCACCTTCCTTACCCTCAGGCAGACCGATGATCCGAATGTTTTTCCTCCTACCTCTGTTCTCCAGATCATCCACTTGGTCACGCAGATTACGGACCTGCGTCTCCAGGGCTAGGATCCTATCCTTGGATGAACTGGCATCAGCTTCCGCCACTGTGACCCTGTGCTCAACCTCATCCGTCCTTTTTTCCGGGTCTCCCAGCTGCCGCTCATGCTTCTGCAGCATGACAGAGACTGGAGCCAGCCTCTCTTCTGTTTCTCCAACATCTTGCGAGATTTCGCGAGCTTGTTCACCAGGACTTGGAAAGTAATCGGCTCCACGGATCCTGCAGGCTGGGCCGCAGACCCGGACTTGGATGCTCCTCCCTTTTTCGGCATCTCTGGCCAGCAAAAGCGCAGGTAAGTTAACTTTTAAAAGTTTCTTGGGACTCCACAATCTTTCTGGAGTCCCAGGATATCATGATGGTCCGGGTTGGGTGGGTTGAAAGTTCGTCCCGCCTGTGCTGTGATGTGGAGCTCTGCAATGCAATCTTCCTAGATCGCCGCCATCTTGGATCTCCCCAAAAAGTCCATTTTTTTTTAAACTTGCTTTATTGGTCACTGTTTCCAGCATTCACTGAAACAATGTTGGTTCGGCTTTACATAGACCATGTTGTTCTCAATGCTGCTGTGTCCAGAGCAGCACAATTTTACAAAGCTACTCGCCAACTGTCATTGCACCTACCTGTTTACATATACAGGTATTGTAAAACCTATTTCAGACTTGGATTCTGTGTGCCCTTTTTACTGCCTCAACCAATATAGTGAGCAGCACGTGTCCTGTTCTGTCATACTGGATACTTTGGCTTTCATTTTGTACCTGAAGTACAGGTGACATGGGATATCTGACCGATAATTTATTTTAAATCAAGAACATTTCAATAAGTTTCTCAATCTATCATTTGAATATTGATTGTAAAGCTATTAATTATGTGTTTCATTATAACAGCTTGTCCAGTTTTGTTCATGAGTTAATAAATGCGTCATGTAAACCCACTTCCTTAGTTGTGTTCCTCATCTGTCGTTTTCCTAGGATGTAAATGATATGATTCGCGTGTCAGCCCAACCATCCCTGTGGATCGCCACATTCGCCACCAATTCCCAACAGGAAAGAAAACGAAACTGGAGGCCCCACAGTACTAAGTTCCACATCTACCTGCTAGGATCACAACACTTTACGACAGTTTAGGAACGTAGTGAAATTCGACATGTTTATTGCTTGGATGTATGTTTTACTCGGCAATACCTGTAGGAACCCAGTAAAGGACTTTGACACATGACTTATGGTTGCAGTAGACAGCTGGCTGTACTCAGACAGTGCAGAAACTTGGCATCTGTTCATTTCACATTCTGCTCTGCATTTTTGCCCTCCAGTTTGAAGCTGTTCTTGCAGGTATCCAATCTGAAATGGCACACTTCCAGTCACAGCTGTGGCTTCCCTGATATTTGCATTTTCATTCCATCTTCTACAGAAGTCTTTTGTTTTAGCATTTCCACCATCATTTTATAAAATGAAACGTTGCAAAAATTTGTGTTTTCTAAATCGGCCAAAATCTTGCTTGGGGGAAGAAAAGTTGAAAATTTCATGATTTTTTTCACAAAAGAAACAAAGATTCAAAATTCTATTCATGCAGGTGATTCAATACTTTCAATATGTACCGATGCATTTTCTTTTCTGGGACTAGCTTACTATCTCGTGTCTGCAGAAACTGTGCCTGGGAATCTCTGAACCAAGCTGCAGAAATGCAGCAACTACCTGCCTTTTTCTGTACCAATAACCATGTACCTATGGGTAAAGCTGTAGGTTGTCAACAGTGATAACCAAAGCCTTTACAAACAAAAACAGGTCAAACTTCATAGCTCTGTCGTGTTCTTCTGATGTTTTGCTTTTTGAAAAAAAGCACAATTTAAAACAGTAAATTAAAATCCAAACAGTTGCAGGTCAAGGTTTCAGGTTTCGGGGAATGTTGGTGGCTCTCCCAGTTTGAAACGTATTAATCACCTTACCCTCTGATGTTGAAATATCTCTGATCTGTGTAATTTGGCATGAATCCAATTGACTTTGGCATCTGGTCATGTGCTTGTGCACAGCATTCATCTGGTGAAAATTCAGCATGTCACAGCAGTTGCTGAGATTTGACCGTGGTGTATTTTTTTTTTCAAACATTCTGCAGGCGAGCCAATATATTGATTCCCAAAAATACAGAATGTGATTTGACATTGAAATAAGAGTTTTGTTATGTTTCATCTAGATGGTTTAGACAGTGCAGACCAAATAATATTGGTGAGGGGTTTGATCTAACATTGTTATAACTTACTTCCAGGGTAGGCCATTTTACACTGGGATGAGGAACCATTGTGGAATTGTAGGTAGCATTGAAAGTTGTGGCGACCAGGTCACTGAGTCTATTCAAGAAAAAGATTGATAATTCTTTAGATATTAAAGGCATCAAGGAGTATGGAGGGAAAGTGGAAATATGGCATTGAGATCAAGGATCAGTCATAATCATATTGAGTGCCAGAGCAAGATCAAAGGATTGAATGGACTACTTCTGCACTTTGTTTCTATGTTTCACAGTAAACAAACAATGAAGAAGAATTTTTGAAAAGATTCAAATATTTTCACTTAGTCAAGTACCACCTATAACATTGCACTGTCACAAAGTTATGTAGCACGGAAACAGACCCTTCGGTCCAACTTGTCCACGCCAACAAGATACCTGAAACAGATTTAGTCCCATTTTCCAGTATTTGGCCCATATCCCTTTGAATCTTTCCTATTACATACCTTTTAAATGTTGTAGCTGTACCTGCTACCACCACCTCCTCTGGAAGCTTGTTACATATACACATCATCTTCCTATGTGAAAATGTTGCACTTTTCAAAAATTCTTCTTCATTGTTTGTTTACTGTGAAACATAGAAACAAAGTGCAGAGGTAGTCCATTCAAGCCTTTGATCTTGCTCTGGCATTCAATATGATTATGATTGATCCTTGATCTCAATGCCATATTTTAAATCTTTCCCCTCTCACCTTAAACCTTTGCCCTCTGTTTTTTGGACTCCCCTACCCTGGGAAAAATGCCATGTGTATTCACCTTACCTATGCCCCTCATGATTTTATAAACCTCCATAAGGTCACCCCTCAGCCTCCGAAACTCCAGGGAAAACTGCCCCAGCTTATTCAGCCTTTCCCTATAGCTCAAACCTTCCAATCTTAGCACCATCCTTGTAAATTGTTTCTGAACTCTTTGAAGATTGGCGACATCTTTTCTGTAGCAGGGAGATCAGAATTAAACACTGCATTCTAAAAATGGCCAAACCAATGTCCTGCACAGCCATAACATAACATTTCAACTCCTATATTCAGTGTTCTGACCAATGAAGGCATGCATGCCAAATGCCTTCTTCACCACCCTGCCTACCTGAAACTCCACATTCAAGGAACTATGCACCTGCATCCCAAGGTCTGGTTGCTCATGGGAATATTCCTTCTGCATCCAGTCCATCCAATGTTCTGAACTTTGAAGGTATTTCTTTGGAGGAATTTTGATGTTAATCTATGAACTAGGAAGCAATATTATTTGAAAATGAATGGCTTTTATTCCCCAATACTAATCTTTGAACATTTATGCAGAAGAACTAGCTTCCTCTTGCTTATGTGTGAAAATTGGAAGAGTTGGCACATGTCCCTTTGGAGTTTGATGTATTGCAAATCATTTAAGTTGGTTTCGTGTAAAAGGAAAGGCTTTTTCCACACTTTCCTTCTCCATAATAGCTTTTTTTTCATTTTATGAAGTTGTTAAATGTGTTTCTAGCTTTTATTCCAAGTGGACATTTTAAAAATTATAGCTTTCACAGCTGTTAGAAATTTATTTTCCTGTACTAACCCAAATCCAAAGCATAGAACAGCAAATTTTCACTGGACACAATTCACTGCATTACTATACTCAGGGCATCTCCAGATATTACAGCTTATTTAATCAGCTAAAAAATCATTGCCTTCACTTAGAAAAAAAAAACAAAGATTGTTGCATAATTTATTTTTAACATTTCGTGTTTTACACTGAAATGAACATGTCTGAGGTACTATTCCAAATTACATCAGCAAAAGATGGTTGGTAGTACAGAGCTTGAGTATTGCTGAAAAAAAGGCATATTTTGTCAAAGCTTTTTGTCAAATATTCAACAGAACAAACATGAATCTATTGTGTTCTTTCTTAAAAATATTCAATGACTGCACCTCCATCACCTTCCAAAGTTGCACAACCCACTGAGAGAAAAAGATTCTCCTCATCTCTGCCCTAAAAGAGCAACCTCTAATTTTAAAACAGAGCCCCATAGTTCTGGATTGAGCCATGATAGGAAACATCCTTTACACACCGACTTTGTCAAGACCATTCAGGGTCTTATACACTTCGATCTCATCATCACTCATTCTACTGAACTCTAGTGGAAACATGTCCAGTATGTTCAACCTATCCTCACAAGACAACCTGATCACTCCAGGTATCAATCTAGTAAACCTTCTATGAACCACCCCCAATGCATTTACATTCAGCCTTAAACAAGGAGACCACACTGCACAGTATACAAACATACTTACCTTTAGATCCAGTTTCTGTCATGTTGTGCAATTTTGGAAAGTGAGAGAGGTGTGGTCATTGAATATTTTTAAGGAAGAGGTGAATAGATTCTTGTTGTTCTGATGATTGCATGAGAATAAGACAAAATAGCAACCCATTTGCCTTCTTGATTATTAACTACATATTAACGTTTTGTGATTCATGTACCAGAACAATTAAATGGCCCTGCACCTTGGAATACTGTACTCATTCCTAGTTTAAGTAACAGTCTTTTTTTTATTCTTCCTGCCAACGTGAACAATTTTACATTTTTTTCATATTTTATTCTATCTGCTAGAATTGTGCTCATTCAACCTATCCGTATCGATCTGCAACCTCCTTATGTCTTCTTTACAAGATACTTTCTTCCCTATCTTGGATATTTTAAGTCATTCAGAATTGCCAAAACAGGACAGTATAAAAGGAAAAGCATAAGATAGGAATCCTTACACAATGAAAACCAGAAAAATACTTGTTAGCTGCATAAGTCAGAATCCTGTGATTCTGCTCTTTCTTTCTGTTGAACAGCTACATACAAAGTGAATATTAATAGAAGGCAAGAGTATTCCTGCCTCCACATGACAAATGGAAAGGATTAAAAACAGAAAGTTTTTTTTATTTCTGATTACTAACATCCGCTGTGTTTTTTAACTTTCATTTAAACAGATAAAAGGGTATTACTGATTCAAAACTGTTGGCTCATGGAGTGAGTGCTTTTCCTCTTCATTTTCTTCCAGAAGAAAATGTTACGCTGGTGCTTGCCAACAACAGTACAACCAGATCCATGCCTTACATGGATTCACATATAACTGAGACAAAGAATATTACCTTGGTTATATAATAAGCCATAAAGAGGTAACCACATCACTGCATACCATTATCCCAAAATTCAACCTGTCCACCTCAAAATATTCCTCTTTAATTCTTCCAGATTTATTGACCAAATTTTAACAGAATTTGAAAAAAGCTATGTTTCGAATGTTGTGTTTCAAAAACATAGCATATGCCTGGATGTCAAAGAAATGGCTTGGACATAAGTTAACTTTGAATTTGTTTAATGGACTGCAAGTAATAGCAATTCTGTCTCCTTAATCTTTCACCAATGTGTTGGAAGATTTTTGATCCTCCTTACAGTGAGCAATCAGGAATAAAACAGAATAACAGACAGCCACAAAGCAGACATTCTTCTGTGACAGAAAAGCTGCTGAGGCAGACACATCCATTCACTCTGAGTCTACCTAGATGCTCATAGCATCCCTGCCCACACTTGGCTTGCCTTGTATTTTTGTATCTATCTCCTCAGTTAGAGATACCAGGAACACAATACAGTGGTGCAGTGCAAATAGTATTGCTATACTGCTTAGTGCAGACACAAAGTGAGAAAGCTTGTCCTGTTTGTCAACAGATTTCAGGAAAGTCAAGAATGATAGATTTTTGTCAGGAGCACCTGGCACAGTAAGTCAGCCTCTGATATTAGTCCAGGGGCTTGTATGTAGTTAATTTTTAAAAATTCGTTTGTGGGATATGGGCGTTGCTGGCTGGCCAACATTTATTAGTTGTGCCTAGTTGCCCTTGAGAAGGAGGTGGAGCTGCTTTCTTGAATGGCTGTCATCCACTTGCTGTGGGTTGACCCACATTGCTATTAGTGAGAGAATTCCAGGATTTTGATCCAGTGACAGCGAAGGTATGGTGATATATCTCGAAGTCAGGATGGTGAGTGGCTTGGAATTGAACTTGAAGGTGGCGGTGTATCTGCTGCCTTTGCCTTTCTAGATAGAAGAGGTCATAGATTTGGAAGGTGCTGTTTGAGGATCTTGGCAGCCCATCTCCCGTCTTGAGACTTTCTGCCCTGCTGTGGGTTGTTTTCCTCCCGGAATGCAAGAGAAGCAGTTTTTAAAGGAGATGGAAGTACATTGACCAGCTGCTAATTTTAATGCACATGGGAAGTGTATCAAAGAGGAGAAGGGAGACCTCACTCTGGTGAAAGTGAGGACTGCAGATGCTGGAAATCACAGTCAAAATTAGAGTGGTGCTGGAAAAGCACAGCAGGTCCGGCAGCATCTGAGGAGCAGCAAAAGCCCTTCATGAGGAATGGGAACAGATCTCACTCTGGCAGAGTGGAGAATGTCATTGACCTTCTTCCAATAGCGCTATACATCCAGCAGACAGCTGAGATTGTTCTAACTCAGATGGAAGCCCCAGACCAGGCTACTTAGATCTGGTGTCAAGGCCTCCACTGCCAGTGCTAGGGGAAGAAGCCTCTGGCCCACCCCATCCACCCGGACCTCCAGGTCCCTGCCCGGCAAGCAAGGATCCAGTTTGCCCTTTGCTGCTATGTCGGGGATAAATGTCAACAACCATGCAGGCTTATCCAGGTACAAAACCTTCTTTTAACGATGGTGTTAAGATTGGCGATCCATTCCAGGACATCTTGACAGTGGCAAGATGTTCTGGAAATGGTGAGTGGTAGAATGGGTCTCGACCCAGCCAAGAGGGGCAGAGTAGGTAGCTAATGAGGTATGTTTAGGAGAGACAGAGGAATATTGAAACGCCTGAGTTATTCTGCCATTCGTTGAGATTCTAAGTCCACCTACCTACCTTGGCACTTTTGAGTATCCTCTTTGAAGAAAGAACTTACAAGAGGGCAAAATCTATGAAATATCATCTCAATCTTCAAACACAATCAAGTGAAACTCCAGTCGGCAACCAGTTTGAAACTGTATACAGCATTACATTTTGGCTTTTGTAACACCATTTTTTTCACTCAGGTGGCATAGACCATAAGACCATAGAACAAAGGAGTAGAAGTAGGCCATTCAGCCCATTGAATCTGCTTTGTCATTCAATGAGATCATGGCTGATCTGATAGTCCACTACTCCACCTTCCTGCCTTTTCCACATAACTTTTAATTCATTTCCTGATTAAAAGTCTATCATCTACTGATAGCCTTTAGCTCTGACTGAAGCCCCAATATGCTAACTGGCATGGCAATGCTGCCTAGTCTCCCAAGCAAATAAATGAATAATGCAGCATATCAACTTTGTGATGCTAGGTACATAAGCTATTTGTCAAAGAGACTGACAGATCATATCAAACATCATGTTCCTTCAGGTGTTTGTAA
This sequence comes from Chiloscyllium plagiosum, assembly GCF_004010195.1. Lineage (NCBI taxonomy): Eukaryota > Metazoa > Chordata > Chondrichthyes > Orectolobiformes > Hemiscylliidae > Chiloscyllium > Chiloscyllium plagiosum. The sequence continues at coordinate 35,480,233 of NC_057711.1, read as the reverse complement.
CAAATGAGGTTCTGACCATATCCAACCAATGTTCCCTCTCAGCTCTACAGTTGCTCCAACAGTCCGTGCATAGCAGTCAGTGTTGACCATGTGCATTAACTTCCAGTTTCAGATATTGCTGTCACTTAAGGACCTCGGAGACCCATGCAGCTGGAAAGAGAATTAGAGGGAGCTGTCTGCGCTTGCAATATTCATAATGTGCTGTCTGACTACCTTCTTCATCTAGAAAAAAAAGGGTAACAGATACATGAAAACACTACCACCTGAGAGTTCCCCTCCAAGCACTCACTATCCAGACTTGGAAATTTTGCACCATTCCTTCAGTATCACTGGATCAAAATCCTGGATTATTCTTCCTAGCAGCATTGTGGGTCTACCTTCAGCCTATGTGCTGCAGCAGTTCAAAAAGGCAGTTCTCCACCATCTTCACAAGGGCAACTAGGAATGGGCAATAAATGTTGGCTCAGCCAATGGTGTGTATATCCAATGAGTGAATAAACAAAACATTGTAACTTCAAAATTGGGCAGCATTTGCTAAATAATTCCATGTATAGAATTATGCTGGCAAAGAATTTAAGATTATCAATTGAGCTCACAGTGTGGTACACTTGTATATAAAAGGAGCTACATATCTCAATATGTAGGCCCCTGCTGTTTGCAGGGAGAAAGAACATGTACCCACTCTGCACTTGTTTCATGTCAACAAAGTAAGTAACAATCATTCTCTGGTTCATTAGCAGGTCGATACCTTGATCAAATCAGAGGCAACCTGTCTGGTTTGAACTGTAAACAAAGCTTAGCAGTTAACTGTAGTCATCATAAACTTGTGTACTTTCCGTTGCCTTTTCCAATTAGTGCGCTTGTCAACAATAATCAATTTTCTCCTCTCATGCAGAATCAATGGCATTTTGCTTGTACTTTAGCATTTCTTGTGAATTGTGCTGATGAATACAAAACAAATGTTTTGATAGTACGTGTCTTTGTGGGCAATACTCTACTTCCATACTACAATGACTATTTATTACTATCTACTCATAAAAAAATTACTCTCCTAGTTTTCCTTTTGAGCTCTTGAACTATTAATTGTTAAGTATGCCAATTGCATACCTTGAGTATTCCATAGCAAAGTCAAGCAGTGAATGTCCCAGTGGAATTATGCAATTCAGGAAGGTTCTCTTATTTAATCCTTCAGATTTGTATGAACATTAGTTTATCAATTGACTGTAATTAAAGCAACAATATTAGCTTGAGCTATAACATTGTTGCAGTTTCCAATACCCTTCCTTACGATTAAATCACAGTCAAGAAGGAATGTACCAGGAATGTGAATGAGCAGGTGAAATACAGGTGAACTTGAAATTCCATAGGGATTGCCCAATTCTGGAGTGAGAGATGGTGAGGGACAATTAAGTAATCCTTGAGGTGAAGGGATCTTGAATACATCAACAAGGGCAATGAGGTTTTTATTAAGTGGATCCAGGAGGAGGGCCTCTAAGAATAATTAGTTAATACTTGGCACAACTAAATGGAGCAATCAAAGCATGAGGATTATACATTTGCACCTGAACGCTGCATTTAGGAACGTATACTTTTGAGATTCCAATTTGCACATGAAAAGACCTTAATGTACATTTCAGACACTTAGTAAACACCCTGCTTACTATAGCATCCTGATATTCAGAGCCATAAATCAAGATATGAAAGTCAGGAGGTCTAACATCAGCCTTAGGCTGGATGAATAATTAGCTATGAGTTGAATTTTCTCTGCCTTCATTTTGCACAACTTACAGATGTTAAATGGTGCATACAATTAATAGAGAAGATACTGTGTGACATAGTGAAACTTCAGTAAATGGCTGAAACAACATAAGGGAACTAAAGACAAGCACAGAAATTGCTGGACAGACTCAACAGGTCTAGCAGCCTCTGTGGAGAGAATGCAGAGTTAACATTTTGAGTCCGGTGATACTTCTTCAGGACTAAGGGAATTAAATACTTACTATAAATAGTTGAGAACTCGACTGGTAGCCTCACTTATTGGATGTTTGACTGGGTGTAGTACATTTCTTAAAAGTAAATCACTGAGGGGCAATGACTACAGAACTTATTTTCTCAAAGCTTATAAGAGCTATTTTGGGATTAACTAACATTCCTTATGTTGTATGGTACATTTGGTCCATAACTGCCTCTCGGTCAGGGTTAGTGTTGATTGCATAACCCACAAACCTTCTAGGCACAAAGAGCATTTATAGGCTCAGTATTTAATTAGTGCGAGAATACCACACAACACAAGTTCCATTTGTCTGAAGAGCTGTTTAAGGTTATAATGGCTTGCACATTAACACATGTTAGCTGATTCACTTTTAGTAAAAGGAAAACATGAACTTTTCAATTTTAGCTATTATTTACTGAGGCATGAGCAATTATGGAGGTAATTTGCCATTCGTGTGCTTCCAGTGTAGATCCTCATATTGCAAAATACTATTCACATTGATCCCTTGCATTTCTATCTTGGAGGGAAATTACAAACTTAATTGTGAAAGACTAAAGCACAAAGTTAAATATTTGATATTCAAATCAGTTTTGTTTTTCATTGTGAAAAATGTCCATTTGTACCAATCCTATTCCTTCCAATAGTCTGACAGATGTAAATTTGAACCTAAATTCCAGAGCCATACTCTGGAAATCAAATGTATGATTCCAAGATGCAAAATGACATTGATCTCAACAACTGAGACTATGGTTTTCTGAAGTAGAATTTTATAACAGAACAGGTTAATAATTTTGTAAAATATTTCCTCCCCTTGTTCATGAAATTTGACCTAAAGATATCTAACCCGTGTTTTTTGAGAATTCTCCCTTTAGTTGCCATGCATCTAACTGTTGTATAGTTTTCAGGTTAACTGCATGTTTTCTCTTTTAAAATCAAAAACATTTGTTATTTTTCAATCATTTGATACTCCTCAGTTTCCAATGTACTGGGAAATCTCTGCCCAGTACTCTTCTATTACTTTCTTTTAATATTGTTGAATATAATCCATTGGGACCTGCTACACTATTAGCCTTCAGAGTCCCCAGTCTCCAAATAACTACTTCCTGGCTAATCTGATCCTGTTAAATACATTGTGGGTACCCACGAGAACCTGATTATTGGCTCTGCAGCATTGCTTTGTTTTTCCCTATGAATACTGATGAGAAGAATATTCAAATATGATGAGTGAAGCCTTTCTCTGATGCCACAATATTTTAACTGATTCTACTTATTTTTTAATACCATGTTGACCACGAACATGACAAAAGAGAATGTGATGTTCTCACTTACTTACTTTTATTTTCAAATTTTCTTTTATTGTCCAGATTGCATTTCAATAGGCCATCCTGTTTACCCATATTTTCAATGCAATCCCACTCCCCCAATCTCCTAAATCTTTTTAAGCTTGCCTCTCACACACACTTTAAATATTTTATTTGACCATTGCGATTTGCTCCTGAGATTAGTCTCCTGATACTCTAACTGGCTTAACTTGCTTCACCCTGTAAGAAAGAATAATTTAAATAAAAGCCTTGGTGACTTACTTTTCCATAACAGAACAACCTCGGTTATCCGAACATCAATTATTCAAATTTCGAATTATCCAAACAAGATCTCAAGTCCAATAAAAAAGATTATCCATTATCCAAACAATCAATTGACTGAACAAAATACTCCCCACCCATCTCATTTGAATAAACGAGGTTGTTCTGTACAGTATTCACAAAAATAATCAACAAAGAGTAGATAAATCATTTTTACAATGTTGACATTATAAGCCAATAACAGTTTCATTACATTTTTTCCTTAACTTTTCAGACAAAAGAATATGTATGACAAATGTGAACTTGCTGCAATTAAGCCAATGTAGATGAATTACGAGTCAAAATTTAAGTCAAAAATCTATCTATATCCTCTTTAAAGCTTCCACTATTCTACCCTCCACAATGTACACCTCAGACATACACTCCCTTCTGGGAGGAGAATTTTTCTCGCATCTGTTTTAAATGTTTGTCCCCTTCTTCCTACATTATGTCGTCTGCTTTAAGATTCGCCCAGTTTCTCAACATCTATCACACTCCCTCTGACTTTTGTATATTTTTTGAAGATCACCTCTTATTCTTTTAAAGGCCTAACCTGTTTAGCCGTTCTGGATAAATTAACTCTTTCATTCTAGGAATCAGTGGAGTGAATCTCTTTTAACCACCTCCAATGCCAGTATGTCCTTTTTTAAATACAGTGACCAAATTTGGACATGATGTGTTTGGTGCAACCTCACCAACACCCTGTACAGTTGTAGCAAAACCATCCCTACTTTTAAACTCCAATACCCTCACAATAAAGGCCAAGATTTATTTGTCTTCTTAAGTACTTGCTGCATCTGCATCAAAACCTCTTGTGTTCCATGCACAAGAACACCCAAATTCTCTTAAACCACACTTCTTTGGAGTCTCTCTCTCTCCTTCTAAATATTAGCTTGCCTTTTGATTCATCCCAACAAGGTGCATGACCTCACATTTTCCTTCATTAAACTCTATCTGCCAAGTCTTGTTCACTCAATGGCCTAACTATTTCTCCCTTTGCAGATTCCTTATGTCCTCATCATAACACGTCCGCCCACCTACTTTTTGTATCATTGGCAGATTTGAATACATTACACTCTGCCTCCAAGTCATTAATATAGGATGATAAATAATTGAATCCCCAATACCTTCTTTCTTGTATAATAAATTTGATGTAACACATTAAAAAAAGCCTTCTGAAAATTCAAATATACTACATTGACTGATAACACTTTATCACCCCAGCTTGTTATGTTGTCAAATGACTCTATCAAATTTGTCAAACATGATTGCCCTTTCACAAAACCATGTTTAATCTGTTTGATTACATTATAATTTCTAAATGTCCTGCTATTTTTGCCTTAATGATAGATTCAACCATTTTCCCAATGACAAATATTATGCCAACCAGCCTATAATTTATTGGTTTCTGTCTCCCTCCCTTCTTGCATAGGAGTGTCACTCTAACAGTTTTCCAATCTGCTGAAATCCTCCCAGAATCAAATAATTTCTGGAATATTGTAATCTTTGCCTCCATTATCTCTGCAGCCACTTCCTTTAAATCTCCGGGATGTAGGCCATCAAATCCTAGAGACTTGTCTGTCATTAGTCATGATAAAGACTTACAAGGTCTTTCCTCCCATTTGCAGTTTGTTTCTCTACTATCTTTGGAATGTTTATAGTGTACTCCACTGTGAACACCAATGCAAAGTACTTGTTTAAATTACTTGCAGTTTCCATTTTCCATGTTACTAATTCTCCCTTCTTTATTAGCTTTTTAGTCATCTGTGGCTGGTTCCTAAAGAATTCCAATCCTCTTCGCCTCCACTCACTCCCCCCCTCCCCCACACCACTGAATGGTATGACTTTGTATGCCTTAGTGTTTGATTGCATACACTCCTTGATCACTTTATTAATTACAGATGGTTCATCCTTCTCATTGAATCCTCCTTTTTCACCAGAATAATTTTTTCAGTGTTATAAAATATATGCTTAAATGTTTGTTACAGCTCATCCATCAACTTTCTTCTTAGTCTCTTTTCACAGCCTACTTAAGACAACTATTGCTTCATGCCTTAATTAAGTTGAAGATACTGAGTTGAGACCTGAATTTCTCACCCTCAAACGGAATTTGAAGACCTACCGTATTATGATAGCTACTCCCACAATGGGTCCTTAAATATGAGAATGCTAGAAATAATGTTTTCATCAAAAAAGTGGAGTTGTAGGACAAAATTTCCATTCAAAACTCCTCAACAAACTGATGACTTCCTTTTTGCAAATGTTAAATCATTCAACGAGTAAAATGTGACTGGTGAGAATAAACAGTTCAGGTGTCATCAGCTTCAAGATTAATGTTGTTTCCGAATTTTGCATGAACTTTAAGATCTGGTACGACGTGTTGAATTGTCTTTACATTGGTCTGCAAACATTGGATCTTATCTTGGAAACTCATCTTTGCAGCTTCTAGCATCTCCTGTTCTAGGTGAGAGAGAGGGTTGAAAATGTGTTGCTGGAAAAGCGCAGCAGGTCAGGCAGCATGAGGAAGGGCTCATGCCCGAAACGTTGATTCTCCTGCTCCTTGGATGCTGCCTGACCTGCTGCGCTTTTCCAGCAACACATTTTCAGCTCTGATCTCCAGCATCTGCAGTCCTCACTTTCTCCTGAGAAAGAGGGTTCCCAGGTATCCTGATGCAGTGCTTGAGTTCAAAAGGAGGAGTAAAGGATTCCGCAGATTCATTATCCTTTGAGTGAAGAAATTCCTTTCTCATCTGTGTCTTAAATGGTGATCCTTCTTTCTGAAATTATGCTTTCTGGTCCTAGATTCTGCCGCAAGGGGAAACAACCTTTTTTCATCCACCCTGTCAAGTCCCCTAAAAGTCTCGTATGTTTCAATAAAGTGACTTCCCGTCGAATGAGTTGCAATCTACTCAACCTCTCCTCATCAGACAGTCCTTCCATGCCTCGAATCAACCAAGTGAGCATTCTTGTATGACAGTGTATGTGTCCTTGATAAGGGGACCAGAACTATTCAGTGTATTCCAACTGTGGTCTAATTCCTTGCATTGTTGGAGCAAGATATTCTGATTTTTATGCTCTCGTTCCTTTGAAATAAAGACCAACATTCCATTTTCCTTCCCTATTAACTGTTGAATTGAATACTACCTTTCGGTGATTTATGCACAGGATTTCCAAATCTCTGTAGTCCATAGTTTTCTACAGTCTTTCCCCATTTAAGTATTATTCTGCTCCTCTATTCTTCCTTCCAAAGTCCATAACCTCAATTATATTCCAGCTGCCAAGTTTTTGCCCACTTGTTTGGCCGGTCTATATCTTTCTGCAGATTCTAAGTCATCCTCACCAATTGCCTTCCCACCTATTTTTATATCATCAACAAACTTGTCTATAGTACATTCAACTTCCACTAATATATGTGATGCATAAATGTGGGCCCACACTGATCCCTAATTCAATATTTTGGCCTCAGCTGCTTTCTGTGTCAAACGTTTCACAAGCACACTACTTTCTATGTGAAGAAATTTCTCATCTCAGTCTGAAATGGCCTATACTGTATCCTTAGAGTGTGACGCCTGGTTCTGGACTCCCCAGTCATCAAGGACATCTTTCCTGCATTTATCCTCTCTAGTCCTGCTAGAATTTTATAGATTTCCATAAGATCATTCCTCATCCTTCTAAACTCCAGTGAATATAGTGATAACTGTTCCAGTCTCTCTTCATACATCATTCCTGCCATCCCAGGAATCAGTCTGACAAATATTGGATCTGATGATTACCTGCCTAATGCTTAAACTACTTTATTTCACTTTGTAACTGATTAATGATTGTTTTTTTGTGGTCAGTGCAACAGTTAGGGTTGCATTTCATGTGCTAAATGAGGCTTTAACATCAGACAGGCAAAGATTTAGTTCAGACACAATATCCTTCATGGTTGAACAGTTCACTGGCTCTCCTATGAAGGATAGCCAATTGGTAAGATCAATGGACTGGTTTGACTGAATTATTGGCTGTGACCAAATCTGTGGGAAGAACTCTTCTTAAAAGCTGTTCCTAACATTTCATTTACCATAGAAATCCTGAAACTCCCAACCCAACAGCATAGTGAGTGTACATACACCAAATGGACTAGAATGTTTCATGAAGATCACTCTCCACCACTTTTTTAAGGGCAATTAGGGATGAGTAATAAATGCTGGCCTAGCCAGAAATGGCCAATTCCACTGAATGAGCAAAAGAAAACAAAGTTTATTGGATAAACTCTCCACTAATTATAAGATGTTTGCAATCTAGAATTTTCATTTTGATGTAAAAGTAATGAGAAACATATGAAATCTCATAAATGTTTTTGTTGATTTTAATTTCTACTTCCCCTCCTTCAATCAGATTTCCTCTCATTCTTCTAAACTGTAGAGACAAAGGCCTAAACTGCTCAATCTACCTTCGTAAGACAAACCCCTCACCTCTAGTATTAATCTAATGAACCTCCTCTGAACTGCCTTACTCCTCAAATATGGGCACCGAACTGTACACAATACTCCAGGTGTAGTGTCATTAATTGTGGCTTTCTGGTTCCTTAATGTTAAGATGCAAGATCAATTTCTTTGCGCTTTCTGCCTGCTCTTCTCGTGGCTGTTTAGATTAAATAGAGGAAAACACAATGTGAAAAAAGCCTGAAGAAGGGCTTATGCCCGAAACGTCGATTCTTCTACTCCTCGGATGCTGCCCGGCCTGCTGTGTTTTTCCAGCACCACATTTTTCAACTCTGGCCTCCAGCATCTGCAGTCTTCACTTTCTCGTAGTGTCATTAATGTCTTGTACAGTTACAACAACACTCCCCAACTATTATACTTTAATCCTTTAGCAATAAATGAAAACCATCTATTCCCCTCCTTCTTGCCCGATCTATTTGCACACCAGCAATTCATACACGAAGATACCCAGATCCCTCTGCATCAAAGCACTCTGGAATTTCTCTCCATTTAATTAATAACTTCCATGTCTTTCTTCTGACCAAAATGGAAACCCTCACACTTATCCTTCATCTATCAAAATTGGCCCATTCGCCTGACCTATTCATATTTATTTGTAAGTATTTCATTTCTACATTGCAATTTACCTTCCCACCTACTTTAGTGTCATCTGCAAGTTTGGCTGTAACTCCTTCTGTCTTTGCATCCAAGTCATTAATATAAATTGTAAATATGGGGCCCAAGGATCAAACTTCGTGGCACCCTATTAGATACATACAATCAGAAAAAGACCCATTTATCCCAAATCTCTGCTTTTTGTTGACTAGCCCATCCTCTATCTAAGCTAATATATTACTCCTAATCCGATGTTACCTTACCTTGTGCATTAACCTTTTGTGCAGATCCTTATGAAATGCTTCTGGAAGTCCAGATAAAATACATTTACAGGAACCCACTATCCACTTTGCTAGTTACATCTTGGAAGAGCTCTGCAAAATAGTCAAACATGATTTACCTTTTATAAAACTATACTGACTCTGATGGATTCCCAAATGTTACTACTTCCTTAAAAATAGATTTTTAATAATTTCCCAAAATGACGTTAAACTAACTGGTCTATAGTTGTGCGCAGTCTGCCTCCCTCCCTTTTGAATAAGGTGTTATATTTGCATTCCCAATCTATTGGATCCTTTCCAACATTGAGGAAAGTTTGGAATATTATAACTAATGGGTCCACTATCTTGGTTGTCACTTCCTTTAATACACTCGGATGTTGGCTATCAGGCCTTGGGGTCTCGGTTGCCTTCAATCTCAATAATTTGCTCTGTACTTTTGTCCCTAATAATGACATTTGTTTTAAGTTCCTCCTTTTCCAATAACATCTGTATTACCTGTTACTATGGGGATGGTACTAATGTCTCTGCCATTTCTATTTTTCCTACTATTAACTCCCCAATCTCATTGTCCAAGGGACTAACATTCACTTCAGCTACTCTCTTCCCTTTTACATACTTATATAAGCTTTTTCTATCTGTTTTATATTTTATACTAGCCTTTTTTTAAATAATTTACCTTTGCTTTTTTTATGACTTTTCTGATAAACCTTTATTGATCTTTAAAATCTTCTAAATCTTCCAGCCTACTACAGGCCTTAGCAATAGGATATGCCTTAACTTTTTGCCTTTCTGTTATACCTAACGTTTTTGCTTAGCCATGTATGTTTTCCACCCTTTTACAACCTTTCTTCCTTTCTGGAACATACTTTATTTGGGAAGAATTGAATATCACATTAAACATCTGCGACTGCTCATCAACTGTCTTAGCTTTTAGTCTTCCTGCCCAGTCCACACAGGCCAGATCTGTCCTCATACTAAAGTGAGATTCAGGTTTCTCACCCTGAAACTGAAATTGCAATTCTTTCAATTGCTATGATTACTCTTGCCTAGAGGACCTTTTATCATTTGAGATCAATAATTAATCCCATCTCATTATACAATTCTAAATCCAGAGTTCCCTGCTACCTGGTTGGTTCCACAATACATAATTCAAATAAACAATTTCTAATATATTTAACATTTGCCAATTTCATTAATCAAGACTATATTTCTATTAAAATCACCCATAATCATTGCCATACCTTACTTATAAGCTTGCAGTATTTGCTGGTTAATACTGTATACTGCTATGGAGCTATTGGGACAGCATGATGACTCAGTGGTTAGAACTGCTGCCTCACAGCACCAGGGACAAAGGTTTAATTCCAACCTTGGGTGACTTTCTTCATGGAGATTGCAAATTCTCCCCATGTCTGTATGGATTTCCTCCCACAGTCCAAAGTTGCTTAGGTTAGATGGATTGGCAATACTAAATTGCTTATAGCATCCAAGGATGTGCAGGCTAGGTGGATTAAAGGGTAGTGGGGTGGGGGATTCTGGATGGGATACTCGTTGGAGGGTCCATGTGGGCTGATTGCCCTGTCACCCATTAGACCAGATTTATTGCCCATTCCTAACTGTCCAGAGTGCAATATGGTGAGATTTAGGTAGATTGTTGTCTGTAATCTAGAATCACATGTAGGCCAGACCAGGTAAAAACAGCAATTTCCATACCCTAGAGGACATTAATAAACCAAATATACTTTTCTGATAAGCAGTAATATTTGATGGCCATCAGTAGGCTCTTCAACTCAAATTTGTTTTAATTGAATTCAAATTTCAACATCTACCATGGTGAGGTTTGAACCCAGGCTGCTGGAACATTACCTGGATCTCTGATTTAATAGTCCAGTGATAATATCACTATGCTATCACTTTCCCTTTTGAAATATTTGCAATTGAAGAAAAATCTGCATCCATGCATACAGCCCTTTCACACAGTCAAAAGTCTTCACTAGTGACCTAGTTCTGGAAATATGTTCGCTTATATAACGACAGAAAACATCCAGTCTGCATATGAAAAAGTCCCTCAAACAGCAAATTGATAATTGATAGGTATAAAGAATAAAACTAACCAGGATGCTGGGAGAAATCCCAGCTCTTTTCTGCTTAGTCCCACAGGATCTTTTGTATTCATCCAAAGAAGTGGACAAAGTTCTAGTTTCATATTTCATTCAAAAGTCAGTCAATATTATATGTTTGAACTCATTTATTTTCCCTATGAAACAGAGCAAAGATACCACTTATGAAAAATATACTTCTGCCTTATGTATGCAAACTGAATTTTCTCCCCATAGTCAAAATTCTTTTGTCTGCAATTTTTTACACACTGAGATAATTTGCAAATTGATCACAGCCTCCTTTTGTACGCAGGATTTCAATGCAACAGATTCAATTTTTTAACCTATCTTGTCAAGGACTATCTCACATTTCCATAGTAACAATCAAATAAGGAGGTTTCACTCTCATGTGACACTTTGACATACCAAAACGTTTATCTTTTGCGGTCAAACTCACTACACTGACTCAATGCACAATGAAGTCCATGGATACAAAAGCACATTACTATTCTAGAGGAAACAGGTTTTCATTCTCTTCTAATTTTTCTCCTTTGGAAGCAATGATTTTTTTTAGGTTGTGTACACTATTATCTCAAAATGCATGATCATTTTTATAAGACCCTTGACTGTGAGTATCTCAATGAAGCTCAATATTATTCCTATTAAATGCTGGTAAACACAGTTCCAGCAAAAGTCTTTGGAAAACAATCCAAATCAAAAACTATTGCCAAATGCTCCCCCCGAAACAGGGAATGCTGGGGCCATTATTTGGCAAATTGCCTCAAAACAGTCTGAATGAATACATCACACGATACCATTGGCTGTTATGTCATCAGATCAAGTGACGCCAGGGAGTTGAATACAAAACCTATGGTGACACTCCAGTGTAGAAGCAAGTGCTGTACCATTAGCGCTACCACTCTTCAGAACGGTTGCTAAACCAATATACCCCCTCCAGAGGCTGCAGGTCCCCTATTACCTTGTCCTACCCCAACAACCCATTTTCCCCGACTGTGGAGACCCATCTCATTGAACTTCATCTACATTTTCCTCCCTGTCTCCTGAACATTGGCACTGGACCCTGTGGATGTCTCAGTGGTGGTCACAGTAAATAACCTCCCTCCCACAGTGTACCATACTCTGTTATGCAATTCTGAATTCTTCCATTGAATTTGAGTTTCCCTCTTTCACAGTCCTTACATCCATCACCATAAAGGCCTCTGCTTCACCGCCCCCCCAACCCAGACTCCTTCTGTCACTTATCGCCCTGATGTCCCTACAGGCCATCACCTCTGAACCTTCCATAAAGATTGGCAGATGGATATCAATGTTTGTATTTGCCCCAGATCTTTGACTGACTTTGAAGCCCCTGGACATGACTGACCACTCTCCTGACCATTATGTTGGCAGTTCCCTTAATAACAATCCACAAATCTACCGGACTACTAAATTGTTTGCCGCCAGTTCCCAAATGTCACCATTTGATTAGATGAATGTGCACAGGTGTTGGCACCATCTGTAGGTATTACATTATCGTCTTGGTATACCATGCAGCAAGATGTTCACCACTGTGCACCATCCCCAGATCATTCAATCCTAAAAGGCTGCCTCTTTGTGTGTTTGCACTAAATAGCCCCTTAAAATGGCAGTAGTGAGTTGCAACCTGACCCAGTCCTAAAGCTGGAACCTGGCCTTGTGCATAAAGTGTTCCTACTGCAGTATTTTCAGTATTGGTTGCTGCACCCTGAAGTGTAACTTTGTGCCTTGTTAGTATCCTGCTACTGTGTCAGTCATGTCACGGTGGTCACGATGGCTTAGCAGATGTCAGATGTCAGATGCCAATGTCTGGTAGACAAAGGGTACAGTTAGTGCCATAGATCATGCCCTGACACCCTGAAGCCCAATGTTCTGCATGGAGATTGTTCAGAGCAAACAACGAGCTGAATCCGTTAAGTACACACTCCGGTTTTCCTTTCAAGTTTTCCCGATATTGAGCTTGCCTGGCAAATTTGGAAAGAGTCTGAATATTAATGAGGCAAGTTGGCCGTTAAGGGGCGGCACAGTTGCTCAGTGGTTAGCACTACTGACTCACAGCACCAGGGTCCCAGGTTCGATTCCAGCCCCGGATAACTGTCTGTGTGGAGTTTGCACGTTCTCTCCGTGTCTGCGTGGGTTTCCTCCGGGTGATCTGGTTTCCTCCCACAGTCCAAAGATGTGCAGGTCAGGTGAATTGGCCATGCTAAATTGCCCATAGTGTTATGTGCATTAGTCAGAGTGAAATGGGTCTGGTTGGGTTATTCTTCAGAGGGTCAGTGTGGACTGGTTGGGCTGAAGGGCCTGTTTCCACACTGTAGGGAATCTAATCTAATAAGGCATTTGACAAGCAATAAGACCGTCAGTTGACATCTTGCTGCTGCCAGATGAGAATCTCACCATGCTCCAGAAGCAAGAAAGATGGAGTGAGGTGAGCTCGTTTGTGATAAGGCTTCATCAGTCTTATTGCCTGATTCTGCCACACATCCCACCAATGCCCACATTCTTCACACCCCATTACTTTGTAGATCCATTAGTGGTAGCTAATATATTAAATATGTTTTCAGAATTTAAGCTTCTACCACAATGAATATAGATTTGGAAATCTTCTAGTTTCTAGATACTGGCAATTTGATATTAAAACTCTAAATGAAATTCTTTGCCTTCCTTTTGGAAATAAGCTGTGGAGATAACATTCACAGCTTTCATTAAAGTTGAATTAATGTTATTGTGGAGACTTACTTGTGTATATGCTATCATCTATCATTATGTTAATTAAATGCAAACATTCCCCTGCAGTCATCCTTGAATTAAAATATAAACATTCAAGCAGAGATGATTTTGCATATGTTGTGCTCGGAGAGACCTGTGAACACTTGATTGCAGTCGATGAGTCTTCAGCCCCCATCAAACCATGCATTCCAAAAAGTTCCAGCATCCTTAAACATCAAGTTCAGCAATATGGTGTTAGAGAGTCACAAAGTTCTGCTGTTTGAAGGAAGCAGACTCTTCTGGATATATACAGATTCTGAATGTATCACATCATATATGTGAGATAAGACACAATTTGTCCCAGTAATCCTACCATCTCTCTCAATGCTGGTCCCTTCTAAATTTCACTAAATCAACTTTTACTTCACCTGCTGGGCTCCCACTCACCAGAAACTCTAAATTTCATTTGTGCTGAATATCTTGGGCTTTTCTATCTTGCAGAAAGTTTGTCTTTGCGTATCGATTCACTCTGAGATAATTTGTCTTATGAGCCAAAACAATTATACAAACAATTGACACCTCAGGCTGGATTTCCTTCTTTCCAGTAGGGAAGTCTCCTTTGGAACTTTTTCTGGGCCCGCTGAACCTAACTGTGACCCCAAAACAGTTTCCTCAATTGCACCCACTTAAACGCTTGTTGGGTAGTCTCCATGTGGGGCCAGGAGACAGTGAGGTCAGCAGATGCTGGAGATCAGAGTTGAGAGTGTGTTGCTGGAAAAGCACAGCAGGGTAGACAGCATCTGAGGAGCAGGAGAATCGACGCTTCGGGCCAGTAAGGGCTCCAGCCCGAAATGTTGATTCTCCTCCTCCTTGGGTGCTGTCTGACCTCCACGTGGGGCCAGTCTGCTGTCTGCTCAGTATTGGAGGATCTCCACAGAACCATTTAAAAGAGCAAAAGCCTTCATGCAGAGAGAACAAAATTACTGCCAGTTTTATCAGTCACAGCTGGGTCCAAGGCCTACAAAATTAGGTGCTGAGTCTCAGAGAGACAAAGCACAAAAGCTTCCACAAGGACCTCAACTGGAGATTTCCGCACCATTATGTTGTAACTCAATGTTACGGCCACTTTCACAGGGGTCATGAGGGCTTTCAGTAAGAAGGGTAGATGGAAGGAATGCTTGCTGTGGACCCATCCAGAGGGACCCATTAGCATTTGGAAGTGAGCGTCCTAGACATACTGGAGCTTCTTTTTGACATATAGAAGACCAATCAGACCAGTATCTGTAAGTTTTATAATTTTTTTTCCTTCTGGGCATGTTCAAACATGAGCTGGTAGTTCCATTTTGTGGCAGGCAGTAATGTTCCTTGTGAGTTGGGGGAGTTTGGGGGGAAAAGAGAAAAAAAGGCCAGGTCTGGATAAGGAGGTAGCAAAGGTTCTCAGTGCTCCAGTTTTCCATTGCTTTCTGCAGCTTTAATGTCAGAACAAACATCTGGCTACTTAATATCTGTGGATGTGTTAATTTTCAACAGCTGGAAAAGGTTAAAATTTAAGCAATAAATCTTTGAGTAATACACTTTCCATATATTCACAACTCCCTTAGGAGGTAAAAATCTCTCGTTTACAAACTCAAACACAGCTTCTACTTTCCTCCTGAGTCTCTTCAGCCTTTGACTTTCATCAAAAGCATTTTTTAATCAGTGTTCAAGGAAAAAAAAATCCAAAATTGACCATTTGGGATATCAGTGGATAGGAACCAACAAATTGCCTGCTTTACCTTCCACCCATTGTAATTCATCCTACAAATTGTTCAAATATAGCTGTTGAGTATGAGGAATTTAGAAACTTTAGGACAAAGATGAGGAGCAATTTCTTTCCTCATGGGATAAAATAAATCAAAATGCTGGAAATCTGAAAGGCAAAAACAGATTAAGAAGAGTCCTTCTGGGAAAATAGGACTGAACCGTCCCCATCCTCCTCCACCCTCGTCCACCTGGTTGAACTCATCCTAATTTTGAAGATCTCCTTTAACTCCTATCACTTTCTTCAGATCAATTGTGGGGGGGGGCATGGGTACTTACGCAGGCCCCCCAATACAACTTTTTTTCAACGTACATTAATTACATCATTGGTGCTGCTTCCCTCTCCCATCTGGAACTGGAAAAGTTTATCAATTTTGCTTCCAATTTCCATTCCCTTTCACCCTCACCTGGTCCATCTCTGACCCCTCCTTTCCCTTCCTCGATATCTCTGTTTCCATTTCTGGGGATAGACTGGACATCAATATCCACTACAAAACCACCGACTCTCAAAATTACCTTGGCCATACATCCTCACACCCAGCTTCCTTTTAAGGCTTTATTCCATTCTCCCAGCTCCTCCACCTCCGTCACATCTGTTGAGATGATGCCAGCCATGTTGGACCCATCACCCACACTTCAACCCTCACCCCCTCTCTTCCCTCCTGCAACAGCAATACGGTCTGCCTTGTCCTCACTTACCATCCCACCAGCATCACCTCCAAAGGATCATTAGCCGCCATTTCCACCACCTCCAGTGGGATACCACCAGCAGACACATATTCCCCTTCCCTTCCTTGTCAGCCTTTCACAGGAACCATTCCTTCCAGGACACCCTTCCTTCGCTCCCAATACTACCCCACATGGCATCTTCTCCTGCAGCAGAAGGTTTCACGCCTGCGTGTCTACTTCCTCCCTCAGCCAATCCAAGCCCAGTGCTTTACCTGCATTTCACTCAATCAATGGAAATACAGTCCACTGTATTCGCTGCTCACAATGTGGTCTCCTTCAGATTGGAGAGACGAAGAACTAACTGGGTGACTGCTTCACAGAACACCTATGTTCTGTCAGCAGAAATGATGCTGAGTTTCCTGTTGCCTGCAACTTCAACACACCACGCTGTTCCCTGGCCATCATCTCTGTCTCAGGCTTACTGCAGTGCTCCAGCAAAATACAGAACAAGCTGGAAGGACAGGAGCTCATTTTCCACTTGGGAAACCCGTAGCCTTTTAGACTCAACAAGTTTAGGGTTTGAGCACCTTCACCCATGTCCTTACCCAACCACACACCAGGCCTTGTCATCACATGGGCTGCTACCGCACACCACCCATTGTCAGCTGTTAATAATCCCCATGAACAGCTATAAGTTCTCCCAGGCTTACCTTTACCCATTCCTTTGTCTGCCCAACTATTTATCTCTCTGTGTTTTTCTTTCTCTCTCTCTCTCTCTCTGCTTGTCTTCCTCTGTCTTTCTGGGCTCCTTCTCCTCTTATTGATTACTCCACTCACCACCTCTCACCCACCCCCCCACGCCCACTCCTGCTTTAGAATTTTTGTTAACCTTTTTCTAGTCACTACCAGTTCTGAAGAAGGGCCACTGGACCCAAAACGCTAACTTTGTCTTCTCTGTACAGATGCTGCCAGAACTGCTGAGATTCTCCAGCAATTTCTGTTCTTGCTTACACTCAAAGGGCTGTGAATCTTTAGTGTTCTCTGCCCCAGAGAATTGTAGCTACTCCCTCATGAATATCTTCTTTTGTTCATCCTTCAAAGTGAACAGGACCATGTTGATTATCTAAGGAGTTTAGTGAGGCTCCAATGGGGTGCACAGGTAACTGCTCAGATCATGTTCAAACAGGACAGAATGCCATGGATGATTGGGTTTTGAACAAGTTGTTGACTTAGAATTTCAGCTTCTTGTATTGATATGTTCTTGCTTTCGAAGGAAGCTGCGCAGTTTTTGATTTATTTGTGCAAGTGCAATAAGTCCCCCACCATCAGTGTCTTCGGGGCTTACATTGACCAGAAACTGAAGTGGATAAATAATGTAATTACAAGAGCAGGTCATTGGTTGGGAATTCTGTGATGAAACTCACCTCCTGACTTGCCAAAGTTGGTCCACCATCTACAAGCCACCAGTCAGATGTGCGACAAAATACTCTCCATTTGTCTGGATAGAAGCTGCTGCAACAATACTCAAGAAGCTCAAGGCCACTCAGAACAAGTTAACCAACG
Source organism: Chiloscyllium plagiosum (assembly GCF_004010195.1). Classification (NCBI taxonomy): domain Eukaryota; kingdom Metazoa; phylum Chordata; class Chondrichthyes; order Orectolobiformes; family Hemiscylliidae; genus Chiloscyllium; species Chiloscyllium plagiosum. Next base: position 35,462,380 of record NC_057711.1, on the reverse strand, counting down.
TAACTGGCACCATATCTACAAATAATCACTCTCTCTACCACCAGCACAGAGTAATAAGCAGAGTGTATTTCCTAAAGACACACTGCAACAACTAATCAAAGACAATAGTTTCGCACCCGGAACTGCTACCACCTGGATGGACAATGGCAGCGGATGTACTGCCACATGCACGCTCCCTTTCAAGCCACACACCATCCCAACTTGGAACAATATCACTGTTCCTTCACAAGTGCTGGGTGAAATCCTGGAACTTTATCCTTAACAGCACTTTGGGTTTACCTACACAACCAACACCTTCCTCAGAGCAACTAAGTCTATCTGGCAACATCCCCATCCATTGACCAGTGAAATAAAGACAATATAAACTAAAGGAACAATTTTAAAGTGTATTTTTATCATTAACTGTTGAAGGCAACAGGAGTGGTTGACAGAATGATTGATAAGGCACACAGCATTCTAGACTTCATTATTAGGACCATAGAGTATAACAGCAAGAAGGTTATGTTAAACTTGTATAGAACATGATAGAGCCTCAAAAGGAGTTTTATATCCAGTTCTAGGTGCCACACTTTAGGAACAGTGTGTAGAAACTGGAGAGAAAGTATAGGAATGATTCATTTGACTTGTCCCATGGATGAGAAACTTCAGTTACAGGTACAGTGGAGAAATTTGGTGGCTTCTTTCACGAAAAGAAGTCAGAGCATAGATTTGATTCAAATTCATGAAGTGTCTGGACAGGATTGATGAGGAAAATCTGAAAACAAGGGGGCACTAACTTAAGGCAATTGACAATAGAAGAAACATGAGGGAATACTTTTTCACTCAGCGACGTTTAAGATCTTGGATAACAGAGGAAATGGTGGAGGCAGGTTCAATTGAGATATTCAAGAGGGAATTCAATTATCTGGCAACAAGGAATGTACAGGGCTACAGGAAAAAGAAGGGAGAGTTAATTGCTCCAACGGAGAGCCTTCAGAGACTCAACAGGTTGAATGGCATCCTTCTGTACTGGAACCATTCTATAATTCTGTGATTCTATGGCTGGCCATCTAGCCCCATCACTGATTGATGCTCTCAAGAGGATAATTAATGGGACCTCATTGTGGTGCCACTGGTATTCACCTATAATTTGGCAAGGGTCTGCTTTGTATAGTTGCTTACAGGATCCTGGGTAGAGGCCTTCTCATTCAAAGGCACTCAGTATCTGATTGAGTGACCCAGGATTGGTATGGAGGTTGCACTGACATTTAACCCCATACTCCGCTGTCATTCAACAGAGCCGCATGCCTCTGTTCAATTGACACAAGGGATTTCTACCTTGGGGGTTCTTGTTCCTGTGGAAGTCCCATCACTGTCTGGTTAAGTTCCTGAGTGCCATTTAATATGCAAACCTTTCCAAAAAGAGATGATGCTGGGCAGTTGCTGGGTCTCCAGTTGGCAGGCAAGACACCGCACGCCTGCCCCTCACCTTGATCAATCTTAGAGTCACAGAGTCATAGAGATGTACCGCATGGAAACAGACCCTTCGGTCCAACCCGTCCATGCTGCCCAGATATCCTAACCCAATCTAGTCCCACCTGCCAGCATCCGGCCCATATCCCTCAAAACCTTCCTATACATATACCCATCCAAATGCCTCTTAAATGATGCCTATTAACGCTGCGTCTCTCTCTCTCTCTCTGCAGATGCTGCCTGACCTGTTAAATGTTTCTAGCATTTTCTGTTTTCAGAACTCTCTCATCAAGGAGAGCAGAATACATCATTGAACAAAAGCTGTTGAGAGGCTTTTGGTCCGAACCAGTGTTGAATTAATACAGATGACAGAGAGATTTCACACAAATGACCGGCACTTAGACTGATATAATCCAACAATTGATTGTAAACCTGCAGTATGGTGCAGTCATTTAGCACTCCACAGGAAAATGAAAACATCAGTCACTCCCACAGAATAATCTCCATTACACAGCTGATTATTAATTTCAGGACAATTAAGTTCTGCAGAGACCATTTTCGCACCATTTGAAAAACTAATCATGGTTTGGTTTTTACTAGGGAGCGTCTGTCATCATTGTGAAATAAAGGAGTATTCTTGGCTTCATTTCATTTGCTTATTATCTTTTGTCTGCATTAAAATGTCACACATTTCATTTCCCTAAGGGACATTCATTATATTTATCAGACAACAAAGCCTATTCTGAGCAGAGATGGGGGAGGAATATTGTACACAAAGCATTTTAATAGTCACTATACTAGATCATTTCCTGTGATTTTCTTCAAATCCAGACTACCCCACCCCCACAAAACTGTCTTCCTCTTGTTTTGCACTTCTTAATGCTTTCTTCCCCCTCAGCATTCAGATTTCTTGCACCAGTGCCATTATGAGGGACCTCCAATTATGAATAAAAGGTGTCTAAATTTCAAGGTTTATATTATACATTGAGAAATAAAGGAAACAGAGAGACAAGCCTCTTCAAAATGGATATTTTCATTCTGATATGACAGAAACATGCTAGCATGGCTACACAATTATGATATAAAGTGGTCCTGCTTTGATAATGAACATGATAAAAATGACATGATATACTCCCAGTCTCTGTTCAAGAAATGCTACACTTGGACTCCCAGGGTCTGGTACCTCACACCCATGAATTGCAGTGCAATAACACCAGTCAAAACCACCTCCACAGTGCCATCCTTTTCCTTTGACTTCCAACAGTCACATGATCCATTTAGACACTTGGTTCATTTATTAAAAGTTGCCTGGTATGGCTTTTCAGTGTAATAATCCATACAAAAAAGTATCTTTTGATTATTAAAATGTGTTCTTTCTAAAACCTATGTTTATTTTCTCAAGCCTAATAATGCACAAAACAACACATGCTTCTCTCCTTGACACCTGGAAAATAAATGTTTAAGTTGTATACAGGTTGTATTGATGTTTCCATTTAGTAAGAGTTGATTTGTGCAATGCTGTTGTGTTGCTGTAACTTAAATGTTTTTGTACATGCTAATTAAGAAACAATAAAATAATTTTATTTGAAAGTATGGCATAATGTAAATAGGCTTATTGCTAAATAAATGTTTTAGTTGGGTTAGCTTTTTGTTGCACATTTGCTGATGTATATATGTAAAAATAAAGTTTTATTACCTCTATTTTTCATTGTCCTTTCTGTTAGGATAACATTTTGTTTTGGTAAACACATGTGGCCTCTCAAACTTGACATAGTTTAGGTCCTTACCATTTCATATTTCAGCCCTGTTTCACACACTTTCCCTCGATTCCCCTACACCTCTATCTTTGACTGTAGTTTACATTTGTTTCTTTTTGCCTTCCTCTGTTTTATTCCATTTCTTTAGTTCTCAAATCTTTTCTCTGTGTGTCGCTATCTCCGCAGTAAGTCCTTTTCTTCTGTTTCTGAAATTCGGTGTCATTCACTTTGTATGCCGCGTACACACTTTATTTTACTTTCTGTATAGAATTGACTTCCTCATTCTTTCTGTCCATAGTAATTTCAGCAAGGGTCCTGAGCTTTCGATATATCAACCTATAGAATATTGTAGCACAAGAATTATTGTTGCAACAATAATATTTAGTTGAGATCTGAAACTGCCAGGAATGGCTTTTGTACTTAACCTTACATGTCTCTCCAAATTTTTAAAGGTAGATAAAACAGTTGTCAAGGTGAGGACAAATATGAATCATTAAGCTGTTTTATTTTATAGCAAGCAAACATACAGTTATGGTCAGACGCATTTACTTCAATCAGTGCAGTTTGTCCTTGTATAATAATACAAAATATAAAACAGTCAAATGGGAATGCAGCTGGGAGTTGTTAACATTAACTCCTAATCCCATAAATTCCCATGGCCTCAGGTCAAACAAGGTCAAGGAAACCTCTTGCTGGATACCAAGTTGCCCCTCAACTGACAAGTCAGTGCTTATCTTTGTTGAACATCAGCTGCAGAAATGTTTGAGGGAGGCAAGGATACCATCCATGGTTAACTACAGAGTCACAGAGTCATAGAGATGTACAGCATGGAAACAGACCCTTCTATCCAACCCATCCATGCCGACCAGATATCCCAACCCAATCTAGTCCCACCTGCCAGCACCCAGCCCATATCCCTCCAAACCCTTCCTACTCATATACCCATCCAAATGCCTTATAAATGTTGCAATTGTACCAGCCTCCACCACATCCTCTGGCAGCTCATTCCATACACATACCACCATCTGTATGAAAAAGTTGCCCCTTAGGTCTCTTTTATATTTTTCCCCTCTCACCCTAAACCTATGCCCTCGAGTTCTGGACTCCCCAACCCCAAGGAAAATACTTTGTCTATTTATCCTATCCATGCCCCTCATGATTTTGTTAACCTCTATATGGTCACCCCTTAACCCCCGACACTCCAGTGAAAACAGCCCCAGCCTGTTCAGCATCTCCCTTTAGCTCAAATCCTCCAACCCTGGCAACATCCTTGTAAATCTTTTGTGAACCCTTTCAAGTTTCATAACATCTTTCCGATAGGAAGGAGACCAGATTTGCACGCAATATTCCAACAGTGGCCTAACCAATGTCCTGTACTAAACGTCTTCTTCACTATCCTATCTACCTGTGACTCCACTCTCTCCACTGTTGCATCACAATTGCATTTTAAAGAATCTACAAGATGCACTGCAACAAAGCATCAATGATTCTTCAACTACACATTTCAAACCCCCCCTTCCACTACCTAGAAGGATAACAATGGTCGTCACATGGGACCACCATCACACACCATCCTAATGGGAGTGGTTGCTGTTTTTAATTATTGATGGGTCAAAATCTTGGCATTTCCTCCCTAACAACTCTAGATGTGCCTACACCAGTTCAAACAGGCAGCTTGTTACTCATGGGCAATAGGGATGAGCAATAAATGCTGACCCTGCCAAAAACATCCACATCTATGCACAAATACATTTGGATAGTAATGAGAAGGTTTTTGCTTAATTCTAAAATCAGAAGCCATCTGTGTCACTCTCCCAATGTAAATATATATGGACAAGGGCAACTGGGATGGACAAAAATGCCAGTGATGAGCACACCTGATGAGTGAATTTTAAAAAATCATGTGTCTATCTCTTTTGTAACTATAGACCATAAAGTCAGATGAGAAGAATGTTTTCAGGATAGTTTATTGAAACAGCATATTCTAGAGTGGACCAAGATGATCAAAGATGATCAGGTTTATTCAGGAATGAAGAGCTGAGATTGACATCCGATCAGCCATGATCTTGAATGACGGAGCAGGCTTGAGGGATCAAATATTCTACTCTTGCCCCTTGTTTGTATTTTCATATGACTAGAGAACAAGCTACAGTGCAATGAATAGGATAAATTCATGAAAGTGCCCCTAGGTAGGAGCGACCACAACATGATTGAATTTTACGTTCAATTTGTCAGTGAGCAAAATGTTTTTGAGGCTGTTGTAAAATTTAAATAAGGGGCATAAAAGCAGAGCTGGCTAAAGTGAATTGGTAAATTAGGTTAGATCTGACAATAAAGATGTAGTGGCAAATATTTAAGAGGATCTTTCAGAATACATAGAGTAGTTACATTCCAACGAGTAAGAAAAATTCCAAGGAACAGACCCAGCATCCTTGCTGAAATAGAAATGTTAAAGTTAGTATCAATTTTAAAGAAAAAACATGTAATTATGCAAAGCCAGCTGGCAAGTCAGAAGGTTGAATAGAATATATTAAAAACAAAAAGAATCAATAGGAAGGGTTTGGAGGGATATGGGCTGGGTGCTGGCAAGTGGGACTCAATTGGGTTGGGATACCTAGTCAGCATGGACGGGTTGGACCGAAGGGTCTGTTTCCATGCTGTACATCTCTATGACTCTATAACTAGAAAGTAAATAAGGAGAGAAACATTAGAGAGTGACGAAAAGCTAGCCAGGAACATAGTAACAGTTTCAATAAATATTTAAAGAAGATGAGTTAATAAAGTAAGACGGGAGAATTAATAATGGAAAATGACAAAATGGCAGAAGTATCGAATGGTGTTTTAACAAAGAACTGCAGATGATGGAACAAAAACAGAAATGACTGGAAAAACTCAGCAAGTCTGGCAGCATCTGTGGAGAGAAAGCAGAGTTAACATTTCAGATCCAATGGCCATTCTTCAGAACAATGGTGGCCCAAGCCATCAGCACCCTCTGCTCATGCTGATACGTCTGGTTACATGCATCCTAATCATGATCTAAGTCTTCAACACCTTCTCTGAACATTGAAATCTGTGGTCATGATTTTTCACATGACAGTATATCCTGCCTGCCACCTGAGTCAGCAGGAGCTGCATCCCCAATTCTCATGGCAGCTTATTGGTCATGAAGTGTTATTGGTTGGAACAGAGAGTCCCATTCGACACACAGGCTTCAGGGAGTCAATCTGACTGAACTGGCCAGTGGTTCTATGGAGAATGAGAAAGAGTGAGAGTGTGAAAGTGATTAGGTGTGACAGTGTGAATGGGAGTGTGTAGGAGTCAGTATGAGATTGAGTGTGATAGAAAGATGAGTGAGTGTGAGAGTTAGTGTGCGTGTGAAAGAGTGTGAGTGTGAAAATGAGCAAATGAGAGTGAAAGTGAGTGGGAATGTGAGAGTGAATGTGTATGAGAGTCAGTGATTGTGTATGTCTGTCTGTGTGTGTGTGAGAGAGAGATGGGGACAGGTGTAGGGATTCTATGGCAGGGAAGTGAGGTGAGGTGATATGAGGTGAGGTGAAATGTGGGGAAAAAAGGGATGAGAGGCCATGGACAAGGAAAAGCCTGAATGAGAAGAGGAGGCACCTTATGGGAGGCTGAGTGGAAAGGCAGACTACATAAAACTTGCAAGTCCTCTGTTAGGGTCTGGAGAATGGACCACCCAGGCCTGGGTAAGCCCACTCAAAAGACTGGTCGGGCAGCCAGGAGGGCAGTGGAAAGGACAAACGGAGAATTTTATAGACTCTTTGCCTGAAAAGCCATCAACAATGAGACTGTAAATATTGCATTTTGTTCCTTAACAAAGGCAAAGAAAGCAATATATTGCAGATGCTGGAAAACTGAAATAAAAAATTCTAGAGATGCTTCCTACTGAACTTACCAACATTTTTTTGTTTTTATTTCACACGGGAAGATATTTCCATTGACAGAAAAGTTAATAATCAGACGGCACAGGTTGAGGGTGATAAATAAAAGATGAAGAATGAAAGGCAATGTGAAGATTTCTTTGTCACACATTGAGTAATTGCGAGCTGGAACGCACTGCCTGAAAGAGTGATGGAAGCAGATTCATTTGTCGCACTCAACAGAGAATGGATTGAAACATAAGGATAATATTTACAACGGTACGAAGAGCAGGGAGTGTGGTTACTGTGTATTGATAACTCAAAGCTGTTTCAGGCATGCTGGTCTGAATGGTCAGTTTCTATCTCATGCTGGAATTCTATGAAATGTTGTATTAGAAATGCAAATTTCCTTTATATCTGGGCCAGAACTTTCAACCCATATCAGAATTGTTTCATCTAATGCTGATCTTTACACGTAACGTGGTTAAGGATTCTTGTGGTGCAGTGGCAGTGACCCTACCTCTGAACCTGGAGACCTGCATTCAATTCCCAACTACTCCAGATGTGTGCAGAGACCACCAAAGTGGATCAGTGCAGAAAAGACCACACTCCTTTGACAGCATGAATTGCGATAAGGGTCATCATGGGTTTCCTCCAAGCGCTCTGGTTTCCTCCCACAGTCCAAAGATGTGCAGGCAAGGTGGATTGGCTATGGAAAATGTGAGGTTATGGGATGGGCTGGAGTGTTGGTCTGGGCAGAATGTTTCTTTGGAGGTTTGGTGTGGACTCAAAGGGCTAAATGGAATGCTTCCACAATGTAGGGATTCTATGATTCTAAGTTAAAAGGTCTACTCTTGAAATATCAGAGAATGGATAAGCTGGTGAATAAATGAGTGGGAGCTTGGATGAATGGATGAGTTGGGTGAATGGGTGAGGTGAGTGGGTGGGTGAGTGGGTGAGGTGAGTGTGTGGGTGAGGTGAGTGGGTGGGTGAATGGCTGAGGTGAGTGGGTGGATGAGTGGGTGGGTGAATGGGTGAGGTGAGTGGGTGCGTGAGTGGCTGAGGTGAGTAGGTGGGTGTGTGGCTGAGGTGAGTAGGTGGTTGAAGTTGTTGGGGGAGGGTAGTTGTGTCACATTAGGATGAGATTGAGAAGTGATGTCAGGTCAAAACCTAGTCTAATCTTTGGTTAACTCCACAACTGGGATCAGTTGTGGAGTTAACCAAAGATTAGACTAGGTTTTGACCTGACATGACGTTTCCAAAGTAACTATTCCAGTAAGTATTGGCAACTTTGTGAAGATCCCCAAGGAGCAGCCAAATTTCCCACCGTAAATTTAGATTTTCCTGGCTTCAAGGATCCATGTGTGAGCACTGCTACAGGATACCAACACACATGTTTATTTGAATTTCTGGTCTCGGACAATCCAGAGGCCAAAACATTTGGCTCTTTGCCCAAAACATACGAGAATATCCAAATTTGTAGCTTTTGCTATATTAAGGCGGCATGGTGACTCAGTGGTTAGCACTGCGGCCTCACAGCACCAGGGACCCGGGTTCAATTCCAGCCTTGGATGACTGTCTGTGTGGAGTTTGCACATTCTCCCGGTGTCTGCATGGGTTTCCTTTGGGTGATCCGGTTTCCTTCCACAGTCCAAAGATGTGCAGGTCAGGTGAATTGGCCATACTAAATTGCCCATAGTGCTCGGTGCATTAGTCAGGAGTAAATATAGGATAGGGGAATGGGTCTGGGTGGGTTACTCTTCAGAGGGTTGGTGTGGACTTGTTGGGCTGAAGGACCTGTTTCCATACTATAGAGAATCAAATCTACATGAAGGGTCTGAAAGCAACCCATTCACTCTTTTTCCCTCGGCGTGATACATGAAGCTAGAATGTCAGGTGATGGCAGTAAACCGTCAATGGCGGTTTTATCGGTGGCAAACAGTAAATGTAATTAACACAAAAGGAAAATCAAATCCATTGTGTTAATGTAACGGAGCTGCCTTGAATTAACTGAAATGTTGATATTGAGTAAAATTCTTGTTCACTAACAGCTGTGAATGTCACTTTTTTATGAACCTTTGACCATCTGCTTCTTATTGTCCCATGAGATTCTCTTTTAATCCCAAAGCTTTTCTGGATATCAATGAGACATATTTTATTTAAATTAGATAGGTTGGGTCACTGGGTAATTTATCAAAAATTAAAGCCAATTATAAGATCATTAACTTGGATTGGCTTAAAATTTTTTGTCCCTGTTAAACAAATTTTGCTTGTCACTTTACACCAAACACAAAGAATTGCATAGCACAGAAAGGATGCAATCACCATTATGAAAATTATAACTTCAACAATATAAGATCGACTGCAAGCATTAACACTGATGAGGTTCATATTTTATTAGCATCTGTATGAAAATAATGGTTACTGCAGGGAATTAAAATTCAGGGACCAGTAATCTCTGTTAAGCAATGTAATTAGATGGATAAAGCTCATTTTTGCAGTACAGTTCACAATAGCAGGGACAATACATGCGAGGCTTTCTACCTACTATTACTAACCTTTCTTAATGAGTAGTTTACAGCATTACACGGTGGATTAAACTGCACGTGCAGAGTCCCTTATTATTTCAATACGATTCTGATTAAAATTAGCAAATGATTTAGGATTAGATTCTGATGGATTGATTTCCATTTCTCATGAAAACGAAGCTCTTTTCATGTAAGCACCTACACTGTTAGCACCGTGCTTTTTTTTGCAATAGGCACCCCTTAAAGCAGTGCAGTAAGGTAAGACATACTACTAATATTTCAGCCTGCATGAACATGAGAGAGCATTTAGGCCTTCTCCCCACTATGGGTAAAAAGGCCGCAAGAAATCATTAGCAACATCTCAGATGCCCAAAAGATGAAAGGCTTGACTGGTTTCTCATTAGTCTAATCACACACCTATTTTGTCCCTATTTGGCAAAGAGATTTTGATCACCTTTCAAAAGAGGTGTTTGATGTAGAACCTCCACTTGGATTTACCTCAGGCCATGGCTCTGCTGTGTTTACATTGTAGCTGAACTTCAGCACAAAGAACCAAGTCACACAGACAACACGTGCAGCAGAATAGGCAGCTGCACGATGCTGCAGCTGAAGTTCAAAGACCTGACATCAATAAACTGTCATCCATCTATCTACCAGAAGTCTAATGGCAGAGGGTCAGTGCCTATTTGTACCTTCCTTTACGATTAATGGCAGTCTGGAACCATTAGCACTGCATTTACATTACATTGACTCCAGCTTTATTCATTCTGAGGCTGTGCCATCTCCATTTGTCTTGTACATTTAGCACAAAGTGAACCTAGTGTGCAGACTTTAGTCATTTCTCTGAAACACTTCATTCTGATGCTTTGGATTGATGGTAGTCTGGGGCTACTTACAATTCCTCCATTGTTCATTTATAACCTTCAACCAAAATGGTATATTTCTGATGACAATTTGATTATAATTAAGAACTAACCAAGACCAGATCAGACAGACGGAAAAGTGAAATACTGGGATAATGTTCAACCTAGCAACAGTGCCTGGGAGATAGGGATGCATATGGCACTAATCACTAGGGCCCATGCCTTTGGGCAGCACCAGTCCTCTCTCAATGATCTCAACATGCTCAGAAACAATCATATGGTGGACAGTCATCTCTGGGATGAAACCTCAGCATCCAATATCCGACTAACCAGAGGCCAAGTCCCTGAGGCTATTGGCTTCGACAGCCAGGATGCAATTTGGATGACATAGCTCAGACCTGGCTGCATTCCTTTTCAGGCAAGCATGCCTCTCCAAAAAAACAAGATCTCAGAAAGCATTTGTTTAATTTATACTTGGGATGTGAGTATTACAGATTAGACCAGCATTTGCTGCACAGAGAGCAGTTAAGAGTTAATCATATCTCTAAGGGTCTGGAGTCACATGTACACCATGGATGGTAGTTTCCTTCTTTCAAGGACATAAGTGAACCAGACGGATTGATCAGCTAATTGACAACAATTTCACAGTTGTCATTAGAGACTTGATTCCAGATTTTTACTGCATTCAAATTCCACCATCAGGCATGATGAGATTTGAACCTGGAAACCGAGAACATTATCTGGGTCTCTGAATCAATTTGTTAAAAATACTAGCAATACCAAGAAGCAATATCACCTCCCCAATAAAACTGAAGCCCAGAGGTGACTCATGGCAAAATATCACCTCCCAGCCCTATTAATAATCAGTGAGAGACTGCTCCACCAATCACAGGCTGGTATTCTATGCTTGCTGCTGATAGGTTCACTAGTGAACCTATCAGTTGTAACTGTAGGAGAGAAGCAGCGTCTAATTGGAGAAACAAACAGGATGCTGGAAGAACACAGCAAGCCAGGCAGCATCAGGAGGTGGAGGAGTCAATGTTTTAAGTGTAACCCTTCTTCACTTCTCTACCTCCTGATGCTGCCTGGCTTGCTGTGTTCTTCCAGCCTCCTGCCTGTCTACCTTGGATTCCAGCATCTGCTGTTTTCTTTGTCTCTAATTGGAGGAACATCAAGCAGGAAAAAAAGAGTCAAGAATGAGGAAGTCACCAAGGGGCCAGACCTAACTATAACCAGGAGCTTTTTTGCCAAACTCAGCATCAAAAGTGGTGCTGGAAGAGAGTTCTCTTTTGCCAATGTTGGTATTCTCTCTGTCTGGGCTGGTGATGAGAGGTTTGCTTCATTGAGGCAGGAAAGTGGAAAAGGAAGCTGTAAGAGGCCTGGATGGAAGAGAAAAATATTACAAGAGGGATTTAATAGAAGAAGATGACTGCAAGGGCTGAGAGAAAGGGACGCTGTAAGGGAGAATTGAAGGAGCTAAAGTGGTTGCAAGGTGGTTGTGGGCGAGACAAGGATGCTGAACGTGGGCTATGAGTAGACAAGGAGACTGGAGGATATCTATAGAGGTTGTAAATGGTCTGGAGGAGATGGTGGAGGAACAAGAAGGTACAATGGAATTGAGAGATACAGGAAATTTAGTGGTGCTGAGGAGTTTGCAAGGATTCGAGACTTTGGGGTGACTGGGTGACTAGAATGAGTTTAGACAGAAGTGGGAGGGAGCAAGGAGACTGGCTGAGGCAGGGAGGCTGCAAAGGAACTGGGTTTGGGTGCAATAAGGTTGAGGGGAGGAAACAAGAGCTGGAAGGAGATAGACAGGCTGAAAGGAGCCTGGGAGAACCTGCAAAGTTGAGGGAACAGTTTGAACTTGTCAACAAATGTAACATTCAGGTCACTGTAGTACAGGAAAGCCTGAAATCACTGAGGTAATGAATTACTTGCAAATGAATGTGAAATCTCTGAATTAAGGCTGTATATACTCAAGGGAGAAAAATTTGCTATTATAATGATCACTGTGTCAACTGATAAATTTAAATCTGAGATTGAGATTTGTGATCCTGTAAAAACAGTAACAAAAAACTTAAAATCTTCCAGCTTTGTGCAGATGCAATGAAAATACATTAGCTAGACCTTAACAGTCTTTGGAAGGTGTGTTCAGTGTGATGGCTATTTGCGCGTGGAAGTGTGTCTTTTATTCTTTAAAAAAAACCTTTTTGTTGCTAATTTATGACTGATGGCTTTATGGTCATTTAACTTACCAGATGGAAACAGGAGATACTCCTGATTCCTTCCTGTGGGTCTGCCAAGCAACATATAGAAAGATTTTGTTACTGTTACTGTTACAGGAATGTAGATAGAAGTGTGAAAACTGGAAAAGATTAAAATTTCCTCTTAATTGTGCTTGATTCACATTACCTGGCCAAGGATATTCATTAGTGGTCCAAGCATTGCCTTGTTGGATGTTATACATTCCTTGCATGCTGCTTGGTGCTGAGTACTTGGAGGCCTTGATCCTGAACTTTCGCAGGTATTCACTGTCCCAATCTCCAGACATTATCTTAATGGGAGATTGTTGGAACCTTCCAACATGTGATGGAAAAATGGCCACTGACACCATTTCACTTGATGTCCTGTCCATCTCCTGTTAAATTTACAAGAGGAAATTGGAATGTTGCAGAAGTATAGAGCAGCACAGTGAATAATCATGTGGTTATAAACAGCTGAATGTCCTTTCAATTGCTCTTTTTGACATTACTGAAGAACTGAACTTTAGCTCAGCAGAGAGTTCCTCGTGAGTCTTGTGTTACTTCCCATCTGAGCCATGAAAGCTGCTGGGAATTAACATTTTCTGAAGAAAATTTTTTTTTAAGGCTTTGAATATCTGATCCAAAAAAAATGTACTTCTTTGTGAAAATCTACCTCCAGTTAATACTAGGAGTGTAACCACGTCTGACACTTTTGTACAGTCTGACAATTTAACAGCAAACAGAAGCCTCCAAATAGTACTACTTTCCCATTTTGAATCTAGTCAGTTAAGTGCAATTAGTTTTTCATGGAATAACCATCCCGGCTTTCTAAATTTAATCAAAGATCTGACCAAATCTTGCACGCAATTAATGGTTCATCTTTCTTTATAACTTTTGCCCATAAAGTTAATAGATTATCCAAGCCTTCTTCAGTGTCCAACCTTTAAGCCTCTAGCTTGGTGAGTACTTTATATCTGAATCTGCTCCTAGTAGGAGCTGTCAGTCCCAAGGCCACACCTTTTTTTCCTTTTGTAAGCCGGTGTTCACCCTTCTATTGATCACAGACCATCAGTGGGAATTGTATACCAGTTCTTTGCACTTGGTTTTAACCAATCTTCTGAAAAAGAAAATTAACTTATAACCTTCTGTCTGAAAGGAACTCCATTTCCAGTCATCACTCTTAGGCAATTAATCTCTACACCCAAATGTCAGAACTGATTCAAACCATGCCATGAGATAGAAAGCAAGATGCCTTTCTATATACGTAGAGTTTATTGACTGATCAATCATAAAGCTCCTTCAATATGTCAGTCCCACCTGTTACCTCTTTACTTTTATTCATATTTTCTAACCAACCTATTCAGATATGTGGTGATATAGCAGGTAGGACACTTTTTGAAAAAGAAGAGAGAGGGAAAACAAGGAATTATCGACCGGTTAGCCTGAAATCAGTGATGTGGCAAATGCTGGAGTCAATTAGTAAGGATGTAATAAAAGAGCATTTGAAAAGGGCTGACAGGATCGGTCCAAGTCAACATGGATTCAGTAAAGGGAAATTATGCTTGATCAATCTTCTGGAATCTTTTTGAGGATGCGACCACGAGAGTCAACAAGGATGAATCAGTGGATGTTATGCATCTGGACTTTCAAAAGGCTTTTGACAAGGTCCCACACAAGAGATTAGTAAGGAAAATTAAAGCTCATGGCATCAAAGGTAATGTACTGATGTGGGTAGAGAACTGGTTGACAGACAGGAAGCAGAGAGTTGGAATAAACTGATCATTTTCAGAGTGACAGGCACTGATGAGTGGGGTACCATAGGGTTCAGTGCTGGGACCTCAACTATTCACAATATATATTAATGATTTGGATAAGTATCTCCAAATCTGCAGAGGACACTATTTTGGGTGGTAGTGTGTGCTGTGAGGAGAACATTAAGAGGCTGCAGGGTGAATTGGACAGGCTGTCTGAGTGGGCAATTACTCAGCAAATGTAATATAATGTGGGTATATGTGAGGTTATCCACTTTGGTCACAGAATGGTGGCAGTTTAGGAAAAGGTGAGGTGCAACAAGACCTGGGTGTCATAGTGGAATATTCGCTGATGGTTGGCAAGAAGTTGCAGCAGGCAGTGAGGAAAGCGAATGGCATGCTGGCCTTCATAGTGAGAGGATTTGAATACAGGAATAGGGATTTCTTGCTGCAGTTGTACAGGGCCTTGGTGAGGGATTTTATTACACTTCTCAAGAGCAGGTGAGACTTTAGCAGCCCTTTGGGGTCAGAGGTACTACCATTGCATCACAAAAGCTCCCCTCTCCCCATCTTTATTCAGTCCAGAATATTTGTTTGGGAACTTACAGATATTTTCCCAAACAGCTTCGTCAGAGATGTTATGACTAGGGCTCCTAGTTCAGAACTGGTGGGCACTACCTTTGCACCACAAGAGCCCCACAACCCCTCCCCTCCTCATTTGCCCAATACAGTGGGATCGCCATCATGTTGTTGTTGCTTATTGGTAGCCAGAGCTGTTTCAGCAATTACTTCTCTCACCATGCCTCACTGTAACACAGTATGTCCCAAAGACCAATTATTGGCTCCTTGATATTTGTCACCTGTGTCCTTTGTGTCCTTCAGCAGCTTGACCCACAGAAATGAGACCAGCTTCCAGATGCATCCACCCAAGCTGAATCAAATTGCTCATAACCTCTGCATCCGACTCAGCTCTGCATCACATATTCACCATGAGGCAAGATTCTTTCAATGGCAGTATACACTGCCCCCAACACTTGAAGGCTCCCAGGGTTGCATTCAAGCAGCTGACAGCCATTTAACAGCATGTCTTTCAAGCAGCAGTCCCACCTCCAAGCTGACAGCCAATCAGCAGCAAGGACTACAACTCTAAATATTCACCAGAGGAGGGCAGGACCAGCAAAATGCAGGGGTCTCTTTGTGGGGAGAGGAGGCGTTGAGCTTGAAGTATGGGTGGAATTGGTATGAAGTCTTGATGGAGAGGGAGGAATGAGGGACTTGGTGGGGTAGTGTCTGAGTGGAAGGAGAGCTCTTAAGGGAGGTGTTATCCAATGTCTTACCCAAGGCCCAACCAGGGTGATCCGCTAGGCTTTGCACATCTTCCCTTCCCATTCACCAAACTCCCTCCCTCCAGTCTTGGATGTGACCTTTTATTAATTGGCTTCATCAGTCCTTCATAGAGATGTCATAGAGTCATAGAGATGTTCCGCATGGAAACAGACGCTTCGGTTCAACCCGTCCATGTCGACCAGATATCCCAAACCAATCTAGTCCCACCTGCCAGCATCCGGCCCATATCCCTCCAAACCCTTCCTATTCATATACCCATCCAAATGCCTCTTAAATGTTGCAATTGTACCAGCCTCCACCACATCCTCTGGCAGCTCATTCCATACATGTAGCACCCTCTGTGTCAAAAAGTTGCCCCTTAGGTCTGTTTTATATCTTTTCCCTCTCACCCTAAACCTATGCCCTCGAGTTCTGAACTCCCAGGGAAAAGACTTTGTCTATTTATCCTATCCATGCCCCTCATGATTTTGTAAACCTCTATAAGGTCACCCCTCACCCTCCGACACTCCAGGGAAAACAGCCCCAGCCTGTTCAGCCTCTTCCTGTAGCTCAGATCCTTCAACCCTGGCAACATCCTTGTACATCTTTTCTGAACCCTTTCAAGTTTCACAACATCTTTCCGATAGAAAGGAGACCTGAATTGCACGCAATATTCCAACAGTGGCCTAATCAATTTCATGTACAGTCGCAACATGACCTCCCAATCCTGGACTCAATACTCTGACCAATAAAGGAAAGTATACCAAACGCCTCCTTCACTATCCTATCTACCTGTGACTC
>NC_057711.1:35439023-35445273 GCF_004010195.1 Chiloscyllium plagiosum | reverse complement strand
AAGAGGCCCAGCAATCACTTCTCTAGCTTCCCACAGAGTTCTCGGGTACACCTGATCAGGTCCTAGGGATTTATCCACTTTTAACCATTTCAAGACATCCAGCACTTCCTCTTCTGTAATCTGGACATTTTGCAAATGTCAACATCTATTTCCCTACAGTCGATATCTTCCATATCCTTTTTCACAGTAAATACTGATGCAAAATATTCATTTAGTATCTCCCCCATTTTCTGTGGCTCCACACAAAGGCCGCCTTGCTGATCTTTGAGGGGTGAAAATATGTTGCTGGAACAGCGCAGCCGGTCAGGCAGCATCCAGGAAACAGGAGAATCGACGTTTCGGGCATAAATCCTTCTTCAGGAAGGGCTTTGAGGCGCCCTATTCTCTCCATAGTTACCCTTTTATCCTTAATATATTTGTAAAATCCCTTTGTATTGTCCTTAATTCTATTTGCCAAAACTATCTAATGTCCTCGTTTTGGCCTCCTGATTTCCCTCTTAAGTATACTCCTTCCTGATGAAGGGCTTTTGCCCGAAACGTCGATTTTGCTGCTCGTCGGATGCTGCCTGAATTGCTGTGCTCTTCCAGCACCACTGGTCCAGAAGATGGATAGATCACCTGAGGGATATGAAAGTCCCCTGCCACTGTATCCTCCCTCTCCCTGCCATAAGACATAAGATTTAGGATCAGAAATTAGGCCATTCAGGCCATCGAGTTTGCTCCGCCATTCAAATACAGTGATACATTTCTCAAACACATTCTACCTGTAACCTTTGATCGCCTTGACAATCAAGAATGTATCTATTTCTGCCTTAAATATACTCAATGACCTGGCCTCCACAGTTTTCTGTGGCAATGTATTCTATAGATTCACCACTCTCTGGCGGAAGAAGTTTCTCCTCATCTCTGTTCTAAAGGGTTTTCTCTTTACTCTAAGTCTCTGCACTCGGATCATAGTCTCTCCTGCTAATGGAAACATCTTCCCAACGTCCACTCTGTTCAGGCCATTCAGTATTCTGTAAGTTTCAATTAGATTCCCTCTCATTCTTCTAAACTCCATCGAGTGTAGACCCAGAATCCTCAAACATTCCTCATGCATTAAGCCTTTCATTCTCATGAACTTCCTCTGGACCCGCTCCAGGGTCAGCCCATCTTTCCTGAGGTATTGCTTATAATACTCTAATCGTGGTCTGACCAGAGCCTTACAAACCTTAAAAGTACATCCCTGCTTGTTTCTTCTAGTCCTCTCGAAATAAATGCCAACATTGTATTTGCCTTCCTAACTACCGACTCAACCTGCAAGTTTAGTTTGGTGAGGTGTTTTAAAAAATTCTCAAGGTCAAGGACCAGGCTCGCAGGAAAGTAGTCTGACACAGAACAAAACAGCCAAGAGGCGAGTCTGCTAGAATATAAGTGTTTTATTCCCCGCAGCGTCGCCACAACCAGGTCTCGTACTTACAACGGGTCTGGTTTATACTCACTCTACGTGTTACCGGAACTGGGAGCCGTCAGTTCTCGTAGAGCGGTTGCCAACAACCCACGCTCGGCGGTTAAACGCAACCCCGGAGCAGACTCTACCGAACTGGAGACTTTTCCAGCTGATATACTCTTTTCGAGATCTAAACATTCATGTGAACAGCAGAGCAAGACTGAAAAACACATTCCATTCTGGTCACATACAGATAAGAAGATTCACACGGGAAGGTGTGTAATAAGATTCACACGGGACTAAGCAACACCTTCCATTTTCGGTTAGATTCACACATGTATTGGGACACAATTTTAACCCTTTCACCACATGAGGGAGCCATAAAATTCCAGCATCCTTATCATCACAAAGACCTGCGTCAACCTTCATAACATTACCTGTCTTCATTGTTACCTCAAACTATCCATAACTTAAATGCCAGCATTCCCTAGAATGATTAACTTCAAAGGTGCAGTTGTTTCTGTATAATATTGGCATGTAGTTACACACCATTGCTTCTGGCAACCGGAAGAGCAAAGATCAAAAATATTACTGCTCACCGGATAATTTGGAACAAGATGAAGGTCTGAACAAATCCCTTTAGAAAGCTGCAGTACAGAAGGAATCAAATCTATCCACATCACTACTGGTATTTATCCATCAGAAATTCATCCTGGGAAAGTGAGCACTAAAGTATTTCCTGTACCAGCAGAAGCCAGTCACTGTTTTACTTCAGAATCTAGAACATTGGCTTTGCAGTATTTAAAATAGCATTAAAATTGTGACGTTTAACACTAAAAGCATGCATTTTGCCATCCTTTGGACAATTTACAAGAAGTAAATTCTTCTATTTTGCAGAAATCTGAATGTATTCAGGACATTTTAGCTGCAAATGAATTTCTGCACAGTTCAGATGCTTCAATGTTGTTCATTTAAAATTTATTGAGACTATAGGTTCTGCTGTAAGTCTCCAGCAATGTCTGTTCAGAATTCTAAATTCACATGGAAACAAGGTCATTAAGGACAGAAAATTATAGTTGTTCATGATTTAAGAACAGTAGAAGCAAATGCTATTAGTACCGTCCGTTCACAAATTGGCTATAATACGACTGAAGAATTTAAACCATTATTTGTAGAACGTGAACTTTCCTTACCTGTACCAGCTATAACACGATTCCAGTCCCTGGTTTAAATGGTGCTGATATTATGTGATTTTCTTATAACGTGGGGTCGCACAGGAATGGAACTATTGTACTTTATCAGAACAGACTGTGTGTAAAATATTGTGCATGAGGTGATGCTATCAATTAGTTTAAGAAAATGCTAGATTTGACAAAGGGTCAGTTAGACTCAAACGTTAGCCCTTTTCTCTCCTTACAGATGCTGCCAGACCTGCTGAGATTTTCCAGCATTTTCTCTTTTGGTTTCAGTGTTTTCCGTATTCAATTGCTCCAGTGTGATATTAGCTGGCCTTCCAATAACAGGGAGATCCAACGCAGGTGATTCAAAAAGCAAAGTTGCAGTCAAAAAAAATCCTCACATTCATTCCCTTTTTGTAGCTGAAGAATATTTCACTGAGTTGTTTCAGTTTCATCACAAAGATTTCTCACAGTTACCGTCGGAAACAAATCCTTAATCTCATCTAAGTGCTGCACGGGAAATATTTGCAGAGGAGAAACCATCAGGCACTCAGGGTTGAAGGAGGTGATAAGGAGGATGCCTAGACAGTGATTATCTACACATTCATTATTTTTGGTAGTTCAGATGTTTTAGGAGTCTGGGAGGTGATGCCTTTTTTTTCAGTTGTTCGATGTATTAGGGCCAATTTCTCTTGGAGTTGGGAAGTCTTCACAGACCTTTAAAGGTAGTAGACAGGACCAAACTATGGAAATCCCTCCCTATCATTTCTGATACATTCAATTTTTATTTGAAGGTAAAAGAAGTGGGACTTCCCATCCTTGTTTTCAAAACCCTTCATGGCCTCACCTCTCCCTATACATTTAACCTTCTCAAGGCCCAGATCCATGTCTGAGCTGTTGCAAGAGGCTTTACCCATAAATTGGAAGTTGTAAATTAATGGAGTAAACATAAGTACTCTTAAAGGGTGGATAGGATCAATACGCGTGCCAAAAATGTAAATACTTTAACTATGCCAGTCCTTAAAGTGTTAAAAACACATAGGCAAACAATAAGAGTATTTTAAGAATAAAATTGTCTTGGATGGTTTTAATTGCTAGGTTTAGGTTGGAAGAAAGCATAAAAATCGCATTGCGCAGTTTCAAGGATGCTCGTTGATATTTCAGAGGGCAAGCATTTTCATTATGAATGCTTGACTGAGAATCAAAAGCTACAATTATCTCAGTAGGATGTTCTGAGTTCACAGATTGAGAGCTTAAAGGAGCTATTATGGGATTCACTACCTTTGCGAGGTCTGAATAGATGTTCGTTCTCCACATGCAGACTTTCTTCTCTAAGGCGAGTGAACCCGTAGAATACTTTATCACAAGGGGCAGTTGAGACTGGGTTATTAAGAATATTCATTGCTGTGATAGACAAATTTTTAATCAGTAAGAGAATCAAGGGTTTCAGGATAAAGGTAGGGAAATGGAATTGAGAGTTAGCAGATCAGCCATGATTTCTGAACAGGACAACAGACTTGGTAGACTGAATGGGTTAGTTTTGCACTTATGTCTCATGGTCTTAACCAGCCCACCTCAGCACTCACCCCCACACATACTCTCTCTGCTCTGCTACCATAATTAATGGGGCCCACCCGTATTCCACATCTGCATCCACTGCCTTTCATCTCCTCCTTCCCCACCAGCCACTGAACAGAAATCACACATTTTTAAATAATTTTTCCAGAGATGGATCTGGTAAGACTTGGAATCCTCTAACTTGAGCACCCCACATTGGTAGCCCTAGAGATTAAGTAGTAGACCAGTTCATTAATGATCAAACTGCATTGGCAATAAATCAAGGTCATTAACACTTATTTAAAGTTCCAAAACAACATCTTCAGCACCTGTGTACACTTGGGGGTGATTTGTGGCAGTCACCAGGTAGTCATAGACATTAACATGAATATCCACCAGGAGCAATCAAACAAGTGTGGATGCTGGAAATTTGAAACAAAAACAGAAATTGCAGAAACAACCTCAGCAGGTTTGGCAGCATCTGTGGAGAGAAAACAATGTTAACGTTATGGAATCAGTGACCCTTCTTCAGAACTGAGTGATTCTAACATAGCCATACCATGTAAATACGATAAGAAATCATATAAGTGGTAGGATTACTCATCCTCAAATCCCATCATCATCCTCAAACCCCACCCCATCGCCTACATTACCCAAGAAAGACAGCATTGCATATAAGAGCACGTTGTCAAGAACTTCGTTTAAAGTAAGGACACAGCTCTGTGTCTTTATGCAGTCTATGAGAACTGGGATTGGTTTTGTAACCCACAGATGCCACTTTCAGGTTCAACTGTGATGATGTCTACTTCACAGAAATAACTGTGATCAATCTGTAATAACCAATGACATGGTCATGATTGCTAATGACCCACACAGTTGGACACTGCGTGTGTTTCATGTAGCGGGTACTATGATCATACAAATCTTCAGCCTGATACATGCAGTTACTCTGTGAAGGGCTTCACATTGCTCACAAGTACAGTTTGCACAGTCAGTTAGAAAAAGAAACACTTACCCCCACCTATTCACGGTCTGGTCACAGCCATTTTGCATTTCTATTGCACATTTACAATTCATATGAGTAAGGAAGGCAAAATAGGGTACACTTGGCACAATGAGTTGCAGCCTCAGTCTGGTAATCAAGGGGAGCCCCGAAATGTCTATGTTCCTTTCATGATCAGCACTGAGCTTTCACACACCTCTTTGAATTACTCCCAATCCCCAGCCCAACTGGCCCTACATGCCAACCATCACTGTTCCCATTGTTGAAGCCAGGGTGGTTGTGACAACAGCACCCAAACTCCCCAGTAACCTATGTTCACTAATGCACTATCATTGTCCCCATTAGATGTTGAGATTTGCCCCCTGCGACATGAGTTATCCCATCTTCATCCCAGCATGCTGCCTCCAATTCCCAGAATTCATTTGTCCAACTGCCACAACAGTAACCTCTGATAAATGCCCTTGGTTTTCATTGAGTTGACTCTAGCCCAGACCCTGGCCACTTTAGAAGGACAGCCTCAACTGATGAGTTACCAGAACACTGACCGACCTCTGTGTATCTCCCTGACTGACTCACCATAAATCCCCAGATTGGTTTTATTAGACCTAGAAGACTGACGATGGCCCGCTTGCTGGATTGCAGTAATATGGAGACTATGGCCTTAAACTAGTGTCCAAGACCCTGGACTGGAATCGAATGTTGCCCTTGACTTACTGTCAGAGGAACCTTTGACTGAAAGCTGTCTCCCTTGACTTGGGCTGAGGACCAGTCGCCAGAGACTTTGAGACAGACAATTTGCTTGAAGCCTATGCAGTGTGTTTGCCATTTAAGCTGCTAACACATGATACAGTGTTGGGATTGAAAGAGCTGAAAATGTGTTGCTGGAAAAGCGCAGCAGGTCAGGCAGCATCCAAGGAACAGGAGAATCGACGTTTCGGGCATAAGCCCTTCTTCAGGAATGAGGAAAGTGTGTCCAGCAGGCTAAGATAAAAGGTAGGGAGGAGGGACTTGGGGGAGGGGCTTTGGAAATGCAATAGGTGGAGGGAGGTCAAGGTGAGGGTGATAGGCCGGAGGGGGGTGGGG
>NC_057711.1:35406296-35438870 GCF_004010195.1 Chiloscyllium plagiosum | reverse complement strand
CAGCGGATGCAATAGGTGATGTGTGTGGAGGTGCAGGTGAATTTGTGGCGGATATGGAAGTGTCCCTTGGGGCCTTGGAGGGAAGTAAGGGGGGAGGTGTGGGCGCAAGTTTTGCATTTCTTGCGGTTGCAGGGGAAGGTGCCGGGAGTGGAGGTTGGGTTGGTGGAGGGTGTGGACCTGACGAGGGAGTCACGGAGGGAGTGGTCTTTTCGGAACACTGATAGGGGAGGGGAGGGAAATATATCACTGGTGGTGGGGTCCGTTTGGAGGTGGCGGAAATGACGGCGGATGATATGTGGGATTGAAAGAGCATGGTGTTGAACAGCAACATGATGCTTCATTGACTGATCACAGCTGGCAATCCTGACAAGCTTATTGCCTTTGTGTCTCAACTAAATATCTCACTGAAGGATTGTGCATCTTTAAGCTCTGGTTGAGAGAGCAAAATATAAGGTAAGGACATTTCACAGTGGAGATACTGTGATCATCAAAACTGACGCAAATTGAGTGAGCACTAAGAGGGCAATTGAGGAGCGCTGAGATGCATTCTGGTCAAATCCAAGAGTTGAGTAAATGGTCCTGTACATAGAGCATATAATGAAAGATGTTGGCGTAATCCAAAGTGCAACATTTAAGTAGAAGACTGTATGATGAAGTGAGTCTGAGATATTCCACAATGATATAGGTGGTGGGGCTGAGATGTGCCCAATGCTACCCTCATGGACAAGGGGGTGAAAGCTTATGTTGAAACATTGACTCTCCTGCTCCTCGGATACTGCCTGACCAGCTGTGCTTTTACAGCACCACACTTTTTGACTCTGAGCTCCAGCATCTGCAGTCCTCACTTTCTCCTCCCTGAAAATATCAGATCACTTTTTTTCCTTGCCAAGACCCCCAGTGCAACATCTGAAAACCTTGCAGCCTGTTCTCACTTATGTTGTTCCATCCTTCACTATTTGCTGGGTCAGATTCATTTCCTGAAGGACTGCCAGAACTTGTTCTCGTCATAGTGCACCTCCCTTTAAGAGGTGCAGGAGGGCTTTATTTAGGCAGTGTAACCTAGTTTAAAATTGTGCTAATGAGTTACAATTTTGTTCTCCTCTGCTCCTCCCCAACCCCCACTTACTCATTAACAGAGAAGCTGACGCCAATGACATGGAACAATCATTCAGTGAGCAAGATGCAAGATGCTGCATATATCATATTGAATGATCAGGACTTAATGGCACATCATAATCCACCATGTCTATTTTCAAGAACTTCCCAACTTAGCCTCCACATCCACCATTCACCACGTGAAACAACATGGAAAATCCACTCGTCATTTTGAAAAGAATTCCATTGACTGAAGGATGGATAGCAGATAATTATACTTGTCAAGGTCTAGGGCTCATACAGATGTGCTATGTTGTTTTCAGGATTCAAAAACAAGCATTCCCTTTCTCTGTTTTTGAGAAAACATTCAATTGTGTGACACTGCCAACTAAAACAACATCAACCATGTTGCATAAACATCACTTAGAATAGTGGCAGCAGGCCCTACAAACCTTGCTTTGGTAGTTTATGTTCTCCAGGGGAAGAAGATGAGGCTGCATTAATGCAGAGTCTGTTCACTCACCTGACAAAAACACAATCAGTTTGTTAATGCAATGAAAGCCAAGCTAATGAATAACCAACTCTACAAATACTATCCACAATGGTTTCTATTTAGACACATGAGCATTCCCTTCTCCAGCTGCTTATTCGGCCTAACGACAGACGAAGCCTGTCGTTCAACTCATTGTTATACTGATCATTGTTTGCTGGAAAATCTTTTCATTCTCATGAAAACTCTTCATTTTTCCTCAGGAAAAAGCCTAAGGAGGGGGTTAAAACCCTAACAAATGGACAGACAGATTCTGCCAGCAGGAGGTTAACAAGCAGATGACAACTTTCATCACTGAGCTCTGCAGACTGAGAGGCAATCACTTATAGCAGTGTCAGGCCTTGTGTCAAGCTCTTTGCCCGACTGAATTATCACACAATAGGAAGGCATGTCAGCTTTCAGGGAAAAAAACATTGACTTGGGGAAATCATACACAAATGAACAAAGATAAATCACAAAGCAATCAAGATCATATCTTTTTCATATGTACTAATAATCATTCATTACATATTAAAATATTGTACTTGTCTGTGAAAATGAACAAAGTGGACATAATTTAATGCTAATGTTTATAAATAATCAACCTCAGCACATGGAAAATGGCTGTGATTGCATCTATTTACATAAAGTGTTGATTATGTATCTGGCAGTCCAAATGACAATAATTAACTCCTGACCAAAGTTTGTGAGTTCATATATTCAGGCGACTGCAAATCTGCCAAACCTCTGTTCAGTAAGTTTTGTTTCAATAACCAGACAGAATGCTCAGTAAGGATATCACCTTGTCGTGAGGTGGCAGGAGGCCCAATGGGACATATGGAAAATCTGGCTCACAGCCCAAAGTTAGCATTCTTAATGGTGACTGTAAATTTAATTAAACTGCTGGCATCCTGCCAATGGATCAGAAATCCTAGTTTCAAGCCTCATTCGAAAACCTGCAGCCATCGGGGGCGAAATTCCGCAAGATGCGCTAACAATTACCCCATGGAATAACCAGTGAAACACCAGAAAACCAGTGCAAGCAGCAGTTTACACAATTTGTAAAGCCTTTGTAACTTATTCCAACAATATAATGCAGATCATCAGAAGAAACCAAAGGTATAGCCTGACAATCTGGAGTATTTAGAATCATAAGAGTCATAGAGATGTACAGCATGAGAACAGACCCTTCTGTCCAACCCGTCCATGCAGACTAGATATCCCAACCCAATCTAGTCCCACCTGCTAGCACCCGGCCCATATCCCTCCAAACCCTTCCTATTCATATACCCATCCAAATGCCTTTTAAATATTACAATTTTACCAGTCCGCACCACTTCCTCTGGCAGGTTATTCCATTCACGTACCACCCTCTGTGTGAAAATGTTGCCCCTTAGGTCTCTTTTATATCTTTCTCCCCTCACCCTAAACCTATGCCCTCTTGTTCTGGACTCCCCCACCCCAGGGAAAAGACTTTGCCTATTTATCCTATCCGTACCCCTCATGATTTTGTAAACTACTATAAGGTCACCCCTTCAACACTTCAGGGAAAACAGCCCCAGCCTGTTTAGCCTCTCCCTCTAGCTCAATCCTCCAACTCTGGCAACATCCTTGTAAATCTTTTATGAACCCTTTCAAGTTTCACAATATCTTTCTGATAGGAAGAAGACCAGAATTGCATGCAATATTCCAACAGTGGCCTAACCAATGTCATGTACAGTCGCAACATGACCTCCTAACTTCTGTACTCAATACTCTGACCAATAAAGGAAAGCATACCAAATGCCTTCTTCACTATCCTATCTCCTTGCAACTCCACTTTTAACGAGCTATGAACCTGCACTCCAAGGTCTCTTTGTTCAGCAACACTCCCGTGGACCTTACCATTAAGTGTATAAGTCCTGTTAAGATTTGCTTTCCCAACATGCAGCACCTCACATTTATCTAAATTAAGCTTCATCTGCCACTCCTCAGCCCATTGGCCCATCTGACCAAGATCCCGTTGTAATCTGTGGTAACCTTATTTGCTGTCTACTACACTTCCACATTTGGTGTCATCTGCAAACTATACCTCTTATGCTCATATCCAAATCATTTATATAAATGATGAAAAGTAGTGGACCCAGTACTGATCCTTGTGGCGCTCCACTGGTCACAGGCCTCCAGACTGAAAAACAACCTTCCACCACCACCCTCTGTCTTCTACCAGTTCTGTATCCAAATGGCTAGTTCTCCCAATATTCCGAGATCTAATCTTGCTAACCAGTCTCCCATGGGGAACTTTGTCGAACGCCTTACTGAAGTCCATATAGATCACATCTACCGCTCTGCCCTCATCAATCCTCTTTGTTACTTCTTCAAAAAACTCATTCAAGTTTGTGAGACATGATTTTCCACGCATGAAGCCATGTTGACTATCCCTAATCAGTCCTTGCTTTTCCAAATACATGTACATCCTGTTCCTCAGGATTCCCTCCAACAACTTGCCCATCTTTGATGTCAGGATCACTCTTCTAAGGATTCACTCGATCTGTCCTATCGAAACCTGACATATGCATCCTTCTTTTTCTTAACCAAAACTTCAATTTCTTTAGTCATCCAGCATTCCCTATACCTATCAGCCTTCCCTTTCACCCCAACAGTATATTCCTGGATTCTTGTTATCTCATTTCTGAAGGCTTCCCATTTTTCAGCTGTGTCTTTACCTGTGAACATTCCTGCCCAATCAGCTTTTGAAAGTTCTTGACTAATACCGTGAAAATTGGCCTTTCTCCAATTTAGAACTTCAACTTTTAGATCTGGTCTATCATTTTCCATAACAATTTTAAAACTAATAGAATTATGGTGCTGGCCCCAAAGTGCTCCTCCACTGACACCTAAGTCACCTGCCCTACCTTATTTTTTGAGATGATTTGGAGATGCTGGTGTTGGACTGGGGTGTACAAAGTTAAAAATCACACAACACCAGGTTATAGTCAACAGGTTTAATTGGAAGCACACTAGCTAGTGTGCTTCCAATTAAACCTGTTGGACTATAACCTGGTGTTGTGTGATTTTTAACTTTATTTTTTTGAGAGTACTGGCAGCACTGTTAGGTCTGGAAATGACTGTCTTTTAAGATGTAAAAGCTTCTCTGTGTTAAAAATGACAGGGAAACATATATTAGCATAAAGGTTTGGCTTCATATCCTTGGGAGACAATCCCCAAATCTGTGTTTGTTGCAGGCTTGACAGAGATCCCTGAATTTTATACGAATTTTCGATATTTTTCAATGAATTGTGAAAGGCAAATATACGGGGTTCATTTTCCGTAGAAATATATAAAATAGGAGCAAGAGTAGGCCATTCAAACCTACATTGCTATTCAATATGATCATGGCTGATCATCCAGCCCAGCACCCTGTTCCTGCTCTCTCCTCATATCCTTTGGACCATTTAAACTATATCTAACTCCTTTTTGGAAACTTTCAATGTTTTGGCTTCAACTGATTTATGTGGCAGAAATTCCACAATCACCACAATCGAAGAAAATTTTCCTGTCTCATAGGCTGTACTCCAGCCAAATGATGCTTTTCTTTGCAAAGTCATTGTTGGGGGCATCAATGTGTAAAATACTGTCTATCTAAATATTATCCAATCAGCTCTAAAGCAGAGGTCAGCTCACATCATTGACCAGTTTCCTAAATAAAAATAAGATCTAAATTCATCATAAGGAATATGGTTCACAAAATAATCAAATATTTGAAAATCTATTATTTCTCAAAGAGTGGCTTCAAATTTGATTTTTCTAGAAAGGTCAGCCACTCAATCTGAAAAGTCATCTCACATACAACAGTCAGATACCAGCTGTCATGGTTCATTTAGTACCCACTTTTTAGAATTCACTTACTTCATCACAAAATTAACACATGCTGACAGCAAACATTACATGCACAACAACTCATACAGGACACACCACGTTGCATTATGTTGATATGCTGTCCATTGTGACAGAAGCAGAATTTCATCTAGTATTGACCATGCAGAGAAACTTATGATTGAGTTGAGGTAACTGTATCTATACAAAACATTTATGATTGAGTTGAGGGAACTGTATCTATACAAATGTTTATGATTGAGTTGAGGGAACTGTATTTACACAAAGTTTTTTCATCTCTGTCACGAATTTTAAAATCCTAAAGCACTCTTGACTGCGGCGCACCAAAATGTGACTTCCTTTTTGACTTCCCACATAATTATAAGAGCTTATATTTAAAAGTTACTGCATCAGTGATTCACCTCAATGTCTTTGTGAGTATTATGAGGTGTGTAGGGTGCACAGGAGAGTGACAATTCAGGAATGGTAAGGCATGTGGAGTCTCTGATGGGTTATACTGAAACTTAAAGGTTAATTTTTAGTACTGAAGCACATTATTCTACTCACAGGACAGTTCACAGAAGATTTGATCTGCTGTTTTTAACAGTGTTTTTAGACAGCCTACATTACAATGCAAAATTGCTATGTTAGGTATGTAAAATGTAAGAGTAATCAGAATCCTGCCCTATTTGTGATTGCCTGGTGCCTTACAAAAGCTACTTTAGGCTAATACTATCAAGTAAACCTTACGCCAACAAAGCATCCCATTAGCTTCTAAACAAAGGTCATCACACATTGATGATTAGTTTTCAAAGAGAAAAAATCAATGGCCCAGATTTTGTGTGGAAAATAATGTCACTTGAACAATGCTTACCATTACTTATGCACAAATCAGTCTGTAACGTTTGGAAAGAAAGAAATACTCAATGAACTGAATTGCCACAATTTTCTTGCCAATGTTCAACACTCCACCATTAGCTTCACAGAAATGTTATCTTAAATTTGCCCTCACAGTGAGTCTCATGAAAGTTTTGGTTATTTTTTATGGGATATGGGCATTGCTAACTAGACCAACATTTATTGCCCATCCTGTAACTGCCCACAGGGCAGTTAAGGTTCAATCCTATTGCTATGGGTCTGGAAACACATGCAGACCAGATCAGGTAAGGACGCCAAATTTTCTTGCTCAAAGGATTTTAGTAAATCAACTAGGCTTATAGTGATTAAATTAACAATGGCTACCATTAGGCCACTTTTCATTGAATTCAAATTTCTTCCATCTGCCATGGTTAAACGCATGTCCGGGGAACATCAACCTGAGATTCTGAATTACCTGACATTACCAATATGCTACTGTCTCCCCTTGCTCCTGTATTTGCACATTAATTACTCATTAAACTTGCCGTGTAAAGTTAAATCTAGTAACTAAAGAAGTAAATATCCTTCAGCATTGTGATAATTGTCAATATTTCCAGCCCAGAAAGTTAGCTATTAATAATTTGGATAAATCATATTGTGAATTGTTGATGGAAATTTAAATACCTTAATATTTAGGTTTTTCTTATTTATCCTTTCTTTTCCTTTCTTTCAACCTAATATTTCTTTTGTTTTATTTGTTTCTCTTTCTTTGCTTGATTGACATTGAATTCATCCACTTCAATTTACCCTCCTCCTCACTCCTCCCTCTGCTATTTCTTTATTCTTAAAACCCATTGATTAAAGAGACACTCTGTTTAACCTATTGTCCATCAAGTTCCTGGATTCCCTGTTGTCTTCACTATGCCTTTATCAGCTCACGGTTCCAGCAATTTTGTGGCCAAAATCTGTTAGGACATCAATGTGTATGAGCAAGTCTAACCAATAGGGCACACTGTGAGATGGCCCACTTCCATCAATATCTTAGTCCTCAGGTCATTCTAAAGCATTTATTCCTTAAATTCGTATGTAGAAATATGCTAAAGATGATTGTTATAGTTGTAAAATAAATAAAATCATTCCTTCATGTAGTTCTCACAGGCCATCCTGCTCCACAATTGGATTTCAAACTGTTTTACTAAACAAAAATATGAAGTTTTAAATAAAATAATCTGTCTACCATGTAAAATATTTATATCATGCTAAGTTCAATATCATAAAATTCTTAATCTTATCACTTAAACAATCAGTCATTCTAATATAGTTATTAGAAATTGCATGTACCTCTTTCACAAATGGATATACATACCATTTGGACCCTTGCATCTGTTCTGCCATTCGATTAAATAATAGCTGATCTGATTTTGGGCTCAACTGGACTTTCCTGCAACTCTTATAACTTTTGACTTCCTTGCTAGACAGCAATCTATACACCTGTGTCTTAAAAATATTTGATACTACTGCTTCCACCATTTTCGGAAGAAGAAAATTCCATAGGCTAACAACCCTCTTGAGAGAAAAGATTCTCCTCACCTTTGTCTTAAAGGGTAATCTCCTTATTGTTAAACTGTGTCTTTTGTTCTAGGTTTCTCCTGGTAGATGAAAGATTCTTTCAATATCCTTTCTGTCAGGATCTTATTTGATAAGATAATCACCCATCCTTCTAAACACCAGAAAATACAGGCCCAACCTTCCTATCCATTCCTCAAAAAATAACCCCTCCACTCCAGGAATCAATCAGCTGAACCTTCTCTGAACTGCCTCTGAAGCGGTCCTGGTCTTTCTTAAAGAAGGGGACCAAAGCTGTACACAGTACTGTAGATGTGATCTCGCCAATGCCCTGTTCAACAATGATAAAACATTCCAACTTCTATATTCAAGTGCAATATATAACAATATTCCATTTACCATCCTAATCACTTGCTGTACCCGCATTTTAACTTTGTGATTCATATATCAGGGCACCCAAATCCCTACGTACATCAGAGCTCTGCAATCTCTCTCCATTTAAATAATATGTGACATTTTCTATTCTTCCTGCTAATGTGAACAAATTCACATTTTCCCACAATAAACACCACTTTCTAATCTTTACCTACTAACTTAATCAATCTATATCACTTTACAAACTCTCTATGCCCTCCCTACAAGTTACTTTCTTCTGTATCTTTGTGCTGATCAATATATTCTGTCTATATATTCAGTACTTTTATCCACTGGTACACTGGCACAGATTGTAAATAGTCAAGGACCCAGCACTGATACCTGTGGCACTCGACTCATTACATGTTGCCATCCAAAAATCACTCAGTTAAGTCTACTCTCTGTTTCCTGTTAGCTAACCAATTCTCCATCCATACTAATGTGTTATCCACCATCAGTTCTTCCTTTGTGCAGCAACTTTTAATGTGGCACCTTTTCAAATGCCTTCTGGAAATCTAAGTCAACCACATCACAGTTTCCCTTTGTCTGTGTTGTTTATTACTTCCTCAAAAGACTCTAATATATCAAACACAATATCCCCAATTTAAAGCAGTACAGTATCACTTGACCTATACTGATTTTATTTTGTTCTAAGTTTTGAAATGATAAATAAATATGAAGTGTCTTATTCAATTATTATGAATATAATGTTCCATCATGGTTCAGACTATAGGTAGTTGATGTGTAGAGAACAATAACATATGAGTGTCACATTTCAAACTATGATGAGTTAGCTGGTTATATAGATAGGATGGCAATAGTTTGTTTTTATTCATTCCCATGATAGCGGCCTTGCTTGCTTTACCAGCATTTATTGCCCCTACCTATTTTCCCATGAGAACCTGGCAAGCTGCCTCCTTGAACCATTCCAGTCCATGGGATGCATGTAGATCCACAATGCTGTTAGGGAGGGAGTTCCAGGGGTTTGACCCAGTGACGTTACAGTGACCCTCTGTTAAACAGGATAACCTTGGCTAGACTTTCCATTCCTGATTTTTTTACTGGACGTACATCTGTAGATATTGGTTAAGGACAGAATCAGCTTCGCTATTCCGCCCGAGTTTAACATATGCTAACAATCTGGCCCTGAGCTCACACATACAGAACGACTGATCTTACAAGATTGCAAAAGGAAACCAGTGTCCCTGGTTTCAAAATTCAGTGTCCCATTCAAAATGACCAATGGGAAGTGATTTTCTTTCTTCATTTGTGCCTCTAGACATGATATCTCTAACTTGTTGATGTAAGTGTTTCTCCTGTCCCCGCTCTCACCAGCTCTTTGGCCTGTGCTCCGTGGCCTCAGCCTATTGCAGAATTGTGACTGTGTGACAGTGACTACACTTCAGAAGCATTTAATTGGCAGTGCAGTGCTTTTAAACATCCTGAGGTCATGTAAGGTACTATATAAATGCAAGTTATTTCTTCTCTTTTGTTTATTTGCATTAGATGCTGGGAGCCTAAAATATATTCCCTGGCCTTTCAACCCATTGAAAGAGATGAACCCAGTTAATTATGCTAAAATGTTGATGCCACATTATCAACTAATAGCAAACAGGCAAACAATGTGTAATGTCAATGGTGTGGTGCTTAGGCCACATTGTTGGCTCCTGTGTCTTAAATAGTGTTGGCATATAGTAGTTGGCAATTACAAAGAGCCCTTGCTCTTTGATTTCTCGTAGTTACTGAAAGTGACTGTGTAGGCCTACACAGTGCATGACTAGTCAATTTGGATTAATGGGATTTAGATTGATTAAAACCTTTTTCACAGTGCTTACTAATTTGCAGTAGTTTAAGATGCCATTTCCTTGCACTGAGCTAAATTCCTTTAGATGTATTAGAGTTGGTGAATGATACAACACAATTGGTGACATCACCTGCCTACGAGTCAGACAGCAGCACAATGACCATTAAGCCATTTTTAGTGGTGCTTTGACAAGCATTTTCTCCAAAAATGAGGCTATTGTTAACGAGCTGCAGAGGAGGAGGCGAGAAAACCAGAGGGCAGCCACCCTCGTACACATCACTGAGAAGATGGGAGGGAAGAGGAAGGAACCTATTCAGCTGATCTGTTTCAGTTAACAAAAGCTGTTGATATCTGCACTGATTAAAGAAGGACGTGCTGTGCACAGAGCGCAAAAATTGTAGGCCTAAATTGAGATTAGATTCCAACCGGTGAACTGAGAAATCTCCTGCGATGAACATTGTAAAGATGTCGGGCGCTTTCTAAAGAGCTTGCCCTCATTAAGATACATTTTCTGCAGATGAATCACTACCTTCATTGCCATCCACTGTGATGAGGCTTTTTATTATTAATCAATCAGATTTTATTGATGACAAGGGATCAGCAAAGGGTTCAGGTTTGACAATTCACTTTCAAGGGAATTAAATCTTGCTAGATCCCCCTTCATGTCCCAGCTGTTTTCTATTAATTTATGCATAGCTGATATTAATATTTTATGTGAATGTCACAGTTTTATATGATTATTACTCCCTGAATAACACTGGATTGCCTTTCTGCAAAGATCTTTTTTTTGTGTTAACTACAGTAATGAGGTGATCTGAGTAGTGGCCAAGAAATCAAGAGTGTTGCAATTATATTATTTGCTGAATCAACTTCTTTAACTACTTCCAAAAAGTGAGGTCTGAGATACATTTTTGCATCCCATTGTTGTGTAGTTCAAGCTTGTTCAGACAGTGTCATAGATAAAAAAAACTGCAGATGCTGGAGCTGAAAAATGTGTTGCTGGAAAAGCGCAGCAGGTCAGGCAGCATCCAAGGAGCAGGAGAATCGATGTTTCGGGCATAAGCCCTTCTTCAGGAAGAAGAAGGGCTTATGCCCGAAGCGTCAATTCTCCTGCTCCTTGGATGCTGCCTGACCTGCTGCGCTTTTCCAGCAACACATTTTTCAGCTCTGATCTCCAGTATCTGCAGTCCTCACTTTTTCCCTGCAAATGCTGGAGTCCAAGGTAGACAGGCAAGAGGCTGGAAGAACACAGCAAGCCAGGCAGCATCAGGAGGTGGAGAAGTCACCATTTCAGGTGT
This sequence comes from Chiloscyllium plagiosum, assembly GCF_004010195.1. Taxonomy (NCBI): domain Eukaryota; kingdom Metazoa; phylum Chordata; class Chondrichthyes; order Orectolobiformes; family Hemiscylliidae; genus Chiloscyllium; species Chiloscyllium plagiosum. Next base: position 35,427,451 of record NC_057711.1, on the reverse strand, counting down.
TAACCCTTCAGATAGTGCCAGCAATCAAGGGCTAAATCTTCCTATGTTTTGGCAAACGGTCATTTCCAATGAGTTTCATCAAAGCCTAGCATATTCACTCATTCCAAACCCAGCTCATTAACTACTTACCACACCCTCCCCAGTGCCCTCTTGTCCGACATTAGCCCAAAACCGTGGCCGGACCTACTCACATCCACCGCGATGTCCCAGGATCCCTGGTGCAGACACCATACTAAAAAGGCCATTGTGCAGCTGGTCAAGCACTGTCAGTCCAGAACTGTGCCACATGGTTTGTCCCAGACATGGCAGGGAAAGGGAAATTAGTGCCCCATTTTGTGGACAGTGACCTGAAAGTGCTGGTAGATGGGATGCTCACTTCCCACAGGATTGTTGGAGGAGGTTATGTCACCAAATTATGGCAGCCTGGTCCAAAATTGCCATTCAGGTCAGTGTGATCTCAGCTGTCTGGAGGAACGCCCAGCAATGCAAAGAAGATGAATGTCCTTCTCTTCTCCACCAGAATAAATGCCACCATCTTCTCTCTGCTGCTTTACATGCACTCCGTCTCTGCCCACCTCCCACCAAGACCCCTGCCCTACCTCTCTCACAATTGCATGCAGCATCTTCCCTTCCTTGGTCTCACCTACCCAATTCCCACACATACCTCTGCGATGTCAACTCTCTCACTCAGGACACCTTGTGACCTTTTACCCACATGCACAGGCATCAAGAACTATACCAGCCAATTTCATTTCAATTAATCTCTCCCAATTCCTTCATTCTGAAGAAAACATTAAAGCAGTAAGAACAAAGATGGATGGTGTCAGTCTGAATTCAGCTCCTCAGAACCTACAAGAAGAGAATCCTGCCCCTGCCCACCCCACCAGGCTGATTGACAATGCCCAGGCCCCCGGACTGATCTTGGATTTTGCTAGGACAATCTATCTGAAGGATGCTTCCCTTAACTTGACAGAGGACTACTCTCCCAATGGCATGTAAGAGATTGATAATAGCATGGTGACGTACAGCAACATATCCGCCCCCCCTTGACTGAACACTGCCGACAATCATGACAAACTAGCTTTGTGCATGCGCTAAAAGGCAAGTCATGACATGAGTAGTGTGGGCCTGCTAACCCTAGCTGAGGGGCAAAATATTGAAACGTAAGGCAAGGCAGGGATACCACAAGCATCCAGATAGGCACAAATTGAGTGAACGCTAAGAGTGTATGCGAGCAGCCCTGATGTGCAGCCTGGTCCAATCCATGAGCTGGGTGTGTGTTCTTGAGCACAGTGTCCTTGCTGCAGCATGGCAATAATAGGTCTCAGTTTGCTCCACTATGCAGCCTGGCAATGCTGTGCTTGGATCGGAGAGACACTGTGATGATGCAGAAAGAGCTGAAATATACTAGATACTAATATCAGTGGATTGGCAGGAGGTGAAGGAGGGGATACATATAATCACTATACATGGAGCATGCCTTGAGATGTTGGTGCCATGTGGCCAAAATGAATGTGCAGAGGAGTAAATGGTGAACTGGAGTTACCAGGTATCTCCTCAGACTCCCATGTTGGGAATTCTTGGCGTCTGGTTTCTTTCCAGTGGAATAGGACATGGCACATTAATGAAGCAATAATCAGTAATAAGATGAGTGATATTGGGCAATAAACCCTGTTAATAGGCCAGTCACTGCTCACTAGTAAAAATCTTGTCTAGACATCTGAGATTTAGTTGGAGAATGTGATTTGTCCATTTTGATGTTGAGAAAGACCCCACTTATCTGACATCATTGTCCCAAATTTCTCACTATAACCCACATCATTCAGGGCATGGGAAAATTCCACCCCAAGTTATCCTCCAAACAATTTTTTTCGCTTAATTTCATATACTTTCACTTCTTTCAAGTGGAAGGAGCTTCTTTATTTCATGACTGAAAAGGCAGATGGTCAACCTCCTCCAGCTCAGTGCTGATACTGTTGTACCTTTCCTCTTCCGGATGTTCATGCAATCCAGGATATTAGCCTCAATGTTTCTCACTTCTCCCCAATGTAGAATGCCTTAGTTTTGTTTCATCCACCTTATTGCCACTGTACTCCCTTAATGATTATCTACTTTTTCAATTTTGTTTTTCTAACATTTGCACATATGTTATTCAATGGCAATTCATATTCATATTGTATCACTAACAGAAGAAACCATCTCAGGCAGCTTCACAGGCTAGTTACAAAAGGAAGGTGACACTGCACTATATAAGGGACTATTAGGGTAAAAGTTTTGACAACAAGGTAGGTTTTAAATAGCATCTTCAAGAAAGAGCAAGTTGTAGAGAGGAGGAGAGATATTGGGAGGAAATTCCACAGCACAGGACCTGAGCAGCTGATGTTCAGGACCACTAGTGGTGCAGAAATTAAAATTGGGGTTATTTGAGAGGCCTGGATTGGATTAATTCAGATAACTCAAGGCTGGAGGAGAAAATGGAAACTCTGCCTGAGCAGCACTCAATGTAGGTCAGAAAACACTGTGGTGACCAGTGAACAGGACTTGGTGCTAAAGGACTTGAGTTTTGGGTGACCTCTTATTTACAGAGGGTGGGAAGAAAGGCAGGGAAGATACTAGAATCGACACAGCAATGGCATGGTTGAGGGTTTCAAAAGCAAATAAGTGGACACAGCAGCAAAGTAAGACCATGAGGTGTGAATAAACTGTCTCACTGATGGTGCAAAATTGTGGGTGGAAGCTCACCTCAAATTCAGATAGGACATCGAGTCTGTTAACACCCAGTTCTACCTGTGACAGTTGTCAGGGAGATAGGTGGAATGGCAGGCACGGAATTGAAATTGCAATTATGTCTTCAGTCTTCCCAATGTTCAATTGGAAATTTCAGCTCTGAGCAACAATGAAGGAATGAAGAGAGGTAGTGGTGAGGTGGATCTGAAATTTGTTCAGGTATATGTAAAATAAAACTAATGCTTTCAGTTGATGGGCTGGATATTCCATGCTCCCACTGTATGTGATTTTGCTGTGTCGAACCAAACACATTCACACCCATTCCAAAGCTCATCCCAAAATTGGCAGCCCATCTTCTGAACATAAGTAAATAATTAAGGATCATTGAACATGTTTCAGGCTCAGTTGAGCCCAACATAATGCTGTCAACACCACAACATGGCTGGTGTGTATATGTGAGATGGAGTGGGATTCACTTGTCCTTGAAGGTATCTAAAATGGTGGGAAGGAAGGGGATATTATTTTTGGAGGATGGTGCCCTTTTCCCCTTTGAAGCTTTATTTTCCTTCCTACCATACACTTTTTAAAACCCCATCATCTCTCCTGCCAAAAGTCCCCTGGCCTACCTTGAAACAGTGTGGTCGAAATTACCTCCTCATTAATATTGATGATTTAAGCATTGACATGATGAAAGTGAACAGTGGGAACATACTGATTTCAGACTCCAGTCTCTTTATTATGCAATTCAGGGTCTTGGAAAGTAGTTGGGAGCCCCACTGCAATTTTAATGACCACATGAGTGGAGAGTGCAACATGCACCATTCATCCATGTCCTCACATCAAGTGGCATTAACCAGCCTACTGCTGGCTAATCCAGAAACTGATTTTTTTTCCTAAACTCTGCAGTTAGCCAGTCAGAGCAGAACCTACTCTTCCCAGCCTCACTGCCTGGGTTTATATCTCCACCTCCTACCCCACTCCACAAACCAAATGTTCTCCCCATGCCTCAGGACATACCTGTCAACTGACCAGCTGGGCCATGGAGGAGGCACATTTGACGCATGCCATTTGCCAGTCAGATGTTAATGAGGTCAGACCCCATACATAACTTGCCCAAGGCTCCGACTGGCAGGAACAGACAAGTGGCTGGCACACTTCAAATCTACCCAGCTGCCTGTTATTAGACAGTGCAGCAATAGATTTACAGATTGTAATCATTGGCTGTATCGTACATCTCCTAACATAATAGCAAGCCATTTTCACAATAGTGCCAAAAGACTTTCTGCCATTTTAAAGGGAAAATCTTATGGCCTTAACAACCAATTGAGTGCAGGCAGAAGATAACAGATGTGCCTGCACATGGATTTGATAAGAAAACCTGGAGAACACCAAGGCAGATTTTGCTGATGGATGTTCTTATCTAGCACAAATATAAACACCTAGAAACAAAATGAATCGTGCATATATTTAGAAATCTCAAGCTGAGTGCCAGGAACCGAATAAAGAAAATTGCTTGTCAACTACTCATAAGAGGTTTCCTGGGGTAAAAGTTTCTCAACAAAGGAAATAAGATCCATTTATCTTAACACAATAAACATTCCTGAGTCAATTACTGTTTCCCTTGTGATACCATTCCACTGTGTAACATCACCAGTGTTTCCTTGAACATGACTGAGGCTGTGCATGAGTCGACCACCCATCAGACCTCATCAAAGCCTTTTTCTGTGCTATGGAGTACCTCCAAATTAATTATTACTGACAATAATATTCTTCTACTGTAGACACCGTTAACATCACTAAACAGCAACCTGCAGGGTTTGCATGCCTCAGATGCTGTGACTTGCATGAAGAAATTGTTTCAAGAGATCAGAGACTTCTGAGGAAACAATTTAAGCACACACACACGGGTCAATTGAGATTCAAAAGAAAAATAAATTAATTGTAAAAAATCAAAATCTAGTTTGCCAATTATAAAAAAAAGTCAGATGTGGACTAAAACGCGTTTCCACCCATTTTCAGACCTGGGATCATGATTGAAAATTTGGCCAGTCATTAAAGGCTAGTGTTCAGTTTAACTTCATGCTCCCTCTTCATTTGCCCAATTGTAACGTTCAGCTAAATGCGTGCCATACTACTGGCTGATCAAACTCAAGAGGAGCCCAGCAACATGTATTCCCAGCAGACATTCTTACTATCTTCCATACCTAACTAAGTGAAGCATCAAGGAGGGGAGAGAGAGAGAGAGGAGTGTTCCCAATTTCATGGATTCTGCACTGGAGTCCTGAGTGATGGAGGGAAACAGCAGGGGAGACGCCATGGGCTGGGTTTCAAACTCGGGGCAGTAATCCACTGACCAGTTTGTTTCTATGCCCTGACATTATGCCATGGCAGTATCAGTGACACAATGTGATTTAAAAAACAAAACTCACTTTGGGCCACGGGTATGTTTGGTGGAAAAATTAGCCACACCAGAAACTTCTTGGAGGTTAGACCTCTTGACAGAAGGTGATTTTAAAAAGCAGTCAGCAGCGATGAGTGCGCTTACTGTTGTCTGGAAGAATAGAGCTGGGATGGAAAGCTAGGAGCCTCACATCCACATTAAAGACCAAACACATATTCTTCAAGTTCTCAAGCAATGGCAACTTTGTTTCACTGTATGAGCACTTCAGCTTGATTATTCCTCCTTTGTACAAGATTTTCCATCAGCAGCCACAATGAATAATCATTCCCTGCTGTGTTCTCCATAGCTGTTCACTAACGTGGCCCAGACCATTCATTCTTCCCATTGTTAACTTTGAAGACTTGATTCTGCTTCTATCCAGCCCGTTCAGCTATTCAATGAGCTTAACAGCAAGTTAATTGAAGGCGTGCAGTTTGCTGACTCTCCACCTTCCCTTCCTTGAAAAATGTCAATGCATCCTGGAGGGGTCGGAAGACTGACGTGCCATCTGAGTCCACAATTTTCAATGTGAACTTGTACTCGGCATCACCCCCATAGGCAACTGAAAAGCCAGCTTCACATTTCTGTAGGAGGATATGCAGAGGTTGCAGACGAACCCTCTAGAAAAGTTATCTGAAACCTATGGGCACATGGTATCTACAAGTTATCAAAATATGCTGAACTAGTGGCAGTGATGGGGATGGGAAAGATAATAAAATTATCTCTAGCTGTCTGCTCTGTGCAGTAAGTCTACCCATTATTTTTATTAGGATGATATATCCTAATTAATAGCATTACCAATTGTTTATTTTTCTCTGAGGAATAAAGATTTAAAGAATCAATATATTTTAAAATCAATAAAATCAATCCTTATTTGGACAGCACTTCCAATAGCCCAAGCATAGTTAGAGATCTGAGCTATTTAAGAGTATCATAGTTAAAAGTTCATAATGACCTACTTTGCATTGGAACAAGCAAGAGTGAGAGGTTTTATTATTCTCGGGGTAAACAGATTTGCTTTAATATGGCTCCTTTTATGACCACAAGATTTTCCAAAGTGTCTCATGCCCAACAAAGAATTTCTGTGGTCCCTGCTGTAAAGTAAGAAATGTAAAAACCAATTTGTGCTCAGCAAGCTCAGAGAAACCCTAATGTGACAATAGCCAGATCGATTTATTGTTGTGATGTTGGTTTCAGGATAAGAATGGCCAGGTTTCTGGGAGAACTGCTCTGCTCACCTTTCAAGTTCACCTCACAGATAGATCAGAGCATAGGTTTCAAGCCAGTTCCAAAAGTCAGAACCACTGACAGTGTTGCTTGACATTATATTACAGGAAATAGAAGGTCGATTTTGTTACTCCTGATTAACCAAGTGCCAAGTGCTTGATCTTTTTGGTTCTCACAGTCCAGGAGCACAATTCGTAGAGCTGTCATGAAATCTTTTAGCTTAAATGGCTTACAAAGTAAAGACATTACCTTGTTGAGTCACATTGACTAGGAAGAGCTCTAGTTTGACTCAAGAGATAACTTGTTAAAAAAGATCTGGGGCTTAATCATATCATGTCATTTGATTATGTCATTTGCATTGATTTTTTTTGGAGTGTTTTTCACTGCAAAGCCTGGCAAGATTTCTCACTGTACTTTACCAAATCTATCCCACTAATTACCTACTCCAAATACGGCATTCTCCTCATCCAATACTAGCCCCCTCTTATCGCGCATCATACCCAGAACAATTCACCACTCAGCAGATATCCACCAAGACACCAGCACTCCTGGCACTTACACCATATTTATAAGTCCACCATGCACCCAAATGAGCACTGGTATTCATCGGGAAGATGTCAATGTCGGGGAATGTGGCAGTGCGAGTCTCTGATGCACCTGGAGGTTCTGATATGGAAGAGGGGGTATCTTCTTCCCAAAGAACTTGCAGAGGAGGCTACAACAACAGAACCTGGAAGCCTGGTCACCACTAGGGTCAATACAGTCTCCACCATGCAGAACAGCTATCAGTGCATCAGCTCAATGATCTTCTCTTGTCCATCAAGCTGGGGTTATACTCTTCACTCTACCACGTCACTCTCAATATATCTCTTCTAGGATATACGCTTCCCACCAAGTCTCACACTCAGCTACTCTCACTATTACATTGCAACATCATCTCTCACCTGCTCCTGTTCCCTCTTGTTCCACACCACTAACCATGCATGGACTCTGCACTACCTTCTCACTTCATCGGGAAACTTTGCCTGTACCAGCACTAACAGCTATGCTACCAACTTTCATCTAATCTAAGCCTTCTTTTCCTCTCATTCCAGGAGAAGACACCCGCAATAGGCAGAAAGGGTGCAGATGGGTGGAGGGTGGAGGTTCCTCATCCCATATGAGGAGCGAATCCTGGCCCTTACAGTGGAAAACCAGGACCAGAATTGTGGAGATATCAGGATATCCATGTACCACAAGCTAAGTTAGTCCCACTCATCATTGCCCTCCAATTCACACAGTGACCCTGCTATCAGCCTCATTCATTGCCCAGCATTTCTAACTATTGGACACTATACCTTTTCTCCCTTGTGTTTTACAATTACCTTGCCAGAGAAATTGTTTCATTCCATTCTGAATGCTACCTGGATGCCCAATATTCACATTCTAAGGTCCATGTTAAAAAATAAAGATGGTAAATTAAAATAAACTAGATTAGTCCAATGAAAGGATAGAACTATGTAGTGAATTATATTTGTCAAACCTTTGGCTCAGAACCTCAGATTACTGACAGACTTGCTGAACCTTCATTCAAAACATGCTTTTTTTTAAAAACAGACAAACAGCCAAGAGATGACAGCAGATATAAATTCAGGACCTTTTGGTAAATATGTGTGAACCAGTGGAATCTGCAGAATCTTAGGGAAACTTCAAACAAAAGACTTAAAAGGAAGAGATAACAAGGGGTTGGCCAACCCTCTCAGTAGAAAACTGCAGATTATGTCCCAAACTGCAGATGCAACTATGATTTATTTGGAATAGTGGAATATAGAAAAGTGTTAAAAAAGACAATTGCAACCCTGGTCTGTCTATACTCACAGGCTGATATACTAGTGTGGACTACTGTATATGAAGCACACAACTTGAGGACACCATTAGACACTTCAGCCTTGCAGGTTAAAAAAAACAGACTTCTCCATTCCCAATGCTGGATGTTGGGCCAGCCATTGAAGAAAATGAAGGAAATAAGACAAAACCCTTTCAGCTATCCAAAGAGGCAAAAATGCTATAATTAACAGCTTCACTCTATGCCAGTATGTTCTTATTTAACAGGCACAGGCGGTCCACCATCTATCTTCATGGAACTCAGCGAAAGATTCTTTTTAACAATCGTCTTCTTATTTAACTCTAATCTGCATGTATGTGTGCCATGTTTTATTGTTTTTTTTAATGTTTAGCAGCTAGTAAACTCATCCTTTCTTTAATTCAAGAAGGCCTGGTTAATTTCCTTCATTTGGATGTGGAAATGGTATTGATAAGAGAAGTGATCCTTTTTATATTAACTTTGCTGTGACCAGAGGAGTTGAGTGAAAAAGGGGAGCCAGTTCATCCTTCCTGTCCCTGGAGCATCGCCATTTGGGCACATCCCATCTGGAATTGTGAACTCTCACTAAGGAACCAATCCTAACATATTTTATTGGTCGAAAATATTTAAGGATGTTTCAAAACATTTCTTGTGCAAGTTTTGTGGTTGTAATGATGGGAAAACTGTCAGAGTTGAGCAATATTATAACCGTGAAACTGACAGTCACATTCGGCATCATCAGATACACAGATTATCCAGAAATCCAGAAGTTGTTGTCAGTGATTCGTCCCTCAACAGGACGCACTGTGGATATCCTCACAAAGGAAATGTTCGGAATTTCTTGATTTAGACACAAGATCCACCTCTTACGCTAATAATCACAATATAAATACTCTTGAAAAAGTTGCAAATTGCTGAATGAGATGCAACTGCATTTTAACAGCGCATTAAACCATTGTTATTTTAACATGATTTTTCTAGTCTGAAAAACAAATTTTATTCTGATGCAAAGTCAATTTACCCCATTATGATGAAATAATTCTACATATTTTAAAAATAATAACACTTGTAATTTTTAAATTTTTGCTTTTTCTGCTCTTCCAGCTTCGAACAACTTTGGAATTAAAACATTGTTCTTTGGAATGCCAGCATCCACATGATAAGGTAAATTGATTGTCAGGAAGATGAAGATATGCAAATTTTGAAGCAATCACTATTTTACCAAACGTCCTTCCACAAGGGTAGTTTACATTAAAATTCCCTGATGGTACCAACTAATTTTGATTTCTCATTTTATGTTTAAATAAGAATGGAAAGGACAGTAAGTTATGATACATAAGTAATGAACATTGAAGAATGTGAATTCTCACACTACAATGTCAAATCATTTGTTTTGTTTACTTTACATTATTAGTTATTTTATTCCATTTAGTCGGCTCTTTCATTTTATCTTTTCATTCAGTCATTCTTGCCAGTTTGCACGACGTCTGACCACATTCTAAGATTTCAGGCTTACACATAATAAAACCTAAGAAGATGGTTAAGTGCAGCTGAAACGTTAATTTATTGCATTACATCACAGACAGTTTTGACTCCAGAACATATGGTGAGGAAGGAGTTATCTTTAAAAGGATCCTAAAAGACCATGAGTTCCTGTCATCCTCTCCTTTCTTCTCCAGTGATATAAATGCAAGTCAGATTGTCTTACACCTGGATGCTATATATCTGTGTCAATACATTAGAACATTTTTTAAAGTTTATAAGAATGTGTTGAGTCATTGTCTTCTATAACAAATTCAATATACACATTTTAAAAAGTTTGCTTCTGGTGTTATTCTATTTGCAATTACTATTTTTACTAAAACAAATTACACTATAATGGGTTAGTTGAATCATAAACTTTATCAGGCATCTGCCTTCCATTACAAAGAAGTAGTAGACAGTGGTTTACTAGACTTTCAACAACTGAATGGCACCAGTTTTGCATATCTAACAATTCTGTGGAGGTGAGTGACTTTTTCCCCCAGTAAACTTTCTACTTTGAAGTCACATGTCTGCTTTATGCCAACAACAGTTTCTGGGAGAAGTAAATAATGAGTCACAAAGGTCATGGATAATGTAAACTAGGTCTCTGACAATGTTATATATTTGTGAACTCTAAATCAAACTCTTAATATCAACAATTCTTCACAGAAATAAGCAGTAAAGTAAAACCACAATGTCATCTCAAGTTTCCAATCATTGAGTTTTAGAATTTTAAAAAATGTTCCCATCTCATTGGATCTCTGGTATGGAATATATGCATTTATTCACCTTTTGACAATTATCGAGAGAGGAAAAGCAAAACCAAATGTCAGCCATTGATTTTAATAACTCATGGGATCAACAGTTGCAAAAAATGTGAGGAAACATTCACTTTTCAGACAGTACATTTTAGGAAGCTACCCAAGCAACTACTCAAAGAAATGCAATACATAGAAACATCGAAACATAGAAACTAGAAGCAAGAGTTGTCTATACAGCCTCTCCACCCTGTTCTGCTATTCAATATGATTTACCATCCTCTGAGTGAAGAAATTGTTTCTAATCTCAGTGCTAAACAGCCTACCCATTTCCTGAGACTGTGACTCCTGGTTCTAAACTCACTAACAAGGAAAGACATCATCCCTGCATCTCGTCTGTTTGGCCTTGATAGAACTTCATGTTCGATTAAGAATTTTAATCAGATTTCATCTCATTCTCCTAAATCCTAGTGATTGTAGACCTATTTGAAATGATTCCATCTCAAAAGACAGCCCTGTCATTCCTGGTCTCAGCCTAGTCAAGCACTGCTACACTCCCACTATAGCAAGTTTCTCCTTTCTTAGTTAGAGACCAAAACTACACACAATACTCCAGGTGTGATTTTACTAACACCCTGTATAACTGCAGTAAGATATCCGTACTTCTGAATTCAAATCCACTTACAGTAAAGTCAATATATTATTTGCCTTCCTGGTTGTTTGCAGTACCTGTCTGTTTGCCTTCTTTGACCAGTGTGTGAAGACACCCAGATTCCTTTGTATGTCCACATTTCCTAACAAACCACTATTTAAATCATTATCTGCCTTAATGTTTTTTCACACCAAAGTATATAAATTCATATTTACATTCATTCATACTAAACTGCATCTGTCCAATTTGCCCCCTCACTACACTTGTCTCGCTCATCTGAAGCCTCCTTGCAACCTCCTCACACTCACAATCCCATGTCGTTTTGTGTCATCAGCAAACTTGGAAATGTTGTATTTGGTTCCCTCATCCAGGTCATTTATATATATCATGATTAGCTGGAGCCCAAGCACTGCTCCCTGATGTACATCTCCAGTCATACCTGCCACCGGGGTAAAAAAACATTTATTCCCACTTTCTGTTTCTGGTCTGAGAACAACTTCTCAATCCATGCCAATACATTACCCCAATCCTATGTGCTTTAATTTTACCCACTAGCCTATGTGGAACCTTATCAAAAGCCTTCTTATCATCGAAATACACTTCATCCATTAGTTGTCTACTAATTTCATCTTCAAAAAAACTCCAAAAGATTTGTTCAGCATGATTTCCCTTTCATAAACCCATGCTGACTTTGTCTAGTCATCTGATGTGATAGCCCAGCAAGGTCTCAGGTTCATCTGCTGGTGCTGAATTTGATTCTCCCCCCGGAGGTTGATTGGATGGCTGGCTGGTGGGCAGAAGGTTGATTTAATCAGGTGTGAAACTGCGCTGTGGAGATCCCCATTGCCTTCCAGACTCACTCCGGTTGCTCTGGTTATGGCAGCCCATGATCAGCCTTCCTGTCTAGAAGCCTATCAGAAACCCATATGATCCACTGAAGTGGCTGACCCAGCTGTCAGTGGTATTTGACCAGCGGGGGAAGGGAGCATTTGGACAACACACCAGGTAAACCTTGGCAACTGTGCCTGAGACCAGAACTGGGGAATTCCTTCTAATTGGCAACCCATACCAAACAGTGATATCCACCATGGACTCACTCACAGAAAGATATCCATCAGCCCAAATCATTAATCCTTTGTATCAACACCATCTCCTCATGAGTCTTCTCTGTCTGGAACTGATACACACACTCCACTGGTCCTACTCCTGGGGTTCTAACAGCCTTTGTATAGCTGGTAGCTATTTTCCTGAGGACAGTGAAGGGCTGACTTCAACTAACTTAGTGCCTGAGTTGTATTACATCAACCTAGGGCATCTCAGCTCATGTCCCCGAACACCACCACACCCCCACCCTGACTCCCCACAACCATTAAAATCTGTCGTTGGCCTCTGCTCAGTTAGTATCAGTTAGTAAAGTATCACAGAATCAAAGTATCACAAAGTGTGGAAATAGCCCATTTGGTCCAACAAGTCCACACAGACCCTATGAAGAGTATCTCACCTCAGCCCATTCCCCTACCCCAATTACTCTACATTTCCCCTGAATAATGCACCTAGCCTAACCATCTCTGCACCCATGGCCAATTCACCTAACCTGCACATTGGGAGGAAACCAGAGCACCTGGAGGAAACCCATACAGTCACGGGGAGAATGTGCAAACTCCATACAGACCCCAAAGCTGGTCCCTGGCGCAGTGAGGCAGCGGTGCTAACCATTGAGCCACAATGTCATCCATTGTAGTGGTATAACAGATGTAACCAAATGTTTAAACTGACGTCAGCTAATCTGGAACCTGAAGCACAGCCTCTATGGTTTTCTCTGCTCCACTGCAACCTAAATATGACAGTAATTAACCTTCAGTTAGGTGCTCCATGTGGGCTCACAACTGAAATCAGAACATGGGCAGACTGGAGACAATTAACAGAATGGACAGCAAACTGGCTATAATACAGAAAACAGGGAGTAGCTTATCACTAGCATTTAATAGGTCCTAAAAAGTATTCCTTCTTTTCAATGACTTGCCTGAACCATTAGTAACTAGAAGTGATCCTGAGATCAACATTAATAAATGATAGTCACTTCACATTTTCTACCAGTATTGTGCCACTTTTGCAACATGTCAACTCCTTTTCTAATTTCAACCATAAGGGGAAATGTAAGAATGAATTCAAAGACAAAGAGACAGATTAGGAATTAACCAAAGGCTTTGCATGAAGTAATTATTAACCTTTTTGTCACTGGCAAAGCAGAATGTTTTGACAATGTAAACAGATGACCTAATGTAAGAGATAACCAAGGAAATGTGACCCATCGAATAAAAAGTAATAAAGTGACTAATTGTGGCCTTAAGTCAATCAATCTCAACCTATTTTATTCCCCTGAATCAACCTGTTCAGGGATGTTACTACACACTGCTGGAGTAGGTAGGCCCAGGCCTCACTGGTTCAGGGCAGGGTACTACCACTGTTCCACAAGAGGACCCCTCCAAAATGTTCACAACTGACCCTTTAAGAGTTGTAAACACATTATCTGAAGAGGGTTGAATACCTGTTTCTATGCTGTGGTAAAGAACTGTGCCATTTTCCCAACACCAAGACAGAAGAATTTATATTCTGATTTTCTTAAGCCCTGAGAAAGTGGAAGAATCTATTTTGTGAAAATTGGACATAACTCACCCCCATGATAGTAACACTTGTGATATGATTCTGGATCAGTGATGCTGGAAGAACACAGCAATTCAGGCAGCATCCGACGAGCAGCAAAATCGATGTTTCGGGCAAAAGCCCTTCCTGATGAAGGGCATTTGCCCGAAACGTCGATTTTGCTGCTCGTCGGATGCTGCCTGAATTGCTGTGCTCTTTCAGCACCACTGATCCAGAATCTGGTTTCCAGCATCTGCAGTCATTGTTTTTACCGACTTGTGATATGAGTCAAGTCAACAATGATCGAAAATTAGATTTATACAGCAACTAAAAAGATCTCCAAAGGTGTTTCACAAAGCTGATCAAACTATAATAGTCACTGGATCAGAGAAAGCGATATTGGAAAATCAAAGACCTGTTTAACAGCTATGTGGGGGCGCTTGGTATAACCTCCAGCCTGAAATAGGCAACAGTATGGACACACCGGGAACTAGTCTCAGACCTGCTCAGGGTATTGCTGAGAAGATGCTGCCACCAATCAGAATTCCAGGATTCGCTCTCGTGTAGCAGAAAGAAAAATGTTGGGCTGGCTGCCTCTGTAGTAACAATGGAGTAACATTCTGAGAAAGGGGAGTCAGAGCAGGGCCAACAGCTGTAACACAGGTAAGTCTTCTCTTTTTGCTGATGACTTCCACCATTATGCAGCCACGTAAAGAGACAACTACTGTATACTGAAGGCAGCAGTCCAAGAGTTTGCTGCTTTCAAGGTGACCCAATCTCAACCCAAATTCTCTACTTGCAAATACATGGTGCTTCTTTGCAAGGGGTTCACTCAGCACATGGTTTTAATTTGAATTAATCCATTTCCAACTCAAGCAAAGGGACTGAAAAAATATCAATGTGATGGCCAAAACAACTGGAGGTTTAATAATCAATCTTAACAAGCAACATTAAAATATGTGACTCTTGCAGTTTTACAATGGTGACTAGAATGAATGTGAGATAGTTAAATAATTTATCTGGAATAAAATAGCTGGCTAGGATGTACCTAGCTGCTGGCAGATCATTCACTTTTCAAAAAGCAAAGGGTAATTTATTTCCAACTGTATCTAATTGTGTCTGGCCCCAGGCTTAAATTAATTAGCTGTGATCCCTGCTGATACAAAGCCAGACTCCCTATCACATTGGTTTGCACAGAAGCATTGTCTGGTATCTATTATTTGTCTGTTTAACTCTAATGGGTCAAACAATAGAACAACTTGTATTTATAGCGGGCCTTTAACATAGTAAAACATCCTAGGCATGTTACAGAAGGGTCCTCAAACAGAATTTGCTTGTAAGCCACATATGGAGATACTACCATTGATGTCTAAATGGTCAGCGATAGATTTTAAAGAATGACTTAAACAAGGGGAAAGAAATAGAGGCAGATCACTTTAAGAAAGGTTTAGAATTTAGTGTCCCATCAGCTGAAACCAATGACAGAGGGACTCAAGTTAGGGATGCTCAATCCATCTTTCAGTTTGGTGAATAGCATTTCCATGGGTATTTGAGATTTGGTTAAATCTATCTGTCAGAGACTGATTTTCCAATTGGCTTCCTATTTCCCTATTCTCCGCACTGAGACAAATACTGAGTGGGTAGACAGTTAAAGTTGACCAGGTTACCCTTCCATTAGAATACTTCGAATTCAATTTTTTACAACACCATTTCCAGGCTT
The DNA here is from genome assembly GCF_004010195.1 of Chiloscyllium plagiosum. Lineage (NCBI taxonomy): Eukaryota > Metazoa > Chordata > Chondrichthyes > Orectolobiformes > Hemiscylliidae > Chiloscyllium > Chiloscyllium plagiosum. The sequence goes on along the minus strand of NC_057711.1, from coordinate 35,411,917 downwards.
TTCAGACTGGCAGCTCACTTTCAGCCATTCATTTGCCTTCTTGATTACGTCAGCTGGCAAGTCCTTCATGAACTGTCACAGACAGGAAAACCATATATAGCCTAACAAGAAAGTACTTAAAGTTATGCTGTCAATTATGGGGAATGGTAGTTAATATTCTTGCAGCTGGTATCAATACAATATCTAGGTAGCCAGAATCATGACAAAGGGACAGTGTAGAAATGTAGTATTATTGATCCAAAGCAGAAAGCCTGGATTTCAACTTCTCTTGAAGACAATGGACAGACTCAACCAAGTCCCCAGAGGATATATACAATTCAGTCACCTTCTGCACAATAGAGAACAATGCAAAGTGAAAGTGGGACTTTGAATCTCAGACTATGGAACACTACCAAGATCTGTTGCAAGTGGCACCTAATTTAACTGTTCACTGACTGTGCAGGCCTTTGAATGGAAAATCAAACCATATGATGGTATAATAATCCCCAGGAAAAGAGGTCTTTTCAACAGCAGTGCTCAGGACACCCATCCAAATATTTATTTCCATGTGCTTGTTTGTAATTTAACTGCTGGTTTGAGCAGGATAGCACCAAGAATGACTTCTACAATTGAAAGGTTCACAAGTGAAATCCTGCCATTGCTGCCACAGACGATGCCTTCCAGAAATTGAGGTTGTCCCGACAATACATCCTGCCGTGTTTATGTGGGTTTTCAGCCATTTGCATTCAATTTGAACTCATTGCCCAACCCCATAAGAATTCAAATCATGGTCAGTGCATGTTACTCAATATTTTGAAAATGATTTCATACTGATACTAATGTGAGACATTAACTGTGACAGATCCTTCACCTGAGCTGTAGTGCTGAAGGAGCTCTCCTGTCTGATTGTTTCGGTAGATTAGGTAAACAATAAAACATCCCATGGCCTAATTTGACACAGAATGGGGAGACTTCATGGCGATCCTCTCATTGAACACATTACTTTCTTCTGCTATTTGTGGGGTGTGTCAATGTACAAAATAATAGCTGTACGTGTTTGCAACAATGCTGCAAATCACTTTGTTCTCTGTAAAGTATCTTGCAAGATCTGGAGTGTCATGATATGGCAGCATAACGTGTGAGCCTTATTCCTACTGTCACTAAGAAATTAAATGGAGAATCAAATCATCAGTGCCTTTGACAATGGTCAATTCATTTCACTCCCTCCAACTCAAAAACCTCAGACAGCCCTACTTCCAGTTTTGGGAGGTGTATGATTTCTACATCACCCAACTTCAAGATAGATGTGAGCAAACCAAATACCTGAAGGGTATACTTTGTAGCTGTGTGCGATTAATATGTTATAAAGCTACTGTATTTTGTTACATCCTGTACTCATTTCTGATTATTCTGTTGTAAAATGTGTGACAATTGCTCTTTCATAATTCTAATATCCATTCTTTTATTGAACTGACCTACAGACTTCAGGACAAATCAACTGACCATTACAGATGGGTATTTCAAATAACAGCAAAAAAAAAACTGGAGAGTTTTGTTCAGGTTTTCAGGACTGAAATTGAATACTAATGAAATTAATGAATATGACTGTAATTGTAATTTTTATTTAACAAAAATGTGGCTTTCATGTAGAACTGAGGGAATCATTTAAAAAATCATTAATTTGATACTTATACTGAATGATCATTTAACAAATCAGTATTTTTTAGAATCTTCTTTTACTTATTTTCCAGCATATTTCCTCTTTCCTTATGTTTAACTCATTCTTACTGATTGATTGCATCTCTGATGGCCATTTTCAGTACCTTGCTCAGGTAGTAATTATTCCCATGTAAATCTTGGCACTGAGTGCCAGCAGGGTAGCAACCAGTGGGCATTGTTCTTCTCTCTGACCCAGGGGCACTGACCCAACTGTAATGCTGCTACCACCATCCTGCTGTGATCAGCTAACACGGCGCAGACCAAGCATCTGACATGATCTCACTTGATAAATTCACTGAGCTGTCAGAAAACACTTATTCTTGCATTTTGCAGTCTCAAACATTTTTAATCCCATACATTTGACCAATTGAACAACTTAGAGACAGCACCCACTCTGTGCAGTTTGATTTGCTAATGTAGAGATATTCAAAATGGATGCGGCTACAGTCGACTGCAAAACTGATCATACAAGAACAAAGCAACCTCAGTAGGTTTAAGATGGGCTAGTTGGTGGTTTTCCTTCCAAGAGATATGAGTAAGCCAGCATTGGTTGTTGTTGAACAAGCACCATCCCAGTTCCAAATACTGGAGACCAACTTCTGTAAGACAGTTTATTTTTAAATTAAACACCAGCTCACAGACATCAGTCTCCTGACAACCACATTAAAACTGTGCCGGTATCAAAATAAATATGAAGAAATGCAACACGGTGCTTTTTTTTCATACCTGACCATTAATATTTCCTTTATTCCCATAACGCTGACAGTTCCAAGGGTAAAGTCAGGAATCATCAAAAGGCTTACAATGAGTTCACCATTTTAGTAACGATTATTGAGGTCAGTCTGGCTGTTAACTTGTTTTTCTTTTCACACAAATGTTCTTTTGTGTTTATTTTTTGTTCTGTTTCATTGGCATTCATTAGATTAAAAGCCCTCACGAGATGCAACGAGTAGTACAGTAAAGCAAGACTGCATTAAAAAATCGTTGCATCAGTAATGGCCCACTGATACTCTTTAAGAAGATCTGCTGAATCTCAACATCTGCTGATCCCTAAGGGAACAATTTCTAATTCAAGAGACAGATTGAAGCAAGTGCCGATGTGAAATTAAAGAGCACTGTGTAAATGGAGCACATCAACTCGGTTCAGATAGCACAGATTAAATGATTATTATGACTGGTACTCCTACATTTCTCCAACAGAAACCAATTTAAAAGCAAATTCAAGAAAAACAACTCTTTAAGGTTGTGGAAGTCTGCGTGAACCACTGCAACAGCATCAGGAAGGCAAAAATCATTTCTGTTTCAAGCTGTTCTGCTTATACTTCAAATATTCAATCAGTTCAAACATATCAGAAGCCTTACCTACTTGCTACTCTTTAATAATGCATTGCACTTTTGTGCAAAAGTTGCATGTGTCTTTCAGAACCCTAAAGAATTTTAATGAATGGAAAATCATACCATGCTTTTGCTGGAAAATATAATGATTCAATGAAAAAAAATCAAGATGATATTAAAGTACTTCCCATCAATTTGCAGAATCACCGATGTTTTAAAATTATATTTTGTGCATTAACTCCTCAGAAAGATTTCTACATCAAGTCATTGTAAAAATGTATTAACTCCACATCATGCAGTTTAAATGTAATCTAGGTTGACCAACCTATCCCAGCTCTGTTTTTCACCATGCATTCATTTGCAGTGTATTTTTGTACAGCAATCGAACCTATCTACTGTTTGGGTAGAGATTTCCATCTGTAAAAAAGAAAGTAGGTGCCTAGTAACATTAATCAGCTCTTAGATTAATTTTAATCACCTGATTGACCTGTGGTTTTCCCTCTCCCAGATTGTTACATGACTTTTGGCTGGGGTGTGGTGAAGAGTCTATATATTCTGAGACACAAAGCATCAAAAACCAGTAGGCTTGAAGGATCATTAGATCTTTTCTCTCTCCCATTTCTTCATAGAATTCCCACAGTGCAGATACAGGCCATTCAGCCCAGCAAGTCTGCACCAGTCCTCTGAAGAGCATCCCTCCCAGGCCTACACCCCACATTAAAATGGCTAATCCACCATGTCTACACATCCCTGGAAACTACAGCATGGCCAATCCACCTCATCTGCACATCTTTGCAGGAGGAAACTGGAGCACCAGGCAATAACCCATGCAAACATGGGGAAAATGAGCAAACTCCACACAGTCAGCCAAGGCTGGGATCGAATCCAAGTCACTGGCGCTGTGAGGCAGCAGCACTAAACTCTGTGCCACCATGCTACCCATTTTTTGCACATTCATTATTTGTACAATTATATTTAGTAACTTTTCTATCTATGTTGCTGCCCCCGCCCTGCTCCATGTTGCGGATCTTGTTCCTTCCCTTCCTCCTCTGAGATTGTTGTCTAGTCCTAGGGTAGTGGTCCTATAAGCACTTGAAACTTCCTGTACTACATCCAAGTGAGTGTTCGCAATTTGTGTGCTTCAACAGTGCATGTCAATGTGAAGTCAAATATGGACAGCAACACAGCTGATTCCAACTCAGTTCTCCCCCACTGTCCATATTCATGTGCCTTTTTCAGAAGAAATCCCTGGAGTATCATCAGGAAGGAGAAACCATCTGCCTGTTAGTTGTTATTCCTGGCCCAGGGGCATAGGGTCAATTGTGACATTCCTATTGGCACCTTGACTAAGGTCAACTAATTCAGCATGGACCAAACTGTGATGTTACTGCTTCATATGGTACAACAGTACAATTTGCAATTACGTATTAAGCCATTATAGTGCTCAATATTGCAACTAATTTTGTTTTTGGCTTTCTACTTTTTAGAATAGGGAAGCCATATCATTTTTTTTTACTCTTGTCATAAACAAAACTGAATGCTGAAAATTAATGGAAATGTATTCATGCACTTACATTCACAACAGTCAAAGCTGTCAAGATGGGGAAGAAGTTAAGAGAACTGGCAATCAGCAGGAGTGACATGATGGGGGTCTCGCGTCAGCATGCAACGTTTCATGTATTTTTTATAGTGAATGCAAAGCAGATCTCAATTTGAAACCAAACTGAATGTCAACTATCTGAGTCACTCTCCCTTCATGGCAAACATTGGGTACCATATGTTAAAAAAAAGTACTGTTAAATTCCAGGAGCGCAAATAGAAAATCGAAGTTTATCTATGCATTGTTAACTCTGTGGGTGGAATCTGATAGGAGTCTAGATGATAATGGGCTATACTAGGATTTGTGGTAGAAATCCACAGGTCTATCTCAATGTCGGGAGCACCTTGCTCCATCTTATATACTTTTGCCAAGTGACAAGACATGTTTGTCGCTAGACAGCAGTGATTGGCGTATAAGGGGGAATTACTCCTTGTTAAAGCTTAATAAATTCACTTCATTAATATTCAGTTACCTATCTTACCAAATGCAGTGAATAAGCTAGATGATACAAGAAGCCAAAGTGAGAACTGCAGATGCTGGAGATCAGAGTCTAGATTAGAATGGTGCCGGAAAAGCACAGCAGGTCCGGCAGCAACCAAGGAGCAGGAAAATCAACATTTCGGACAAAAGCCCTTCATCAGAAATCTAGATGATACAGGAACCAGAGCAGATAAGTAGCAACTTCAGCTTGCTCTGAAGGAACTGCACATTGCTTAGGGACCAAACAGCATCTCATCTACAGGCACCAACCTCCATGTTCCCAATCAGGGGATCTACAGTCCGGGGAGTTGGCACCAGAAGTACATTGTGAGTTTGGGTGCTGCAAAGGCACCCAGGGTCTGGTCACTTATGCTTGTCAAAGTCAGTCAGATGACTTGGATAAATATAGTCCTAGGTGTCTACCTATAAATCATTAAGGAAAGTGCAAGTGGAGAGGGCTTGTAGGGTCAATGGATAGGTGGGTGTGGAGGAGGGGCGTGGTGGTAAG